>NC_141826.1:13622500-13942500 GCF_982586985.1 Callionymus lyra
TGGCAACCACTGATGTATGGAGTATCAGGTGTCCTTTAATCAGGCTACGGGCAGCATCCCAGGTAATGCTTAGAAATGTGAGAATGTGAACACACACACATGCTTGCTGGACAATGATTTATCCCTCTGTGACTTCACTGAAGTAAAGCAGAACAGAGCGAACAGGATTTCCATGAATCATACGAGTAATTTGTTTCAGGATCAGACAGAAACTATTACTTATCTCAAAGTCAGCAGCATTTTTTGCATATGGCAAAGTTCACATCAAAGAAAAAAGGAAAAAAAAAAAGAAGAGCAAAGGGAGTGAAACCGCATCTAGGTTTGACCAAACTAAAAGCAGATATTAAAACACTTAATTGAAGTTTTTTTTTTAACTCTTTCATTTCTTTGTTGAAGCTGAATTATGTAAGTGACTGCATGATGTGACACACGAAGATCACAAGAAGGATTTTTTTTTTCTGATCTACACATGCGAGGATATTGCATGTGTAGATCTGAAGAAACTTTCATGTTTAAATGCTACAAGCACTGACGTATGGAATGCTAGGAGGGCCATAATTAGGTAATAAATAAGCGATTGGAAAAAAACAAGACTTCAATCCAATGGTTGAGGTGAAATAAATACCCACAGAAATGTGTATTAAAATAAAAAAATGCATACATCCCTATTTTTCTCGCATTTCCAAAAAGTGTATTCGAAACAACTTTTTAACCGACTGGTTATTTTCTTGCTTTTGTATTTCCCCTTTGTTTATTCCCTCCTACTGCTTTCCTCTGGTCATTTACACGCTTGGACAAGTGAGGATTTCGTGGATAATGAAAAAAAGCACTTACTGATTATTACTAGAGCTTTTCATTCCTTCTTCATGAGCTATCAAAGCTTTTGCATTGGTCATATTACAGTCATTTGTTTCCCTTATCCAAGAATGGACTATAAACATTAGTGTATTTTGAAATGTTGTTCTTGATACTATATTGTTCTTAGTTTTTTCTTTTATAAAAGTATAATTCCTGATGTAAAAAAGCATCATATATGTACATCCCACACTAAGGAATTTACTTAAACAGTTACATATGATCTAAATTAACAATTAAACCAGAGAAGGAGCCAAGGTCAGAATCCAACATGTATTGTAATTGATCAGGATTACAGTATATTTGGGAGTATAATATGGATTGTTCAGCTTAACTTTATCACCTGGTCGCACAAAATAGACAGTTCAACTTAAATTGGGTATTTTTCATCTAAAGTAACTTTTATTTAACAAATACTTGCTCGCTAAGCAACCTGATAACAGCTTTGCATCTTTGTAAATTTGAATTTTGTTTTGTTTGCAGATCATGAAGTACCTGTTACCCTTTTATTTGACATCCAGCATCCAATTATATAAATAAGTTAATGTAGGGTATCATTTTTCTGGAAGGTTAAATCGAAAGTATGTTGTTATAGGAAGACATGTATAAGAGCGACATACCTTATCTAAACGGTTTGAAAATGAGACCAGACGCAATCCAGATTTTAGAAGACATTTTCGGCCAACTGTCCAAAACTTCTTCAGCAATAGAGTGAATATCCAAAATTATTGTGAAAGCAACAGACCTGCTGGATGAAATTGATCCCAATTAAACCCTGCGTATCCACGACAATAAACGTGTGTAGGTTAATTGATGGATCTGCAAAATTTGTCTTGCTTTTGAATTATACTTTATCATTGTCAGTTTCCTCCTGATCCCTCCTTTTGTTTAAGCATATCTATTAGCAACCAAAACCCATCTTTATGGACCATCACATGTCTTCATCTATTAAAATATCTCTAGATTTGTCTCCAAAACAAAATCTCTAATGTCTAAATAACCAAAAGTCCAAGGCAAAGACGTTCATATCACAGAGAAGTCGTCCTGCATTTTTGTCCACATCTGCTCTGACCTGTGATTCTTCGCTGTGTTGTGTTAATCATATCCTGTTGTGTGTTGATCCGCTCTTCCGTCCTGTTGCGTGTTCATGTTTAACAACCGTGATAGCACCTGGATCTGAAATCATCTGGTATGAGAGGATTAAACTATCAGGATTCATTAAGGACAACTCAAATCAAGTTTTGCACAATCCTCCAATAATTAATAATTTTATATTGATATAAAAGGTTTTAAAAATGAACTGTTTTACTAGTAAGTGATGCAAAAAAAGGGCAGGAAACAACTGACAGTGGTGCTAAAAGGTTGCCTAAAACAAGAAAAACCTTTGGCTAATGAAAGCATCTTCTGTTTATCTAACAACAGGCCGTAACATTGTGACGCACTTTTCGCTTTAAACTCAACTGTATTGTTTAATCCGTGTGTGGAGACGTGGAGAGGTCGTATAAATCTTGTTTCTGCGCTGTTGGACTCTTGATACCCAGAGGGAGAGCGCCCGAAGGCATCAAATATGAACAGTTTTACTGAGCACATTTCTCCGCACCACCATTATTCAAGATGACAGTTAAAACTTCGCGGTGTGGGTGCTGCTCCTGGCACTGTTTAAGAAACGCATGCCTCAGGAAGCTTTACGGGAAGCATGGTCTTAATTTTAACAAACACAAATGGAACAAAGTAGCACCTTTTACTATTTCGGAGTTGGAGGCCAACATAACATCATTGTTCTCACACAGTAAAAGTCGACCCATGTGGTTCGCACGCTGGCTAACAAAAAAAAAAAGCGCTTTGAAAATCAGTCAGAAATGAATAATGATCTCACTTCTGCTACGATACGGGGTTGACGGTTCAACCCCCAGCAGCGTCATTGTCTCGGGATAATCAGTTGAATAAATGCGGTCGTGTGATGCCGAGCTCGGAAAGTGATTTCCATGTTTTTTTTCCAGAGCTATCCTGGTGTTCCCCCTCGGGCGCCGACTCATCTGATATGACAACATTGTTCACTAGTCTTCTCGTCTTTCTTGTCTCACATGTTTGTAATTTGATTGGATTGTCAAAACTATCATGTCTCTACGTCTGCGATGTCAGTTTTTTTTTCAGATACAACTTTCACATTGACAGCAGTGAGAACCGTCAAGAGTAAAATAAGACCTTTCAGTTTCTGTTTCAGTTACAGTAATTCCTATTAAAGATCACTTACGTCAAATTGTTAATACATCCCTCACATTTCTGGTTGTGTGTTTGTGTTGTGTATTTATATTTTGGCGATGAGAAAAAATAAAAAGACCAGTTAAAGTCTCGACCTCCAAGGGACTCGTTGTATAAACAATGCGGGGCGAGATTACAGCTGGCTGGAGTAGGAGGCGTGAAGCCATTATTACGTCGTAATGGACTACACTCTTGTAACTTCTTGTTTGCCGAGAATTCCGACGGGGGAGAACTTTATAAAGTAATAACTTCAAAACGTGGTCCCTTACTGTATCTTGGAGAAGAAGACTTCAACATTTAAAACATGTGATAGAGTTGGATTCCCACATGAGTTGCCCTTTGAATAAAATAAAAAAAAATTAAGTATCAACAGCTATGACGCTTGTAAACACATGGAGAACTATTATAATAAACTTTATTGTTTATAGAGAGCAACAAAATAACTAAACAGGTTTTAAGTTTCAGAGAATCAATAAAAAAAAGGCAGAAATATTTGCTACAGACCATGAGAAAGAAAACAAGGAGAATTGAAAGTGACTTGTTGAATTCATAACAACAAATAACTAGAACTATTTCACATCATAGTGACTTTATTTTCTCCACCGAGGAGTTCATCATATGGTCTGCCTATTGGCCTAATAGCAGTAAGTAGTAGTTTCATTTGTATTTGCAAATCTTTTTAAGTATAAGTTAGATGTGGTATGCTTTTCATGCTAGTTTTACTTTTAATGAATGTATCTTACTTTACAGTAAATCATTCTAAACACTGAGGAGGGTTAGCATAGCCACAGTGTGTCAGTAACCAAGGTGTTTGTGACGTTAACAACACACCTTCTCACTTACTCTCTAGGATTGATATACTTTGTTTGGGTCTCTCTGTCAGCTTGGAAGCCGTTAAAAGTCATACAGCATAAACCATTCCACACATGCTATACACTTATGAAGCTAACTTCGTTTATCCTCGCGTTCTGTATCACATTTGTCAGGTTAAGAATGGCTCAGTCAACTGAGGCAAATCGCTCCTTCGTCAGCCGCCGCCGTCTCGTTCCATCTGGCGGTTTCAGTCGGTTGGATATACAGCGGAGTGACGGCAGAAACCCTTGATAGTGAGTGACGCGCCGTTCTACCGATCTCTTCTCTGCCAAGACTTTTTATTCCACACTCTTGTGTAGTGTGTTGCAATTACCGAGCAAGTTTCATAACATGCCAACTGGTTCATACATCATCGTATCTAAAGTTATGGGCAGTTCATCTGACGTCGGCGCTTCCTTGCTTGAGACGCAGTTTTCTGTTTGGAAATCAGTGGGAGAGTAGTTTGGTACCACATCAAACCCAATTCTTTTTGCTCTCATTTCTTATGGTGTTCTAATCACATCACGCATTTATTAGTAACACGATGTTTAATCCATTTGAACACATAAAATTCTAAAAGGCCAAGACATAAGATAAACACAGGAGTCCCAGAAGATCAAGAAAAAGCCTGCACAAATAAAAAGGTCTTAAGATGTTTCCTCTTAAGATGATGAGTCAGTAGATCAAACATCAAACACAGAGGGAGAGGAAGATCGTTCCAAAGCTTAGTAGCAACAGTCTGGAAGGATGCATCTCCTCTGGTCCGGAAGCGTGTTCAGGAACCATCAGCAGATTCTGATCCACAGACCTAAGAGCCCGAGCTGGAGTGTAAGGCTGGATCAGATCACTATGGAGGAGTCTGACCATGAATAACTCTGAGAGTAAGAACCAGGATTTTGAAATGGATCCTGAAAGAAACTGGCAGCCAGTGCAGAGTTTTAAGGATTGGAGAAATGTGAGTTCTTCTACTAGAGCAGGACAGCCTCTCGCTGAGTTTTGTATTAACTGCAGGCGAGACATCCTTCTTGTTTGTGGAGAGTCTACCCTAATGTAAAGGTTTATTTTTTGTAGTTCTGGGTTGATGACGCTTTGTGAAGCAGTTTGTTTATAATCAGGGCCCACTAGATGGCAATTTTTGTTTTATAAGCGTTTGCTAGTTATGGGTTGATGAGGCCTCATGAAACACGTGGTGAAGTATCATGATACAGCGTCTTTGTTTTGGAAAACCACTAGTTGGCATTTGCAGTTTGAAGAGTTTTAATTGCCATCGAGTGGCCTTTCAAAATGAAGACTGTATCGTGATACTTTATCAGCTGTTTCATGAGGCCTCATCAACACATCAATGATTATTGCTTTAATTTTTAAATGGATGGCGCCATCTTCTGCACTCTAAAAATAACAACCAAGCTTCATGAAGCTTCATCAGCCCATTACTACTTTTAATGTAAATAGTTAATTACTGTAGCAAGAGTTGGATATAAGAATGAATCGAAACCAACCGCATCCCAAGACCCGTCTACACTTGTACAGTACATACAATAATCACATCAGCATGTTTTGGACTGATGACTGCTGATGACATCATGTAAAAGCGATAGAAAAAAGATACAATTCAAATTTCACAATTTTTCTACTCACCCTTATTTCATTTAAGACTCTAGATTATTCTATTTATTTACTTTATTTACAGTTATACATGTCTTATTGGAGTTACAGGCAAAAAGTAATGTCCCTATGACTGTTGCGAAAGATTTACCCGGAGTGTTTCCTGTCTTTGTAGCAAGTTAGCCTTTTAGCTTCTTAAAATACAGATTTTCTTTTTGGAACAATTTCTCATGTCGATGCTTCATTACAAGGGGTACATTATAGACAAGCAGCATGGAGGTAATGGATGTTTTTTTGATGCGTGTTTTTGGACTAAGAGCGCAAAGAAAATATCTCGTTTGAGCTTCAGTTTACACTGAAGGAAACATAATTTACTTACCATATGGTCCAGAGGCAAAATGGTTATATGAAGATTATTTCCTGCTTTATCACCTGGACTGTCATCACTGGGGTCATTGGGTGCTACCATATTTGAGGGGAGTGTAGATTATATGGCAAGTGTGAAATGTCTTAAGTTTTGATGCCATGTTGTGTATTTTGATCACAGATGTATGCGATAGTAAGTTTATTTTATTATAGTGGTGTGATAAACGAAAGATTCATTAAATTAATGATTTCTTTGCACTGAAAAAAAAGTTTCCCCTGCAGCTTGGTTCAGTCCAGGTGGATGCAAGTCATGTGACACTATTTGTGCAGATTGTTTTGCGTTACTGTTTAGGTTTTTTTTTTCACTCTGAATATGTTATCTGTTAAACTTTTGTAAACTTCATTCTGCATTTTGGTGGAACTTTTTGTAAACTCCTTATTTTTAAATACTTCCCATCTCAGGAAATCCAGTCATTCTCGCCAATCCTAGAAAATAGTGTATTTTAAATTTAATTAATGCTAATTGTATAGATTTGAAACTCTTTCGAGTCACAAAACAATTACTCTCTCAGTATTCTCAGACAGTTTATTTGACAGTTGTGGATTTTAAAGCTATTAAATTGAATAATTTTGAATTATAAAAATCACTTACTTTAAGATATTCGTCTACCACAGAGTAGAAAACACACAATACCACAACATATTTTCTTAAATTACCCAAGGGCTGTAGACATAAAACCAGGTGGAAACTCAATGTAACAGAATATCCCACAAAACTGTATATAATTAATTTCCATTATTTTTAGACCTTTTTTTTTTTTTTGAAGTGAAAAATATGGACCTCATTGCTGATCAGGAGGTTTTCGTCAAACCCTGTGAGCTCTGTGTGGCTCTGGCGGAGCTTATCTCGTGTATTTATCCAGCGTTGATCCTCTGTAGCTCTGCCTGGAAGCTGTAGCCTAAGCAGGAATTCCGAGTTGTGACATGGTTTATGTTGGCTGAGCTGTCTGAAACTGGAGCTGAGCACTGTGATGCAGTCAAATAAATCATCCCAAGAAAGAGATGGCACAGAGAAAGACAAACAAACAAGCTTTTTAAAATACATTGTGTGGCAAAATGGATGTAAAGAGGCCTGATTGAGCGATGGAAGCGAGTTTACTTCCATTTCTCTCTGTCATTATGTGCTCTGAGGTTTTCGCTCTTATCCCTAGAATTGGTCTATTTACTACTTCTGCCTTGATTTTATAGACAATATGGAGTGTAGATTGGAAATGAAATGGTTGTAGTATGCAGGAGATTCGAGGGGGATAAACAGACGGATGGATTGTGGGAAAATGTAAGAAACAGTGGCTAGTCACTAACCCATCAAACTTGAAATAAACATTTATTTCCCCGCCGGTTTGGTTGGATTATCTTAAAATATAGGACTTTATTCTGTCAAACACTGGCCGTGTTCTATAAACCTGATGATTAATGATCGTATAAATAAGTCATTAGTTACAGTAAATCCTCAATCATTTCATTTTTTTTTTTTACCAAACAAATAATTATCTTCAGTGTGTGACTGTTGAGTCAGACCAGGAGGAATTAATAATAATAATAATATCTCGAACATACTGATGCATTCATAGATGATCATTTTTCAATATTTAGATAGAAAATAATGTTATTTGAGGATTTATTTGGAAGATTTTTTTTATTTGGGGGGACGACACATGCTTTTTGTTTATCCGACACACTTCTGACAGGAAATCCAACAATTATAATAAACTTTCAGACACGAATCTCAGTGTAAAAAAATATCTATGGGTTACCAATTGACTTCAGTTGTGATGTAGTTTTAAAATGCAACCTAAATTAGTTGGTTTTATTTCTTATGTGTGGCACATAGGATGAGTCAGATGTCTTGGACTGCTACAATTTTGCTCTATATCCACGTCTTTTTTATTTTTCCGTGAATGTGTCCGACAAACTCTTGGCTCAGGGGCCAAATTGACCCCTCGTGTCGTTTTTCGTGGCCCGACGGATGGTTGTTTTCTCAATCGAAGTAGATGATGTTCATGTTGATATAGTGACCTATTGATATGTCAATCTTAAGATAAAGGGACAGACATTATGGATGGAAGAGTAAAGCTTATGTTGAAGGAAAGGAATTTGTTTGGTGTAGAAGGATAAACACAGATGATGAAGATTAAAGTCCTACTTCCCGTTAGGTATATATATACGTGTATATTTTGTTCTGTGATTGAGTTTGACAGCCCTGGTATCATGGACTCAAGACACACAGTAAGGCTTCTAGAAAGGAACTTTACAGATAACCTTTACTTACTTACTTACTTATAACTGTAAGATAAATTATCAGCTGTGCTATATTTTGTATTTTCCCACTATTTCTGTTTTAATGACTTTTATGTAATGGGTTTACTTTGAAGAAAATGGGTCTGACTTGACTTGTAATAAAACACATGTTTACCTGTTGGCTCTAGGATTGTGTACTGGTGAAGCGTCTCAAGGCCAGGGATACAATATGCAATGCCGTAGATATATTTGTAGTATTGTCCGGGTACTTGACTCTGGCATTGGAGAATTCACAGACCACATGACTCTTTAGAAAGTCGTTACGGATTTATTTTGTTTTGTAACAAAAACGTCCAAAAATCAGGTCAAAAAGCGGCTGGAGTCGACTGTATCCTCTCGTCCTCAGTCATTGATCACAAACCACATGACACTTTAGAAAGTCGTTAGTAATTTATTTTGATTGGTAACGAAAACGTCCAAAAATGAGCTCAAAAAGCTGCTGGAGACGACTGTATCCTCTCGTTCTCAGTCATTGATCACAGACTACATGACTCTTTAGAAAGTCGTTAGTAATTTATTTTGATTGGTAACGAAAACGTCCAAAAATGAGCTCAAAAAGCTGCTGGAGACGACTGTATCCTCTCGTCCTCAGTCATTGATCACAGACTACATGACTCTTTAGAAAGTCGTTACTAGTTTATTTTGTTTTGTAACGAAAACGTCCAAAAATGAGCTAAAAAATCTGCTGTAGTCAACTGTATCCTCTCGTCCTCAGTCATTGCCGGTATCGCGCAGGATTACGTGCGTAGGATGACGACTGCTTTTGTGAGTTGATATCAAAACAGTATCATGAAAAAAAAAGTTGGTAAATTCAAATGTGTCTACTGTATATTGTCTTACAGTTTGCTCACATAAAAAAATTTCCGGAGCAGATCTTCAAGTTGGAACGATGGCCATTGTCGTTCAATGGGGGCAGAAAAACACATGTGACTGTTATTTACACCACAAGATATCTGAGCTCTTGCTATTTACCTCTTTTTTTTTTGCACATTCAGAAAATGAACATATGTCACTTTGAGTTAAATCCCCTCGTCAGCTTCCAGGATCTGTCAGCTGTTAAGGCCTTTGTTCTGTGTGTCTTCTTCAATTAGCGTCTCTCCAAACACAACAACAACTTTAAACTACGACACTTCATCTCGGGACTGTAACGCGTCGTCTCAGTAAAACCAAAACACAATCTGTGGTCCAGCCGTTTTTTTTGCACCAACTTTTAAATGACACGCTTTTTTTTTTTTTCTCCACACAAACTGCTGTGTGGTTCTCTTATCGGAGGCTTCACATCCTGCGTGCCCGGGGGGCTGCGAGACACCAGCGAGCCCTCCACAGTGTTTAAACAAAGACTGATTTCCAGGCAAATATTCACTGATGAGGGTCCGGAGAGACGGAGATAAATAGCCCGACTGTTCCAAACTTTTGCTCAATTTGGAAGCGATCCGACATTCTGATACGATCCAGATAAAAACGTCCGCTGACCCTGTTAATATGATCACATGATTTCGACCAAAGCTCTGAACTGAGAAGCTTCTTTTTATTTTCTTGTAGTCGTCCTTTCTCTTCAGATCCCTAACATGTGTGTGTGCCACGAAATGTTTTTCACTGAGACTGATTTAACAATTACAAAGACTCTCAGCATGGCTGGCTCTCGTTCATGTTTCTCTCATATCATTATAATGCCTCCCTTTTTAGCTCTTGACAAGTCATTAATCTTTTTCTTTAACATCGCCGGCCCCGCCGCTCTGTTTCAGTCGCCCTGTTTATTCTTTAATGTTAATCCTAAACATAGAATCGATGACCTCATGAATGTGTTTCTCCTCAGTCACCGTCCACACTTGACACACAGATCACAGCTTTACTACAGTGAGAAATAGAGCGATAGATGCAGGATAGACGTGGGAGAAGTGTGGCGACTCGCTGTATTTATCAGGCCCTCATGAGGTCAATAGAAAACTACAGATAACTAAAAAATACTTCATTTCTGCATTTGCATTTTCATTTCTTGTCAAAAACAATTCCAAGCATTTTTTTTAGATTTCCTTTTTAGATAATTAGACAATAAAACAATTGTAGCTTATTTTTCTTATAACATGGACATGTATTTTTCTTTTTCTTTGTGTTATTGTTACTTAGATAAAAACCTTTTTACTATTATATAACAACAAAACTTGAAGTTCATTTTAATAAATTGAAGAATGAATCAACAGGCAAAACAAATATTTCCAAAAGGTATGAAAAGAAAATTTCCATTTTTAAACAAGTACATAAAATAAAACAATAAAATTACAATGTTATCCTATTATTCTCAATAAGATAGACACTGGGTATTTTACAGTTGATCCTTTCAGTTTTCCACCTTGTTAACTAATACAAAAAACCTCTTTTTTTTTACAAAATGTAAGGTGGACCCTTCGTAAATCTAATCTAATTCATTTCCTAGTTTAGAGATTGTATATTTAAGCTAATATCTTGCTTTGTATAACTGCATGATTTAGTTATTTCAACTCAAAATTCCACACTATGACAGAACATTCTGCGACACTGAAGAGATTCAGAACACAGGAAAAGTACCAGAAAAACTGTTTGGGAAAGTAATTTTTGTTGTGACGCGAAAGAGTTTCAAATCTATACAATTAGCTCAAATTAAAATTTAAAATATACTATTTTCTAGGCCTGGCTTGAATGACTGGATTACATGAGACGGGAAATATTTAAAAGTAAAGAGTTTACAAAAAGTTCCACCAAAATGCAGAATGTTCCAAGTTTAAAAAAGTTAAACAGCTAACATATTTGAACTAAAATAATACTTAAACGGTAATGCAAAACAAATTGTGTCACATGACTTGAATCCACCTGGAACAAACCAAGCTTCAGGGAAAACTCTTTTTTTTCACCGCACAGAAATCATTAATTTAATGAATCTTTCATTCAACACCCCATGAGAATAATATAAACTTACTATCGCACACATCTGTGATCAAAATAGACAACATTGCATCAAAACTAAAGACATTTCACACTTGCCATATAATCTACACTCCCCTCAAAGATGGTAGCACCCAATGACCCCAGTGATGACAGTCCAGGTGTTTAAAAGCAGGAAATAATCTTTATATAACCATTTTGCCTCTTGACCACATGGTGAGTAAATTATGTTTCCTTCAGTGTAAACTGAAAAAAAAACCTCAAACGAGAAACGATGAGAAAGTAAATTGTTTTGGTCTCACCCACTTAATCACTTCTTAAATATCACCTTAAAAAACTGGTTTATGACTCAACCTACTGACATTAATGTTCTGACTTTGCTTCTTGACAGACTTTTTATAAATGTCGGCAGTTAAGCCTTTAAATCTGAATCAAATAAAGTTATGGATTTTGCTGAAAGCAAATTCAATGCAAGTTAGCTCCTGGGGCAGCGTCAAAGAATTAAAAATTAAAAATCAAAAAATGATTCATGTATTTTCTAATCCATTAAGGAATAATTAAGAGGGTTTAATACTATCATTATTTAATTATCCTATTTTGTGTTTATACGTTTTATCCGGCGACATGGGTTCAGTATTGAGCTTCATTCACTTTTATATCTGCACGTTTTCTTATGACCATTCAGGAGTAAAACATTCCGTTTAATTATATCATTAGTGTGTGTGTGGGTGTGTGGGTATGTGTGTGACCAATAAAAGCTAATAGAAAGCGTAATTAACTCAGTGTGAGATACAGTTACTGACTGTGGTTGGAGTCCGACTATGTTTCCACTGTTGTAAACTCAAACCCAGGTAACTCTTCTAAGGCATTACTCTGACTGGTCATCAAGAAAATATTTATTTATTTATTTACTCAGTGACTTTTTCCTTCACGGTCATCAACTTGATTTTTCTGTGGGAGTGAATGAGGTTCGCTGCCCTGAATTCAACATTTTTCTGAGATCACGATAATGCTTTAATAGATGGAAATGTTACTTAGTACCAACTACTTTTGGATTTCCCCAAAGGGGTCTCAAACCTGACTAGCCAGTAGACCACCAGAAGTAAAATATTTTTGAGACTGGGCCGAAGGCTGTGGGGATCTTTCAGTTTTTTTGTGGTTTCTACGTTAGTGTTTGGTCCTGTTTATTTTATTTATATATATATATATATATATAATTTAAAAAAATCTTGTCAAACTGTTTAATTGGCAATTTTTTATGTGATTATCTCTATTTTTTTAACCATCGAAAATTGAAATAAGTTTAAAACGAGTCATTTCATCCATAAGAAAAGTTCCATTCAGCTTTCTTTCCTCCACAAAGCTTTGATTATTAAGATGTGGCATTTAACAAAAGTGAATTTTAAGCACGCACTCGTCTCACCAACGCAGTCGAAGTAGTTTAACTCATTTGTCTTACGATCCAGAAGCAAACTAAGGCTCTTAAAATCCAATCTCTTGAGAGCTCTTAACTATTTAATTGACTTTCATTGTTAAAAAATATCTAAAGTCGGTAAAGGGTTGTGAAAACAAGCTTTGGTTTAAAGCTGTGAAATGTGTTCTGGCGTTGCCATGAAGGCATGACACCATTTGGCTGTAAGAAATGTGTTGCAGAGCGTCCTGGTATTGTTTAAGGGCTCACAGAACGTTTCCCAGAGGGTCATGGGATTGACTGAGGAGGCGTATAAATTACACAAAAACACAAGAGCTCAATCTGGAGCGAGAAACCATTCTGAAAACAAATGATGCAGCGATGTTGGACCGAAAGATGATTGTCTACATGAGGATATGAATGTTGTGTTCCGTGCAAAACTACATAGAAAGTAGATCCCGTTGTACAGAACTTCAACCCCCCCCCCCCCCCCCAGAACTACAGTTGAACACTCAATGGAACGACCAATCAAAGCCACAGACGTTACGAGTCTCACGACCGAACAAGCTAATTATGGCTAATGTGGTCCATATGCACAGGTGCTTCTAGGTAACCCCAGCAGGCGTCCTTTGGTTCAGGGCTGACACTTAAGTCAACTGCTAACTAGAAAAACACCGGAGACTGGTGAGAAAGTTGAAAAGTTGGCTGTTGATGTGATTTTTGATGAATATTAACAACTGTTAGCGGTTAGCACCAGCCGTTTTTTTTCCCAGTTTCCAGGTTTACAGTTTTCCCATTCAATAATTTAAACCGCAAAATCAAAATGATTCTTCCGTGAGGTCAATAAAGCCAACATACAACCAAAGCGATGAAACTCTTATTTTACAGCTAAATATTTTAAAGTTTATAAAGGGTTGTTTTTTTTTTGGACGACACAATAGCATTATGACTGCTGTTAGACAAGTAGCCATTTATCTTTTACTCTTATCTATCATTTTGCTTTTATTAAAGTACATTTTGAGACTTTGCTTCATTTATTCTTAACCCTTTAACTTTACCACCAGGAGAAAAAAGCCAATGAAATTAGATATTGTCTGATTAGAGATGATGGAAGTGATAGTATATGAAAATAAAAGGGTGCAAACAGAAACTTTAAAGCAACAAGGATAACCGTGCATGAGAATCTTGCAGGTCAACCTTCTTTGCCATTAAGAAAAGTTGTGTTAATTGATGAGTAGTTTAAATTCAAACTGGGTCCCATTTCCATCAAACCCAGGTAAGCCAGGTGGGAACTTCAAAATAAAATAAGCAGTAGTGGTAAAATATAAAAAATAAAAAATAGTAATTTCACTTTTCAACCATACACATTTTGTAAGGATCATCAGACTCGTAAAACCTTTCAGATGTCGTGAGAAACTCGGCAACCAACATTAAATTCTTTCAAATTAAAAGTGGTTACTGACATTACTTTTGCAACAATTTATATGACACAAATCCCTCAGAAGACATGTTTTGAAAAAGCTGTTTAATATTTTCGACGTCGCTGCGCCGATGTTGATAGCATAGTACAGTCAAGAAATCACTCAATATAGTGCGTCTGGTCAATTAAAAGGCAACGCTATTTGCAGATGATATGTTGCTTTAAATTTGTGAAACAAACGCATCACTTATCCAAGCAGATCTTCCTTCACTTACTTGTATAAAGAGATTGATTTTGGATGTCCACCCCCTACTGGACTGGACCAAGTATTGGGAGTACCGGGCAATGTGCCGTCACACATTTGGATCAATGCAATCAGAAAATTTCATTTATTTAATCCAATGATTTTTCTAAGACATGTAATTAAGTAATTAGTATTTATAGAGCGCTTTTCTAGACCAGGGTCACAAAGCGCTTAAACAATCAAAACAATACCCAATAAAATATATACTTAAAAGATCAAGATGACACAGAAGAACACAGGAGTCTCAGAAAATCAAGGAAAAGCCTGCACGAATAAAAAAATCTGTTTTAATTGACAGCAGGTGGATCTTATGGCACACAAAATCGACATATTGGGTCATATTCTAATTAGAAGAAAGTTGATGAAATACGGGGAACCTTTACAAAAAACCAGAGGTTATATCTTCAAAGTCATGAAGCATCACGTTGATCTTCTGTCCTGTTTACTCTCACAGATATTTACACTGTTGGCAGAAACTGGCAGGTGACCAGTAGATAAACACCACACAAATTCCTGTTGTGTATCACTTTAAAAGATCAGTCTTTGAGGTCTGCCCAAAAAAAAAAGGGAAAACAACAGCATCTCTTCTTGTTACCACCACACGTTATCTGTAATCTCTCTGACCTACAAGCAGTGTTTTATGCCTATAAACACTTTACTTTCTCTGTCCGTCTTTGATTCATGTTTGGAGACGGAAATGTTATCTGTCACGTAGCGTTCAAACAAACATCAACACGAAGATCTTATCTGCGGACTTCCCTCTTGAGGCACAGATAACGAAAACGGCCATGTCCATTGAAGTTCTAAAAAATACAAATTCAAGGCTTCTCTTTAACCTGAAACATATGATGCCAATCGTCAAGAGATGCTAGCAAGAAAAGTAAATGTTAATTTTTTAAGTTTTGGCTTTGAGATGAACATGTTCCCCTTTAAAAGTTGACATGCCCTTTTTAAAATCAAGCACCAAAAAGTAGATGGTGCATAAAAAAAGGTTAAACCTCTGAGCGATGCATTGCCGTGAGCCCGGCGCTTAAATCAGTGCCATATGATGCCACTGGGGGAGGTATCTCGAGTGCCTGCTGGTGTCATCTGAGGGAAAGTTTGTTGAAGTCATCTATCCATGACATGACAGTCAGACCTCTAGCTGTGGTGGAAATCAAACACCCTCATCTTATCTCCACGTTAAGACCCCCTTCCCCTTAATGTCATGCTTTGATCCAGTTTGATGTGAAGGGAACGCAAAAGGGGAAATTGAGGTGAAATGGAAGGTGGAAAGGGGGAGGCAAAGTAGATACTTCACTGTCGGCGAGATCAACTTTTTTGAAGGCAACACTTGGATCAACTGCTCCACTTATATCCATATTTCGTTGCTTTATTCAATTTACATCTACTTTTTTTTTTGTTGTTTCACCTTCGGAACATCATGTTATTGTACCCAAAATGTTTGGATTCTTTATATATTGAGGTGCTTTGTTGTCAAAGCTAACTAGGCTAACAACCACATAGTCAAGATGGTCCTGAAGGAACAAGAGCTTCCTAATGAAACCCTCATAATCAAATCCTTCAAACATTGTTTAACAGAAATACAAACTTAAATTCTGGAGAAAATAAACATTTGATCTAGAAAAACCAAACATTTCTGCATGCTTAACAAATCCGTAGAGAAGTATACTTCCCAGAATATGTTATAGGGGGCGCCACAGCTCGGACGGTAGAGTGTTTGGCCTATTCCTTATATGAATTTTTTATCTAATTCCTGATGAGATAGTGTCGTTTTGTCCCTGAGCAAGACACTATTGATGGCTTCTGATGGTGAGCCTAGTCCTGTCTGTGGCTAAAAATGGTCCTTTTGGGGAAAAGTATCTGCTAAATGCAAAAAATGTAAGCGACAATGAATTTGCCCTAAATACTTAATCAAATGATAGATATAAAAGAAGAGAAAGAAATGCCCATGATAAAAGAATACTTAATTAAATGGGTAGCAAGATAAAGTAACTATATCTTAAATGAACTCTTGACTGCTGGAGCAAAATAATAAAAATGATTAATTCATGGCTTGTACTTTTCTTTTTTTTTTATACAATCCAATATTAGCAAAAGGAAGCAGATACAAGACTTCTGCTCCTTTTAACCAAAATCTATTTCGAGACATGTCTGACCTTATCAACTCACCAACTGCTTTTAGGTTTACAGCCTAAGGTTAAGTACTTTATATGGCCGAAGCAAAGAGCTACATGTGAAATAATAGCAAAAATGAAGCTATCCTTCTTTTACAAGGGGCCTATTGGGCTTTCCTTTAGCACCTCTGAGGGTCTCCCGACTCCACTCCGACTGTCACTGGGAAGGAAACATAGGCGCCAGATGTGTGTTGTTGTTCCTTGGCTGGCATTTGAATCAGACGAATGGAATGGGTTAAACCTTTTCTCGCTAGGTTATCAACACATCCGGTCGGGGTGACGACGGTTTGTTCTTCCAGAACCATGGATTACTGTACAGTAACTGGACGCAGGTGGTATCGCGGCTCAGAAAACGGCAAGATAAACATGCGATTCAAGTTTAAAATTGATGTGGTGCATTTGAAGCGGACACATGCGCACCTTCGCACTGGTTTAATCGCACATCTGCAAGTAATTCTTGGTCATTGTGTGTGTGAGTGGTAGGAGGCCTGCTGGATTCCGATGTGCCCCCCTTCTAGGATCAGGAAAGGGAAGGAGAGCGGGCGAAAGTGGGGAGGGTAATAGGTAAACTGTTTGGCAAACGTGGAGCAAATAAAACCCTTTTTTCTCTCCTTTTGATGGTTTTACTGGTGGAGCAAATTCCTCACTGTGAAAGTTGCACCCTTTCTCCTTGTTCACCTTCTCTTTACAGAGATGTGTCATTTCCTTATTAATATCCTGGGACGGGGAAATGTAAGGCCTAGGCCTAGCAACGCAAACTTTTCTTTCCTCTTCCCGCCCCTGGCTTAAATAATTCACATTTGCTGAACAAACATTCAGGGGAAAAAGTGCAAATACCTGCGACTTAGACACCCGGGGACTGTTGGAGGTCAGAGTTTTGACTCGTAATCCTCAACTATGATTGTCCACGAGGGTGGGTCGCAGTGCAGTTTGGAGTCAAGTCAGTCTGTGTCCTTATCTGCCCGTTTTGCTTGGACATTCTTGCTTCTTCAGTCGTATGGATGTCATGGTTAACAAAGGCAATCTTGCTTTTAAAGTGAATTTCTACTCGCCCTCATGTCGATTTACATTTGGGATTATTTACTCTATCTGTTCCTTCTTAGAGTTTTAGTCAAAAATGTATATCCATTTTAATGTAGTGACTGGAGCTCAGTTGTCTTCTTAGACATGAGGAATTGTTCTAGAAAAATCTGTATTGTTAGCTGGTTTTTAGCAGACACTGCTAGGATAGATGCTAGGCTAACACCCCACACCAGTACAGGAAGTACTCTGGGTAAATATTGCAAGCGCTTCTTGTGTTAACAGTAGACTGGAAGCGCTCACGTTATTAACCCGGAGTACTTCCTGTAAGGAGGTGTACACCAAAAAAACAAGCTTCAAATATAGACTCGTTATAGTTAATATAGTTATTCCTCATGTCGAGGCATTAATAAAAGACAGACGTTACAGACGAGCACCATGGAGGTATTTGGATGTTTTAAAGTGTATTTTTGGACCAAAATGAAGACTAAGACAACTGTTAAAACGGACATACATTTGATTGTTCAAGCACTTTGTGACCCTGGTCTAGAAAGGGACTTTACAAATAACTATTACTTAGCTAGTTACATTTTTGCCTATAACTCTAAAAAGGATGGTTTCCCCAAAGATGGTCCCAACCCAACTTCTTACAACTTGTTAGAACAGAGGGATTTTTAATTTCTTGAATCTTCAGAACCTGTATTTTCAGCAGTAAAATGCCTCAACGAACTGCTACTTTTGTGCAGCTTGTCATAGGCCGGCTACGAACAGACATGCGCTGTATTAATTGACAGAATAATATTTTTTAAATGTGTATTCATAATGTTTTTTCCAAAAATAAAAAAAGATATATTTCAAGATTTTTAAGAAGGTTCATCTCATCCCGAGGGCCGAGTCTACAGGAAGATGATACTGTTATGATTACATCACGGCAGTTGCCTTGACAGTATTTAACATAGACCAGGACAGTGGATATACATCCTGGCAAGACTTTGAGAATCAGTTTCTTTACGTCATCTTCACAAGGCTTGTCAAGTCCTAATGTGTTAGTTGTGGAAAATGTTTTGCTATGTTGCTATTGTGATAATGATGTGATGTTAATATGAAAAAAGTCGGATTGAATCAGTAAAAATCTTTTATTTTAGAGGATTTTGAAAAAGTGTTCTGTTCTATTAAGCTTCTTAAAACATTTTTAAAGTGTAATTAAGTAACTTTTTGGTATCACTGTAAAACAAAAACATGGTGTGTACAAGTAGTCAAGACTTGGGGGAATCCCTTTTCTTTTTTTTTTGTCGCAACCACAAAAATATGTACATTTTTTTTCAAAAGTTTGTTGAACAACATCAAATACTCTGGATTATCTTGTGTAGTTTTCCCAGAAATTTTTCAAAAGTCCTGATAATCCGCCTTTACGTCATGCAGTGAATTTTACCGAAAATAAAATAAATAATGGCCATTTTTTTTATTTCGCTTCACCTCCTTCGGGAAAGATCGACTCCAAACCCCGGGTCGATTAAATTTACGCTTCCTTCCTGACGTTTATGATCCAGTCCTCCAAACTTGGTAACGAGTAACACACTTCCCTGAAAAAACTATTGCGGCTTCTAAAGTGTCACATCCGTGTAAAGTCTGCGATCCCCCCATTGTTCCGAATGACCTTGTTATTGATGTAGCTCACGCATCGCATTAAAACCCATAATTTGCTGATATTGTGCGTGGGGAGGCAGTAAATTACACACATTGGAGTGAAAATGAATAGCTGGCTGCTGTACAGTTGAGACGAATGTCTTCGCTTTTGCAACACATGGCAGAATTTTTTGCTAACTGAGCTCCGAAACATATAATTTTGTCCAAAATTCTGGCTTTTAAAAAGTAGCACGCAGTGAAATCTAATAAGTGGGTTTAGAAAGAGTATTTTGCGATGCCCCCATTTATTAAACGCTTGTTATTTTGCTTTTTCTATTTGGATTCAATCCCGTCTTTCACTCCTTTTTTTTCAGCGAGGCAAACAACCCTCGGGGAAAAAACTGTGTTTAGACGCGAGAGTATTTCATCACTTCCATCAACAGACTTCCATTGATGTTTAATGGTATCAGTCATCTAGATTTGGCCGCAGAAGAGACGTTCCGCCGCTTTATTATCTTAATAACTTGCACATTGAAAAACATTTTAATTCCAGAGAACACAGAGTCAAAGCAACAGGGAACAGACTTCGCGCTGCAACACATTTATGAATGAAGCTCAACATTCAACATTGTTGACAACATTGTTCTCATTCTTAAGCATGTGGATACGTTTACGGTCACCTTTATCTACGACGCCAGAGTGTGAACGCTGGAGTGAAAACTTTTCTCAACTGCTGCACAACTGGGATTCATTTATCTCCGTTTATTTAGCTTCTATTTAAATAGTAATTGTGATTAATCAGCGGCGCTAACTTGAGCTCACTTGTATATTTGTTTAATCAATTGACAGATTTAATTCAATGGTGCAGGAGTTTTGGTGCCACTTGATAATCACAAAGACTTCAAGGCTTATTTAATTTGTTATTGTATATTGTTTTTTTTTTAAACCACTTGACCAGGAACATGTTTTCAAACCCTTGATTTGACAGAAAACATAGAAATATAGTTGAGTAAGTATAGTTGAAATTCTCATCATCTGAATGGTAGATATGGCTCAAAAAGTTTGGTTAAAGTTCTGAATTCTTTACAAGAAGTCTCTAGTTTTTCTCTATATTGGACCAGGAAATTAAGAGGTTCTAAGCCACTTGTTTATCAAATGGGAATCCCACTTGTTAACTCTTATCTCTGGGTCAAGTTGACCCGGTGGCCCGAAAATGAATGTTTTTAAGGTATCCCTCGTTTTGCCTAAGGGTCAAATACATTTGTTTTTGGGCCACTGGTTCACTTTAACCCTGGAAATGACACAAGGGTTAAGAATGTCAGTAAAATAAAATACTAAGTAATATTTTAATGCTCTGATTAATAAAAAATATCCCAAAATTCGTTCTATATGTTAAATGCTGGGGCGCAGTGGTTAGCGCAAGAAGGTTGCTGGTTTGCTTCCAGCCCCAGCCAACTTGTGACTCTTCTGTGTGGAGTTTGTATTTTGTGCTCCTCGTTTTGTGTGGGTTTACTCCGGGCACTCCGGTTTCAACACAGTTCAAAATACTACAGAGATTGATTGGGAAATTGTCCATAGGTATGAGTGTGTGAGTGAATGGTTTTCTGTCTTCGTGTGCCCTGCAACAGACTGGCGTCCTGTCCAGGGTGTCCCCTGCCTCTCGCCCTATGATACTAGGGTAAGCTTCAGTCTCCCCATGACCCCCACAAGGGATAAAGTGGTAGAAAATTAATGAATTTCAAATGCTTTTTTGACAATTTTTGTAATGTAAAATGGTCACCTTATGACATGTTTTTATAAAAAATATGATGTCAAAATGTGTTTGGAAAAAACATGAGAAGAGCATTCCAAATCACTTCTCGTCCTTTAAACCTTTCAGTTTAGACTTGGCCGGAGGTAAAAAATATGGCACATTAAGGGCGAAATGAACTTTAATTGTCTAGAAGGAACTGCCACAATGGCTTCCAACGACGCTTGCATGACTTTTACGACGTAAAAATATTTTTCTTTCTCTTTAGTAAATGTCACTAACGGGGGAACCGAAAATAACCGAAGGAAAAAGTTTTCTCTTTCTTTCACATTGTCCCAATGATTTACTTCAAATGAAGATAAGTTTAAAGTATTATCATCTTCAACGCCGCCATTTAAAACCGATCCCTCATTCCGCTGACCTGCTTTTCAAATGGGCGTGTGCCGCAGCACTTCTGGTGTTAATTTGACAGCGTGTTGAGAGGAACGTGATACGTTCTGACTCAAGCCGCTCTCCCCTTTCCATTTAATAAGTGTAGTTCGCTTAGAAATGTAAACCAATTTAGGGGGAAGACACCATCAGAGAGCGCTCCACCGACGAGAGCGCCGGGGTGTTTATTTTCCTAAGAAAATATCCTCCTATTGGAGCTGAAGGACGCGGAGTGAAAGTCCCTTTCATATTCGCCAACGATGATTTGATTCTTAAGCCATAATGTTAGAAGGATCCAAAGTAAATCGCAGAGAAGTAGCAGATTATGAGGTGACGGCGCTCCGAGCCAAGAGGCTGAACTCTTATTCTCAGTCATTCTTTATGATCTCTTGACGGAAATGGAACCTCAGGGTTTGTATTCCGTGGCGTGTAATCATCATTAGACGTCAATTGTTTTGTCAGTCTTAACTTAATGATAGCATGTCATTATTTTTTTGGAAGTTTAAATACACAAAATAGTTACTTTTGTTCCCGATTCTGCCTCCAGCTGTCATTCATCCTTGTTGGCCCTTACTGGTGCGAACAAAAGGAAATAGTATACCCTGAAGAGAAGAAAAGGGAGAAATTATATTAAAATGTCTCAAAAGAACAACCATTTTTAAATGTTATCTTTGAAAAAAATAATCACTGATCTATTATCCTAATCAATTAATCAAGTATTTCCTCAGGGGATGAATAAAGTTTAATGTCTTTCTGATCGTGTTCCTCCCAATGATGTATCTTCGTCTTTAAACTCTCTGTGAACCGTGTTTTCTCACATGTGGGAAGATAGAAGGAGAAGAAAGAGAAGTGATTTAACAAAATGTTAACATAGATATCTACAAATAAGATGCAAAATAAAAAAATTCAGATCATTGATAATCCAGTGAACTCAAAAGAACCAGTTATTAATGCACAAACTTATGGAAACTTTATTTAAAATGAGCTCAAATAAGTACAATAATCAAAATGGGGGTTTGTATCTGTAAAAAAAAATTCAAGCAACAGAGTAGTAAATAAAAAATGGAACCTTAAGAAAAAGGCAATTAAAAAAAGACAAAACTGGTTAAAATCCTGAATGAACAAGAAATAAATTCAACTTTAGTATTTACTCAGCACACTATATTTAACTTAAATAAAACTACAGTATATAAATGTAGAGGATAATGTGTTGAAGCGAATAACAATGCGTGAAAAACGTAACGTTTAACAGGCAGAAACTTAGAGCAAAACCAGACTCGACGTGGATGGCCTACTGCTGTGTCCAAGCGAGACGGGAGACGGGAAGATGGAGAGAGGGAAGAGTGGGGGAGGAGAGACGGAGAGAGAAAAAGAGAGGACAGACAGTGGACAGTGTCCAGTATATGTAAAACACAATGAAATTCTTAATAAAATTAAGTAAAATAAAATCATATATACTATTGAGACAATATATTATTACATTTGCAATGTAGGTTATCAAATAATTCTTTAATCATTAAGAATTTATCCTTTTTTTGGATGGAAAATAAAAAACATTCATGAAACTATAACAAATATAAACTTATAAAGTTGCAGATAAACTAAATATATTTGAAATTAAATAATTCACCATAAAGATAAGGTGGAAAAATGAATTTGCAAAAAAAAAAGAATTCACCATCAGTGAGTGTCCATGTCTTATTCAATGTTTCGGGAGCAAACTTCTGCACCAAATATTCAGTTTCTCAATTGGCTCTTTCATCCTCTCATCCATCCCTTCATCCCTCCGTCAGGCTTGTGTGTTCTATCCACTCAGACGTTTTAAACCCTCCCTGACTCACTGCTCGCCACTCGACTCAATGTTTTCATCTTTATTTTTCTTTATCTGATCGGCGCGATCCCTCCTTCGGCATTCTTGATCCCCCGACTCTCCACCCATCCACCCATTATACCGATCCCACCTGAGCCTCTCTGCTCCAGTCCAGTCCAAGTCATCAAGCCGGTTATATCCTCAGGAAAACTCCGCATCTGGACACTTTATTTATCCGTCCGTCCATCTCGCCGACAACGGTTAAAGCTCCATTAACCAAAAAAAAAAAGAAAAAGCTTTTGTGGAAATAGTTTTTCAGGTGACATAACATTTTTTTTTATGTTCATCTTTCCATCCGCCTTTCAATCTCCTCTTATCCCGTCACATTGTTTCTCGCTAAATACTTCCCGCCTCGCCGAGGGCAGGTGCTTTCCATTACGTCCACATACGGTACAAACTTTGAAGGATTTCATCAGATTCAAACCGCAGGAAGAGAGATGCTGGATCAGAGATAAGCTAACAGTGTGTGAGTGTGTATGTGTGTGTGTGAGTGTGTGTGTCCTTCCATGGCAACCTGACTCCTGGTGAGTTTGTTACCAGCAGGCTGGTAGCTTTGATGTACCGAACACTCTCTGTGGATTGATGGAGTTTAAAAAAATAAAAATAGACAGGAAATCACGGTGAAATTTATTTCATTAAGTCTTGGCCGGACTCATTTTTCTGAGAAGCCTATGTAGCATATTTGACCAGAAATGTGGTTTTGTTCAGTCACTATGGAAGCACTGAAATCAAACCAGAGTCATCTGGATCTTAGAGCTTCCAAAGGAACCCATGAAACATCAGTTTGTTTCTTTGTTAGCTGCCTCTTAATAAGTCATTAAGATTAATTAATATCAACCTTGTTTATATTAAAGCATAACAACGTAACATTGTGATTCTTTACATCATTTCTCAGAATGTTACTTTTTTAACGCTTTTAAAACTCTAAATTAGTGTGTTGGAGACGGCAGTTGCATTTGTTTACATCATGTCTGTGGTACTGATGAGACTTTTTCAGCTTTTTCAGAAGAAAAAAGTGACTCAAACTTTTCCTGAATGACTTTTGGCAGGAGGGTTGGTGACACTTCAGTTTTCATGATAATTCACACAGTTGCAATTAATCTTTTATTCATTAACATACCTTAACTATTACAAAAGAGACAGCAACAGACAATCACAGGGTAAAATGATTGTGAGGTACAACATTTTTTCATCAATTGTTCAAAGTTACGCATCGTTATCGTTTTTGTCGTACATAAAATATTGGTAGTCATGGAAACCAGAGCTGCACAACCTATTTTTATGTGTTCAAGTGAGAAATATTTGTATAATTTTACAAAGATCTATTGTGAGTGTTCAAGATTTATTAATAACATTGTTGCAACAGTAAAAAGGACCAGAAAAAAGTATGTTAGATCTTTAGTAGTAACGCTGGTGTTCAATTCAGCACTTTCTGTGTAGAATGTTCACTAGTTACCTTCCCATTATTATATTTTTGTACAATAGAATACGATAATTATACAAGCGTCTGCCAAGCTCCTGTTTATTTAGATATCTTATTAGATAGATAGACTTTATTAATCCCTCTGGAGATCTCTTTTGGGAAATTGAGTTTCCAGTTCACAGCAAACATCATAAAAGCAAGAACAAAGTGCAAAAAAGTATAAAGAACATGGACCAAAATGAAACGACTCAAAGAAAAGGATACAAAGGAAAAAGGATACAAATATTAACATGGAATAGAATCATCTTTTCACTCCACTCCTGCCCCCAAATTCAGAATTAAACAGCATAATAGCATGAGGAATGAATGAGTCCCTGAGTCTATTAGTGTTGCATCTGGGGAGCATTATTATTCTTCAATATAATTGCTACTTTTAGTTTTAAGAGTATAATTTAATACCTTTTTCAGCATTTGAAAATTGATTTATAAACGTTGAATAACTCACTTGCACAACACACTGCACATAAAATGGATCCTACTTCAATAATACATCCTTACATGATCCAGATTGTTAAACCATCAAAAAATCAGTTTCTTCTCCAATGAACGTTTCCTGCCAGTTTTATCAAAATCCATAATTTCAAGTAGTTCCGTGGAAAGGTAGTTGTAACATTGAGCTACTGTTCTACGACGTGACAACGGTCGAATAGTCCGACGTCCCACTCACGTTATTGATGACTCTCTTGGAACCAGGGTCATCCGTCACCCAAAGAGTGTTTGTACTCAGTGGAACGCGCCTCCGAAAGATTACAAGGTTGTGAGTTTGACTTACAGCTTCACGTGTTCGGGTTTTAACGTGTCCTCGAGCAAAGACGCACAGAACAAAAAACAAAAAAAAGAAAATCTCCGCCACTTTCATTGGGCCGTCAGAATTTCCCCCTCCGGTACGAGCGTAAATCAAGCTGATAAATGTCCGGCACAGAGGAAACTGACCCCGACCGCGACCTCTTGTGTTTTACAGGTAGAGCTTAAGGGGTAGTTGCCGAGGAACAAGGGTCACATATCAAACACACACACACACACACAGGCCGGGGCTGTAGGTCTGATCCAGCTGCTGACCAAGCGGTAGCTCATCTAGAGCGAGGAGGGGGATCAGAGTTTTTTTGCTTCGGGGCAGGGAATTTAGTCGCGAATGAAGCAGGCATGATGTATTCATTTCCTCTCCATAGATCATTGTCCGTCTGCTGACTTTTTCAGACCAATCTTTGACACCCACTTGTGGGATTGAGCACAATAAAAGCATGTTCCTGATTACTTTAGCCAGAGGGCCGCTCTCCTTTTCCCCCTAATGCAAGTCAAAATAACATTTTCCTTCCTGGTGTGATTATCCACGTTGAGATAATATATCTCCGCTTCAACTGTGTAGAGTAGGATCTTGGTGAGCTTGCACCAGAAAATACCCTTTTTGTTCCTTTTTAAACAAGTCTTTTAAAGGTATTTATTTTTATTTAAGCTGCAAAGGACGAACCTAAACGTTTTTGTTAACCCTGGTGTTATCTCGGGGTCAAGGTGACCCGAAGGTCTGAAAACAAATGTTTGTTTTATCCCTTGTGTTGTGTCTGGGTCAAGGTGAACAACAATCTCCACTACTGCATATGTATTTGTGGAAGCCAGGGACGTCATTCATCTTGACCCAGAGACACAAGGGATACCACAAACACTGTTTTCGGACATTTGGGTCACCTTGAATTTACGAGAAAACATGGAGTACCTCACAAGGGTTTAGGGTTTTTAGTCTGAGACTAGTTTAGGACGAAAGGTGAATCTAGGGTCACCAATTAGACGCACAAAAAAAATACAAGACAGGTATTTATTTTTCTTTTTAGCATTCTTTTGAGTAATAATTAAAACTACAAGTTGGATATTTCTTTTTTATTTATTGTATTGCTTAAAAAAATAATAATCATTGAAATAAAACACAAGACAGATTTTATGAAGTATTATTTTTTAGCATTAGAAATTGCAATAACATAATAACTAATAAATATCCGATTGTATATTTATTGCATGTCTTTTTTATTTTTAAATGGACAGAAGCATGACAAACATGAAATGAAATGTGGAAGTAAATCAGTGCCAGTTGAATATTGAATGGTTTGATATAAGAATTAAAATGTTGTAATTAATTAATCTAATAATTACATTCAATAATTTGTCTATTGAAAGTTTATTTTTATTACATAATTAAATGTGTTTTCTGCTGAATTAAAAAAAAAGGACATTTTCTAAATTAATCATTAAGAAATATTGTTTGTTTTTTTTTATTATTGGAATTAGAATATAAGTTATTCATCTTAAAAATATTAGAGTTAATTATTTCATGTATTTGTATTTTTATATTCCTTTATGCACAAAACGCCTTTTTTTAACGTGTAGTTTGACTGCTTGAATTTCGTTGTACAATGACAAAGGATTCTGAAATATTAAAATAAATTATTCAAAAACACTTCTGATATTTTCAAAATCCAAGACTAGGGAAAGACTGGCATGAAATGCAGCCACAACACTTTAAATTATTTATTAAATATGCTCGTTTTTTGGGTGGAAACCCATCATTAAAAGTCTAAAGGACTTTGTCCCACTTGTGACTTCGACGTCCATGGTTTAAGATATTCTGACTCGACATAAATTAAAAATAATTGAAGTGATGTTTGATGTAAGGTCTCACATGTCATCAACATCTTTCATAAATCGAGCTGATAACATCACAGCCACGAGAGAAGCTGACGGGATAATATCATTACCGTTACGCGCACACACACACACACACAAAAAAAGCTCGCTCACACATCCAGTCGTGACGCTGGATCAGGTAACATGCCGGAATTATCCCGTGATTCTCGCTGGCAGGTAACCTGGACACGGTCGGCTCACATTTGTGTCAAAAACATTTAGCTCTTCATCAAAAGGTCGCCCCGACCAAAAACCACTTCCTGTCATTAATATAATTGTAAAATTGCATGTAGAAATAAAAATATTTACGCTCGCTCGTGTCTCTGTTGGCAGAAAACCTCACTGTTTCGAAAATTACAGACAATTTCAAGGCTATAAATGGCATCAAAAAACTGTTTTGGTGTCAAATTTATCTTTGAGTTTATTTAGGTCCGTGTGCAAACACGGACACATACAGAGCTTTTGATTTGCTGCGGCTTTTATATCCGGCCACGATTTACGTGTGTTTTTATTGGCCTTCCGAGTCGGGGCAGCTTTAGAGGAATGTGCACAACACACACACACACACACACACACACACACACACACACGCACAGACGCACACAAACGCACACACTTATATATGCATTACTTTCATATCTCTGGAACAACATGCCACGAACAGACAGACCGTATTTGTCTCGCTGCAGTAAGACACAGATCCGCTAACTTCACTTTCACAGCATCTTCCAAAACACACACAGGCAGCGTAAACGCACAACCCCAGACACACACACACACACAAGCAGCGTAAACGCACAACCCCAGACACACAGCAGGCAGGAATGTGTTGTTGTTTCAGTGGAGCGTCGGTGCAGCGGAGCCAGGGTCAGAAGAACTCTGAGCCTCCCAGCCGTGATAAGGCCGCGGCACATCTGATAGGCCGGAGTGCAGACAGAGACGGATGGAGGGATGACAAGGAGGGGAGATTGGAGGAATAGTGCATGGGTGGGTTGATGAGGCGGACGATTAGTTCACAAAGCGACGATTTGAACCACCAAATGTAGCTTGAATATGAACGATAAAGCTTCTGTTGGAGTTGGGTTTGACCAAAGAGTATTTATAGCATTATAATCATAGATTGTTTTAAATATGTTTAGAGAAATTCACAATTTAAAGAGCACGGGTTACAGATAAACATGTTTAAAAAATGAAAAAATGCAAGAATACAAAGTTGTGCAAACTTTGGGAATGTGCAGAAAATAAATAATTAAAAATAATAACATGTAACAATGAACAAGCAGGATAAAGGCTGGAAAAATACCAATATTAAGATGTGTAAAATAAACCATTAACCAAATATAAAATGACAGAAGACAAAAATAAAATAATCTGATCTGAGGTATAACATCACTAAGATAAGCAAGATAAGCTATAAACACAATATAATAAGTTATCTTAATTCCAAAGCCCTTCTTTGGCAACATTTTGGTACTCACTTTTGTCAAAACATACAAGTATACTAAAATATACTTTTAAATATGTTATTGTCCCTTTAACATGCTTATCTGGACCTAAAAGAGGGCTGGTGTAATTTTTGGTCACAGATTCCGAAAATAGTGCAAAGGTGCTTGTTGTCTTTCTGCAGCCAGCCTCAAGTGGACACTTGATGAATTGTGACTTTCCGCACTTACATTGACTTACATTTTTTTTTTAAATCATTACATATCTTTGAGTCAAATTTGAATTCTAGAAGATCTCTTGGATGGGGTTTGTTTTACTGAGGAACTTTATCAATTTTACCATTGGTACCTTAAACGTTTTCTTATTAGGCCCAAATTTTGCATTAACTGTACAACAGCAACATTAAGTTCTTTCAACTTATAGCATTTTGTTTCTTGCGGCGAGATCATGATGAAACCAGCACCCGAATTAAGATGGGTCATAAATATGGCTGTCGGAGACAACGATGTATGATTGACCCTCCCATTTGTGGAAGTTTTCAATAAAATGTACATTATCTTTTGCTTTTAGCAATCCTGCAATCCCAAATCTAAACGGTAATTTGGTTTGGTTGCTAAAGCTAAAACATAATCCAATCATCCTAACCCTGTTTAGATACCATCTAAGACAGTGATTATTAATGAAAGAACAAAATGGAATCTCTAAATACACACCTAATAATTGTATTATTTAATTTAATTTAATTAATTTAAAATTAATTTAAAGAGAAGAAAAAACGGATAATAAAAATTACAAAAAGATAATTAATATTATCCATCTGGTGGTTAGGTTTTAGGAAATTAAACTATAATTTTTATTGTATTTACAACTGTAGTATTTGTGTATTGTAGTCACAGTTCCATGGTGATGATCGTACTATTGTCTGTAAACTCTGAACCGTCCCAGAGCGGCGATCAGTGCTGACTTTCTCTCTAAGTCGAGCGATGTGACGTGAACGTGATCAACTCGCTGTAGCTTCAGGCAAAGTTTGGCTCAATGGCTTCCCTGTCACCTGGTTATTTATGGACCTTATTACACACAAGGCTCCCAATCAGTCTCGAGTCTCCTTCCTTTTACTATTTATCCTTTCATCCCTCCTTCCTCTCCTCCCTCCATTTGTATCGCGACCTTTGACACTTCCTTGTTAGGGAGGGAAAAAGACGAGGTTGACCTCTGCACTTATGCGTACACTTGCCTTTAAGCTTTTTATTGTATCAAGTAAGTTGTAATGTTGAACAAATAAATGTATTGTTTGTTTAATTTATTGTATTATATCAAGTGTTATCTCTGAAGCCGACTTGCAAATCCCCCCCAAATGGCTTTTTCGGGAGCGTGTATTTGTCACAGTTAAAAAAAAGGAATCTTATTATACCGGAGCTGACTTTTAAAAAATATAAAGAACTTCAATAAATTATATAATTTAAGACAAATCTGCTGACATTATTGCAAATCTGCTGCAGCTGAAGTAGCTTTTAATAGATTTTTATAGCAAACAAAAACAGGAACCAGTGTCGCACCTGATGGTAGCTGCCAGTCTGCACATCAATATTTAACTTGGATATTTGCCATCAACACAACGTAGAATATCTTTCACGTTTTTTAATTTAAGTTAAGTCCAGGGGGTCTCCAGAGCCACATGTGACTTCTTCGAACCCTTGACACAGCTCTGGCAGTTTAGAGAGGACAACTATGGATAAATAAAATGAATATTTGAACAAATAAAAGACATTTAATTTATATTGATCCGACTTTTTGAGTGAGAAGTTTATTGGTTAAAGCTAGTTTTATTTATTTTAATTGTTTTCGGGGAGGAAGGGAACCTAAGAAAACTTAACACTCAGCATTGTTTTGTTGGAGATCAAAAATATACTGTATTTTAATAAAAAGGTTGAAGTGACAATATTTGTTTTCTCTTTAAAATTGTTATATTTATCATCTTTGTTAGCCTATTTTTTTTGTTGATAAAACTGATTTTGCGGCTCTGAGTTTTCAATTGGTACCGCAGAAAATCTCATTAATTCCAAACCTTTCCTTAATACAATAACATTTTAAATATCTTACATTTTATTTTTCCAGTGCTGATATATGCTTTCCTGTTTAAAAATATTCCCATTCGTGAACACCAGCGAGCAGAATTTTTTTTTTTTAATTTGAACTGATTTGCATTAGTGTCTGTTGCAGGGTTTAGAGCTGAATTCACAATTTCAGGAATAAGATAAAAAAAAACGTGGGTTGCTTTAATTAACATTTAGAAATACCAAAACAGGCGCACATGCAGTTCGACATGTTGCTTTTGTGAAGTAGTTTGTGTGCGTGATATTCTACTTAATGAGACCATCAATCAAACCTTATAAAGCCAAGGAATAATGCAGCTTTAATTATTCATGCCGTGGTTTTAGCTGACACGGTCGTGTGTGTTCTGCTCGCAGTCAGGCTCTCGGTGATATTTAATACTCGGATGTCAACTTTCCTATGGAAAAGCAACGTATTACAATCCTGGAAATGACACTTCTGGCTCTTTAGGATGGTGAGCAGAAGTTTCACATAACTCAGTTACCTTGTTAAAAAAAGATGCTAAACGCTGCAAATCAAATTAGTTTTATATATGTGACCAGCTTTAATACTTACAGTTAAATTTAGATTGTATTCAAATGATGACTTTTCAACCTTTGCAGTGGATTATGGTTAAAGTGTTTAGAGTTAAAGGAAAATAATAATAAATATACAACAGGCTCAAACTTTTTTCTTTACACATGTCCCTTTTAAACACTGTCCTGTAAAATTCAATATAAATAAATAATAATTAAATAAATACGATTTTGAATAAAATAATCAATGGTGTTGTTGTAAGTGCTTCAATTTTTATTAATAAAGTAAAAAAAACCCCATTCATTTCATTCAGTTTAAACAAGTTCCGACTTCACAAAAAGAAGGAAATGCATATGTCAAAGTAAAGATTGGAATCCAGTAGTATCTGGAATCCTACTAGTACAGATTAGAATCCTACTACTGAACTGGGATCTGAATATTGTAATTCAAATCTGTCCTAGGACAAATGGGAATTCTACCAAGACAATCTCCAATCTAATAGGAGAAATTCAGATCCCTTAACCTAACCCATATCAATACTAAGATCCGAGTTCAGTAACTACTGTACTAGTACAGATTAGAACCCTGTTAGTACAGATTAGAATTCCAATCTGTTTAGTAGAATTCCAGATCCTACTGGATTTTAATCTGTATTTAGTGTTTATATACTAGGGGTGAGTATTGGCAAGAATCTGGCGATATTATACATATCACTATAGAGAGGAAACAATGCAATAAATTGGGATACTGTAGTAGAAAGGATATTATTGTAGTATTGTCGAGTACTTGACTCTAGTGTTGCAGAATTCAGAGACAACTCTTGACAAAGTCGTAACTGCATTTATTTTGAGACCAAAATATGTGCAAACATCAGCTTCAAAAGCCCTTCGTGTCGACTGTATCCTCTCGTCCTCAGTCATCATTTCCCATTCGTTGTTCCCTTAGCTGCGGAGAAAGTAATGATTGCTGCCATCTAGCGGCCGAAGGGTTAATTGCAACAAAAAAATGAACACTTGGATGTAATTTATACACATGTTAAAATTTAAACCATGATAAAAAACTAAATAGGATTTGAAAGCCAAAAAAACAACATTGTGGCAGTTCTGCTTTTAACATGTGACTTTTCAATTAGGGAAAATCTTAAATATGTATTAATTTGATCAATAAAGGGAGAAACCACCACTTTTTCTATTTCAATTCAACACCATTTGTTCGTAATCTACGTTACTATAACTTGTTTTCGAAATGTTTTTGGTTCCGACCTCCATGTTTGGCGCCACAGTGAATCCTTTTCATTCAGAAAAAAAAATACCCCCAAAACCGAGAATTACTGCTGAACGACGGGCACATTTCCTGACGTTTTATTGTTCCGCACTATGTGGCCTCAAGTAAATTAAAGTAAGAGGGAGATCTCAGCCTGTTGCATTAGTTTGACCAGTAATATTTGGAAAAATGTATATAATGGTCAGGGATTTCCCCTTCTCAGTACCGCGTAAAAAGCTTCACATGTGGCCGTTTGTCACTCTGTAATGTGTTTTTTCATTGTGTGTGTGTGCGTGCCCGCGGTGACGAGGCAATATTAGAAAGTTTGGCTTTCTTATTGCACACACACTGAAGTAGTGTGTACACAGTGTTATAGGGAGATAATAGCTTTGCAGGGGCCACAGTCGAAGCCAGCCAAAGATCTGTCTGGCTAAAGAAGCCATTAAACCACACACTCCGTACACCCACACATGAAGCCTCGCACGAAAACATACTTCATCACTGACGCACCGAGAGTATAAAATGAGCCACTTAAACACGTAGACATCTTTAAGAACACACGCTTTGCTCGTGCACCCGTACGGCCGTGACACGTGGAATTACGGTGCCACCGCATATCACGCTGGTTTTGAAAAAAGGATGAGGCCCAGTGCGGAGAGAGAAAATCCAAACTTTCCACCGAATTGTGCTTTTAATCAGTCTCGTTGGAAAGGAAGAGTGTGAAAAGAAAAACAAGTGACAGTCAAATGGAACTTAAGTTGTGTGTTAATAATTCAATTTATTCAGTTGCTCTTGTTGTAATTGAGCTTCAAGAAATAATTCAAACAGACAAAACAAAACCATGAACATGCACACTTTAAAAACAGTACTGATAGAAGACATACCTCTGCCAAGGAGCTCAATTCACAGACATAATATGGAATTGGCAAAACGACTTCCTGCAAAATCTACGTTGCCTGTCTGGAACAATTGTTGTAAATGTGAATTTATTCTATTCCTTTATTTTTATGGTTTCAAATAAAGCTGTGACTTGACCATGGATTTTCTTTTTTTTTATTATTTGTTAAATGAGACTTTGATCATTGCTGTAATTGCCAACAATGAGAAATTGAGCATTAAACCTGGACTATGGGGGACAGTTTTGACAAAACATGATGTTCCCCCCCTTTTTATGGGGCGCTCCTGGAATAGATGTCCTCGCTGACCTCTCTCAGCTTTATGCCACAGATGACAGGTTTCTCTTCAATAACCTCAGCATCTTCATCTTTGGCTCTGCTGTCTTAATGAGTCTCCATGACAGTGACTACTACTGTCCAATAGAGCTACTCTTGGAGCAACACTATGATATTTTAACTTTATTTCTGATTGGTTTTCTTCACAACTTTGACTGTTAGATACTCAAACTGATTTAAAGAACATTGTTTTCATATGCCTTAGAGACATTCTGAACTTACTAGGAAGAAAAATTAAACGACAAGAAAAAAAAATGCGCATGCCGTATGTGGCTACGGTGCAACAGAGGAGCCACATCATTGGAGTTACACTATCCTGAAACTAAGACCTATATGGGATACAATGCATTTGGTGGAACAGTTAGCATATCACATATTCAAGGAGTATTGGGTGAAATTTTCAAGCAACATCTGTTCAAAGACTTTAAGATCAACTAATGTGTTGATTTAAGTGTGTCTTAAATAGATCTTGGACGCTATTGTACTCCTCAGTATGTGTCTGTTTGTACAAAACTCTCTATTCATTGAAATTCAATTGAAATCCCGCCCACTAAAACCGCTTAGTTTTTCAGGAGATGAAATCTTGTTCACTATAACCACACCCACTCTACTGTGATTGGTCAAAAATAAAGGTTTGGCACCGTGAGTCATCAATCCTTTTAGGCCCCACCTCCAAGTGACTCATTGTATAAACAAAGTAAGGTGTGATTACAGCTGGCTGGAGGAGGAGTGAATCCATTACTATATCATAATTGACTCCGCTCTTGTTATCTCTTGTTCGCTGAGATTTCAGATGGGAGAGAACTTTATAAAGTAATAGCTTCAAAACATGGTCATGATGAGGTACTTACTGCATCTTGGAGGGGAAGACTTTAACATTTGAAATGTGTGACTCAGGACCCTTCCCTCCCCTAAAGATCCCCCTACATTTTCAGATGCAACCCAAAGAACAAAAGTAATATTGCTGCTAGAATCCCCCAAAAATTGCCAATTTATGTTTGTTGTGAACAAACTTTTTCACACTCTCATAGTCATCTCAGTCAGATAATCGCTTTATTCCATGTCCACCCTGCCTGCAATCTCTTCTCTACTTACCTCTCTACTTAAATTTCTTTTGACCCTGTATACTTGAACCATAGCACCACTTCTCGTGACCTAAAACCACCACATTACAAAGCTCAAGAGGAACGCCAGAGCGGAAAGAAAAAGGCTCAAATGGAAAGGAAAAAAAAAAAAGACTGACGGGAATTTGTACTGCTAATCAACAGCATATTTTATAACCTGCGAGACAGTGTTCCCAAACAATAGTCCATGTAAACATCATCGCCTGAGACGCTTTGTTATGGTCCAACAAATGAACATCAGCCAGCACGATTAATGAGATTTAACCTGAACCGACGCTCCGTATCGAAGAAAAACGATCCGCAATATCGGCGCCGGCGCTGAAGGAATGTCCCCTTTATTGTCCAATGTAAATAAAATTCCTGCTGGAATCCGTCATTGTCTCATGCCTTTCGGTCAACAGGGAGGAAATTCCCTGTGACAACATGATAGTATTGCGTGCCTCGTTTCCTCCGGGTGTGTGTGTGTGTGTGCGCGAGTGTGAAGCCGTTATCTCCGGTCAGCCGCCGGTGCCTCGTACCCCCAGAAAAGATGCTAATTAGTCACACACTGTCTCGCAGCTTGTAAAAATACAGACACTGCAGGACCCGAGATATAAATGGGGATTTACATTTAAGTCGCATCATGGAAAAAAAATGAGAAATCCCGGAATGGCCAAACAAAAGAATAAGGGAGAAAAAAAAATGAAATGAAGGGTTTTAAAGTGTAATTGTGGGATGGCGAGGAGGAAAATCTCGGCAAAGAATGGTGGTGTGAGAAGTTCAGCAGCAGCCAAATACATTTACTTCACAACTGCTTTATGTCTCATTTTGTCAAGTTCGGATTTTCCGCTTTGTTCACCAGAAAAAAAGAAAAAAAAATCTCAGCTGAGATTACTGGAGAGGGGATCATGAATCAAAAAAATGGTCCTGAGCATAATTTCAAACCCTCAACCTCAAAAAGTTAATGACGGGAATCACATGCCAATGAGCCCAAACAAAGCAGAGCGAGTGGTTTTTACACACAGAAGAGTGGTTTGTGTAAGAAAAAAAAGGATGATCAGTGGGTCCTGATGAGTGTTTCAATGTGTGCTTTTTGTTCTGCCTCCTCAACCCTTTGGTGAATGAAAGTAATACGGGGCGACTCCTTTAAAACAAATACATAATCTTGTATTAACAAAGGAGACCTGGAGGTCAAGAGCCTGGCAGAGAAGCTGCTCGTCTTAAAATCGTCCTGAAAGCCCTGCAGAAAAGTTAACAAGATATATGTCAATATTGAAATGGTTACTGTTTCCTTTTTTTTTTTCTTTTGTTCTTCAACAGAGTTGAATCACAGGATCTGTTTTAAACTTTACAGATGGATGGTGATCACATGATCAGAAGTGTGTGCACCTTTTATTTTGTCTTGTTTCACCTGTTTCCTACCCGTTACTTGAATCAGGAGATCATGACCTTTTGACCCTATTTCAAACTAACCCCTGTCAGGATTCTACCGCCTAGTTTGTACTGTTAAATCTGGTATGGTCGATGATCCTCTTGCTGTGGATCTGGATTCTGTAAATTGCCATTAGCCTTAAAAATGTACGGATTTTGGCCTTGATAAAGACCTCAAAACTTTTCGTCTTTTAACCGAGTCATGTCTTTGATTCTGACATTTAGTCTACTTCCAATGTTTTCTTTAAAGCGTTTTGGTTGAGACCTTCATGATTGCGCAATAGAACTCTCCAGCGATTATTTTAACAGTGCTTTTCGCTTTACACTAGAAGAAAGCAGTGAGCTGGAGATGGCGATTTCATTAATTACCATAATGGCTGTAAGTACAGATATTATTTTTTTGAAGTTTCCAGAAAGGGGAAACCGAACACAAGAAAGCCATCCTTTCATTTTATAAAGATATAGACCGGTGACGGGTCTTCAGTTTTCACTACAAGTCTTGCATTTGCGCTGTTCTAACTGTAGGGGAGCCAGAAACCATATTTGACATGGGCCTTATTACACAGATGGCTCACAATCAGTCTCAAGTCTCCTACCTTTCTTATAGAATAGTTTCAATTTTCTTTAGTGCCGCTTTAATGTAATCATATCTATAATAATAATAATAATAATTCATTTTATTTACAAGGTGCCTTTCAAGAAACACAAGGACATCATACAAACGGATTATAAAACAGTGAAAAAGACAAGTTATACAGATGTTTTAAAGATAAAAAAAACTTTCTTAAAGGGAACTACAAAATGAGCCAGTTTAAAAATATGAGATTTATATCTAGTTATTAAAATAAAGTTTCCTGCTCCTGTCATTGTCAGAACGGTGTAACCGCAATGTCTTGCCTTTTCCGTTGCTCCTTTGCAACATACAGCATTTTCATTTATTTAAATTGACTAAATAGGATAAAGGCTCTAGTTGTTGTTGTTGTCACTTGTAATGCTGCTTAAATATATGACATTTAACAGTACATATTTTAACTCGAAAAACTAAACTTGAACACATGGCAGTTGTATCATTTGAACTCCAGTAAATATTTTTCACATTTTCCATTTTTCGCAGTAATGTACAAATGACCGACTTTGTCTCTGTCCTCAGGACATTATTTAATATTTCTCCTCTACATCTGTACAAACCATCGGAGTTAATTCAATAAAGATAGATGTTATCGTACAAAATTATCAGCATACTTTTCTCATTTCACATCTTCTGCTAAAATGCATTCCTTTCCATTCCTCTCTCTTATGTAGAACTTTTTTTTTTCTGAGCTTCTGTTTTTCTCATGACTCTGGGAAGCTTTAGAGAATTCAAAACAATAGTCTCTTCTTAGAAACTCCGGTGCTAAATTTCCCTCCATTTCAAATAAATTTAATAACCATTGACGAAACAGATACAACCCAGTGACAGGCGGAGATGGACAGGAAGTGGTTTCTTCGTTCCACTGTAAACAATCAAAGCTGACTGATCCCAACGTCACAATCGTAAACGATTCATCACGTAAGTCAGTCAACGACTTGGCCTTCTTTACCGAGGAGTCAGACTGACCCAGGATGCTTCCAGTGAGAACTCGAGTGAGAAGGAGTTTAATTTATTCTCGCTGGCCGCTGGAGTATCAAAAACACAAAGTCTGATATCTGATCTCGTCTTTAGATCAGGTCTAGTAAAACTTGAAACCAGTTTTCGACCAGAATATTGACTTTTTTTTTTAACCTTTCTGTGCTAACTTTATATGTTCTGCTTGTGTTTGGGTTTCCTCCGAGTGCCCAGTTTCCACCCACAGTATGTAAACATGCATTTTGGTTCAATGTGGGAATGTAAGGCTTTTTGATTTTCTGTCTCTGGAGCTTCTGTGAGACACTACTGTGTTTCCTTTTTTTTCAAATTGCACACAATCCCAACAGAGTGGACAACAATTACCTTCTGAACTAGCCGCATGTTTAAATTACAAAAAATAGTCGCTATTTAACCTGTATTACCCGCATCCTGAGGGATCAATAAAGTTTTACCTTACCTTACCTTATCTCTTGAAAAGGTTAAACCTGGCCAAAAGGCTCACGTCTATCTTTTTTGACACTAAAAACAGTGGATAATCATGAGTTGAGTAACTGGAGTCACAGGTTAGTTGGTGTAACTGAATATATAGATTTTAATTGTTGTTACCATATCTCTGCAATGTATCTGTATGTGGTTACTTAAAGTTCAACTAATGTGTTGATTTAAGTGTGTCTTAAATAGATGTTGGACTCTATTGTACTCATCAGTATGTTTGTCCAAAACTCTCTTTTAATTGAAATATTTACATTAGCAAATGTGCTTAAGCCCCACCCACTGAAAACGCTTATTTTTCTGGAGATTAAATCTGGTTTACCATAACCACACCCACTTTTCTGTGATTGGTCAAACATCAGGATATGTCATCGCGCATCACCAATCCCAGAAGTCTCCACCACCAAGTGACTCGTTGTATAAACAAAGCCGGGCGTGATTACATGTGAAGCCATTATTACGTCATAATGGACTCAACTCTCGTAACCTCTCGTTCGCCAAAATTTCAGACGGGGCAGAACTTTATAAAGTAATAAGTTCAAAACATGGTCATGCAGAGGGACTTACTGCATCTTGGAGAGGAAGACTTCAACATTTGAAACATGGGAGTGAGTCAGGAGAGTTGGGTTTTTGTATTAGTTTACTTTTAAAAAACAAACAAAAGGAAAACGATGTCTCCTGGAGCGTAAAGCAACTTTTTTTGCGGTACTAATGCAGCATTCGGAGGATGTCAGTATGGGCGAAAATCTCTGAAGAAGTTTTCCTCTTTTTGAATGAATGCCAAGAAGCATTACGATAAAGTAGTTTCAGTTCTTTAACACGGAGTTGCATCGACATTCTTATAATCTTAGTTGAACTACAACTCCCAGTGTGACACGTAGACCTTCCTTGTTTCGCACGAGTTTAAGATGTGGATTCTTTAGTGTGTACTTTATCCTGCTGGGAGCTGTTTTTTTTAGGCCTTGAAAGTGGTACTTTTTTTTTTTTATATTCATCATCCTAGCCGGTGCCACGAGCTTATTGCGTGTGGTTGTAATGGGTATTCTCAACACCACGCTTGCGGGGCTTCACTCATCTTGACAGGCTGCTGACTTCAGGGGCTCCCCGGGCTCAACCAGCGGGGAGGAAACCTCAGGGCACACCCGGCAAACTCTGAGGGATTTAATTTCCAGTCATGTCAGAGAGACCCCGGAGGGAACCCAGGAGGAGGGCAAATAGTGAGATGTTGAGATGGGGTGGAAAAACAACCGTTTCTCATGCGTCTGTTATCTGTTGTGCTGAGCAGAAAAACTGGATTCAATCGTGAAAGATATTTGGTGAAACAAATGAACACAATATGTGATTTTTGTTTTAATAATATGCCAGAAGGATGTCATCGCGTGGAGAGGTAATTAACAAACACAGACTAAAGTTCATCCACACATTTGTGCAACAGCTGCGAGTCGTGCTGGGTTGAATATTAAAAAAAAACGACAACTTTCTCGGCCAACCGTTAAACCAAATATGTTAATGAAAATCTTAAGCGGAGGATTTATTATTTAACTGGCCAGCCGTCAGTCTCTGGTGGCTCTCCAAACGACAGGGAGACTGATGTTTTAATTTCCTCAAGCCGCAGAATTAAAGTCAAAATCGCTCCATTTGAGTTCCAGGTTTTATAATATTTATTAACTGCGACGTGCTGAGGGAAATAAAAGTTGCACACATTCATTCTGCGAAAAAATAATTACGTACGTAACGGGTAAGATCTGTGTGGCCAGAAGTATACGACAGTATACTTTGAGCCTCCAGGTATGAGTTTGGATTAGAAGGTATTTTTCAGGTGCGTTTGTCTTTCTTGGCACGTTTGTGTCGCGATGAGCGGCTCCTGAGGCCGGCGGTGAAATGGAAAATTGATCAGAGTGAGACGCTGTGTTTTTTGTACATAAAGAAGTGGAGGAGGCAGAAGAGGAGTCGTTGTAAAGGTCATTCTGAAACTAATCAACAGAAACTGAATCAAAAGTATATAGACTGTTGTTTATCTTATACATACATGCTCGGGTACCGATATTTTCTACCAGGCCTATCCCAGCTACTTGGGGCGAGAGCGTGGGAACTAGAGGTGTATTGGCAATAATATGAAGATAAGATATGTATCACGATACAAGATACAATATATTGCGGAAGTGAAGGAACAAGTTCATATTTGAAGTATTGCACGAGTATATTACTCTTGATGAAGTCATAAACTGCTCTCTATAAGTTTTATTACCAAAATCTGCCCTTATTTTAAAACGGTGCCGATGAAAATCGATGCATTCATTCATTTTCTACCACTTATGGGGGTCGTGGGTGGGCTGGAGCCTATCCCATCTTCTTCTGGCGAGAGGCAGGGGACACCCTGGACAGGACGCCAGTTTGTTGTAGGGCGCACAAAGACATACCACCATTCAGAAACGCAATCATATCTATGGAAAGTTTCCCTTAAGTTCTCAATTAACCTCTGTGTTTTTGGACTGTGGGAGGAAACCGGAGTGTCCAGAGTAAACCCACGCAACACAAAGAATTGCGTCGAAGTATATCGTTACAGTACCCTAAAAAAATATATCATATTCTCTGTATTGGATTGTAGGAGAATAACTGATTTAACCAAAACGATACATTTGATAAAAATGAGAAACTTTTTTTGAATAAAAAAAAACAGTTAAGGTGGCCTGGTGATCTTAAACAGTTAAAAAAGACAACAGTCAAACGGATGTTTTAAAGACAAGAACGATAAAAAGGTGTCTTACAGGGAACTATAAAACAAGTGTTACAGTGAATCTTTCGTTATCCCCGGTACGAGCAACTGTTTCTCTATTAATGTAATTTTTCTGAAATAAATCACCAATTTTAAAGAGAAAATGTAACATTTATGGGTCAAATGTCTTCAACTTAAACCTCATATTAAGAGCGAAAAACAATGTATTTTAACGTCATCAAGACAACTGTTAAGGGAAAAGCAGATAAGAAAAGTAAATTCGCGATTTTTTCTGGCACATTTTTCATCCTTGAGTAGAATTGAAGCAACATGTTGAAAGTTTTACCTTTTTCCACCAACGGAGGGCAGCATCACTGTAATCTCCTGACTCCTGAAAACTTTACTCTTTCCCTCACACTTTCTCCTCCAAAGAAACTGCTTGAGAATTGATGAAGGGTGAGAGAGAAAGAGAGAAAGTAAACTTTTGTTTTATCTGGATGACCCGCTTGTAGAAAATACGACATGTTTCGTTTGATTAATGTAGAAATAAATGGCTAAAATAATGGACTCCAAAAGAAATTGATTTATGAGTCCAGCGTGTTTGACTCAAAATAAATAAAAAAAAGATTCGTCCTTTTTTAAGTTCTGGGAAGTTTGTCCCGCAGACAGAAGAAGATGTGTGACCAGTGAAAGTTTGCCTCGTTTTTTTTCCTCTTTTTGGTGACATCAACGCACAAAAAAGAGGGAGTTTTTTTTTAAAGGGGGGGGGGAGACCTGAGTCTCTCTCTCGCACAACCTCCAGGCGCACAAGTCTGTCAACTTCTGTCCTGAGCGCAACTTACTTTCTCACTGGGATGTTCGCTGAGAGGAGGAGGTTCAACTCCACACTTTCACCTTGGAAACTTCAGGATCACCTCGAGTTTGTGAATGGGGGGGCACTTGGGAAGATTTTTGTAAACTTTTTCTAAGCGCGATCTTTGATTTCTTTGAATGGATGAAGCGCGATTTGGTGACTTTTAAATCCAGGAAAACTTTGGATGAACTTTTGACAGTTTTTTAAATTTTTTATTTAGTCTTTTTACTTTTACTGTCATCCCATGTGGTTTTAAAGTTATCGCCACTGAGTGTTTTTTTTTTGAAGTTGCCAACAAGGATTCTCTATTTTTTTTTTAAATCGGAGTGGATATGGAGCCTTGGAGAGGGGGGGAGAGGCGCGCTGCGCTCTGCCGGGTTTGGGCTCTGCTCGCCGGGCTGCTGCTGCTGCTGAGCGCCGCGTCGGTGGATGGATGTCCGCACAAGTGCAGCTGCTCCGGGTCTCATGTGGACTGTCAGGGTCTGGGTCTGAAGACTGTGCCCAAAGGGGTGCCCAGGAATGCCGAACGATTGTAAGTTGACGCTGAATTTTTGGAATCGATAACATTTAATCTTTTATTTGGCTGAATTTATAGTACTTTTTGGGACACTTTCCAAAACTTTCAGTGGCTTCCTTTTCACAAGTATTTTTATTCAAACATTACTTTTTAGATTAAACCATCCATTCTGCAACTTTTTAATGTATTCTTGATAATAAATCAATGCACAAACAAATATTTCAAACTAACATGAAGCAGAAGAGTGTTTCAAATTGATGTACAACTTTAGGACCAACTTTTTTTGTTTTAAACTTAGTAAATCAGTTGCTTTTTTGGATCAATCAACCATCAGACGGACATTCTTGCACAATGGGAATTTGCTGATGGTTGGAAGAAGCCAGAGACTTTCCTCCCCACGTTTTGGTTGCATCACATTTAACTACTGTTGGCTGTGACTTTATATTTGATTTAACAACTTTTATCAGCATTTAAATCACAGTTTTAAAAGGACTTTGATGGGGTTTTTGGGTCAGGATCCCATCGAGCATCTATACCACATTGTAACAGAACTCCATTTGTGACATAAGTCGGACATTTATATCAAAACATTACATTTATTTCTCTTCTGTTTATGATACTGAGATACAAAATGAAGTTTGCAAACATTTTTGTTACAGAGTCATTCATTTCTTGACAGAGTGACTATCGACAAGCATTGATTTCACATTACAGTTTTAATTTGAACACTTATGCGTTACAGGGTTATAATCCAAAAAATGAACTTTAACAAATTGTTTGGGAAATTGCCTGCGTGAGACCTTGGCTCTTGTTTTAAATATAGTCATCTACAGTCTGTGGTGTCACTTTAAGAAAACGTTTTTTTTTCTATTACCTAGAACAAATAGGTGTTACAATGTGATGTGTGAAGAATGGGCTTGTACAATATTTTCCATATACCGGTTCCTGAACTTTTTTTCAATACCAATTTTCTAAGATAAATTAAAAAAAAATACATACAAAGTATGTAAAAAAAGTACAAAATCTTCTAAATCTCTACCGTTTCTTACTGAAAAATACATGATAAATTAAGTTCCATTATAAAAGAACACCTTTAAAAACGTTTTCATCATGCGTTGGAAATTGAAAGACCAAGCATGAATCGATTAATCATTTCGGTGCCACAAAATAACTGAAGTTCGATACCCAGAGATGTATTAAAAAATAATTTCAAATCCAAAAATAAGTGCTTTAACCTTCTCTGTAATATTTGATCCATATAAATTTGTCCACACAAACAAATTGTCTACAAACTTTATGGAAGGAACACTTTAATTCCTTTTTGACATCAACCATGTTGTGCCCAATCATGCATCCATCATCTCTGATGGGACTCAAATTTAAAAGTAAAGGTGAATCATTTCTATTGGAAAAACAAATCTGAATGACCACATCTCCATGCACTACCCAGGCTTTACAAATGATGCTGATCAGTTGAGGCAAAGACAGGCTCTTGGCTCTCACCTCAGGCTTGATTTTGACACGTAAACACCCCCCCCCCCGGCCACACTCGCACACACCCACAGACCATGCTGATGAGGTATGGAAGTGATTATGCATGATAACGAAGCAGCCGGAGCCCTGCAGGGTGTCAACAACAGCCCAACCCTGAGACAACAAACACAATCAGCAAGGCTTGCAGAGGAAAAGTGTCCATATTGGAGGATTTGCTGTTTTCTATGACCATGTATTTCTTTTCGTTCCGGGGTTGGCTGCTGTGATTGTGTTCCTAGGGTGATCAACCCCTTTCACCCCACAGGGTGATCGTGACCTCCCAGGACCTGCATGGGTTTGCACAACTGCTCCCTAAAGACATTTACACCCAAGAAAAATAAATAATTAAAGCCGCCTGTAATGGAGTAGTGCAGCAGTGGGGGTTTCTTACCTCTCAGTTGGGTCCCCCGGGTGGGGCATGTGGGTAACCAGAACCCCTGCTGAAGTCTGTTTTCTTGATGTATCCAATGTTTCAGTTGTGATTTTGGCAAATAGTTGCATTTTTACTTTTGCTTCATTTCCCCCTTTGTCTTTCAACTTGGTCTCTACTTTTTATTGGGGGAAGGAGACTTTTGGCTCAATCAACTTCAAAACAAAAGTTGGTAAAGTTAGTCTGCAACCCTATATTTTCATCTCTAGCACTTTCACTTTAACTTGAAAGAATATAAGAATATTCCCAATAAAGATTTGGTTAAGAAAAGAAGTGGTTGAGTAGATTAACCAATAATTAACCAGTAGATGAGTCATCGTGTTGGTAGATAACACCGTACTAATGCTAGCTGTTCTTAACACTTTTTTTTTCGATTTTACCTCAACTTTTCACTTTAGTTTACCCTTCACCTTTTTTATTTATAAATATTTTAGTTTTTTTTTGTTCGTTTGGTGAACAATGGCCACCAACGATCCCAATAGTCAGTGGCTACAGCTAAAATTGTTCAGCTAAGGATCATGTTGAGCAAGAGTTTCTTATATGTTTGAGGAACATGCGTCCGACTTCCCGGTTCTTTAGGCGAAACTGGGCCAGTTGTGGGGTACTGGTAACGGAGTTTGGTCAACTTGTTGGGTTGATTGCTACTTGCTACACTCTAAACTAAACTGAACTGGATAGATTGGACTCTTAACCAGACCATGGTTTAAAGGGTTAGTTCACCTAAAATGAACTCATTTTCTACTTACCCTCATGTCGACTATGGGCTATTTTCAGAGAAATCCGGATTCTTTTTAGAGTTATAGGCAAAAGTCCAAGTGCATTTTAATGCATTAGACGGTCTACTGCATACACTGGAAGCGCTTGCGATATTTACCTGGAGTACTTCCTGTCTGTGTAGGATGATGGTCCTTTAAGATTCTGCTACAAAAGAGCTAAAAAAAAAGACTTGTTTTTCCAGAACAATTTCTTGTGTCGAGGGGTTCATTACAAAAACAATCTTTTTGGACGAAAACTAAGACTGTGACAACTGAGCTCCAGTTGCTACATTAAAATGGACGTACATTTTTGCCTATAACTCTAATAAGGAACAGATTACTCATTGAAAATAATCCCGAACCTGAGTCGACATGAGGGTGAGTAGAAACTTAGTTGTGAATTTTGGGTGAACTATAATTTTTAAGATGTACTTAAAGCCCCTTGTAGTTTGTGTTCTTCAGTTAGGGTTTAATAAAATATAGATACACTTCCAACTGCCCTTAACGTTGAACATGATGGCAGGTATAGAACTTCATAAAGTATGTAAAAGGTATAAAACATCAGCCACTAAGTTGGATCCCAATTTCTCTGGAGGTTCAGAAAAGCACTTTCTTGTGTTCTGCTGTTCCGGACACAGAAAGCAATCTCCTCAATCGAAAACCATCACCAGTCATCACCAGGATCTAATGAAACAAGATATTTCCCCGTGTTCATCACTTCTTTAGCCCATATGTACTGAATAAAACCACCATGTGCAGCAGCGAAAGAGACCTCAGAACAAGGTTCGCTGATGAAATAAGTCAGGGATACGTTGACAAGTTGCATTAGAAAAAAAAAAAGAAAAGAAAAAAGTACCTTGACTGCCTGGAGGGAGGGAAATCAAATGGGATAGTTCATCCTGGTGACACTGGGGATACCAACGGCGTGACTTAAGCTTTAAGTCTAGCCTTCCTCTGTTTATTAAACAGGATGATTAATATTGAGTCCACCTGCCGTAACAAGAAACGGATGCCTGTTTTCAACACTATTGTAAACAGAATTTGGAAAGGTTAATGAGAGGGAAAAATTGGAGCCGGATACACACACACACACACACACACACACACACACACACACACACACACACACACACACACACACATCCACACACACAACCGAATCTACAGATCACCTCAGGCCAGTCAATGCTGTAATGTCCTCCTTGGGAAACCACTCGAGACCTCATTTGCATCTAATTTGAGTGGAGGGTTTCTGAGGATGGGAGGGGGGCTTAGCGGGCCTTAACAAGGCACAGCAAAATGAATTGAGAAACAGCTTTTCTCTCCTGGGCCTATTTTTCACCTGCTCTACAGAGGACCACGTTCCTACACACAAACGCTCTGGGGTGTTGGTTTTTAGACCCGAAAAAAAATTCCAAACTGCTGCCCTTTTGAAGCAAACCCCGGCTCGGATTTAAAGTCGAATGTTGTTTTTTTTGTATTTTGAACTTGCTATATCGAAAATGTCTGCAGAAGTGTATCTGATATTGGGATGTGGCTTAAAAGAACACAACTTTTTAAAATACAGGCACTATTACCTTCACAAACACAGTAAAACAATTCTTTTTTTACCCTTACACTAAGGAAAACTGAATATTATACTGTTATGGACTTTTCTGTCCATTTGGTTGTCCATACAATCCTCCCCTACTTTATGTGTTTCTATTGCAGGAGTCACCCCACCAAATATGTTTAAACCCCCACTACTTAACTTCACCTTTACCCTTATTATGAATGAAATATTCCTTATTAAATAAGATATATAGAGAAATCTCATGGAAAAAATCCCTTATGGTCCTATTTTTTAAATAACCACTCTGTCCAGATGGGGGCAGTATCAAGAAAAGAAAATGTGTGAGAAAACCAGTTTTCGAGTGGGTTGAGTAACAAAAATATTTATGTGTTTCCTTGGGCAAAATATCACACCCTTTCTTCGCCTATGACACCAACTCTGGGACAATTCCTGCTATTTTCTGCACGTATTTGAGCAAAATTATAGTTTACCAGGACCTGGTTCTCTATGGCAAAAAAGGCCCCTTAAGGTTTTGAACCACCCACCCTTTTTTGGCATGTTGAGAGTTTATGGACTATAAACCAGTTGCTCATAGTAAACTGAAAATAATTAAAAAATAAAATCTCAATTTCTGTCAACCTAGGGATCAACTTAAGAATAAGAAGCAAATCAAGTTTAAATTTTAACTTGAGGTACTTTCTTTTTTTGACTTGAACATCCACTCAAAGCTACATAAGGACACGGTCGAACCCCAACATCAAGGTTGAGTCCTTGTAAAAATAATATTAATAACCATTAATGAATATCACTTTCTTAACTTTCCTAGTGCGCCGATGAAGATACCGACCTTGTGTGCGGCCTCCTGGTATACATTTGTGTACATTACCTTTGTAGCAGTCGAACCGATTTTTGCAAGAAATGATTTCGGGTTTCCTGCCTACGTTTCTGTTCCTGAGCTGACGGCACATTGAGAGCGTTTTGGCAGGTATTTCACCAGCAACACATTCTCTGTTTTCTAAAGCCTGCGTTCCCTCTCGCTCACCTCCCGTTCTATTGCGCCGTCTTTCTTTACATTCATAAATCTTTATGTCTTCCTTCACTCTCCCCTTTTCCTACATCTCAATCTCACTTTTGCTCTTTGAACACGCACACCTCAACTTTGCCAGCAGCATCCCCATAGTGCAGATTTCACAGCTCCCATTCCTCCGCTCCTTGCCAACCTACCACTGCGCATAAAACCGTAGGATCCCCGCTGCTTTGTGTGCGCATGTGTTTGACCAGGAATGTGTGTGTGTTAAGCAGACACACACACACACGGTCTAGCTTCTGCTTCTGGCTTCTATCAAACTGCCGTTTTGATTGGTCAACGGACGCTAATACTGCCACGCCCCCCTTTGCCATCAAGCGTGTGTGTCAAACCTTTGAATGGAGCCAAACCTGTCCACGTAGGAGGGCAGCTAATTTATACCACTTTTTCTTTTTTTTTGTTTCCTAGATTTACAATCTGTAATTTCTGAAGAAACCCTGTCGTTCTCTTTTGTTTGGCGCGACTGCTTTCCGTTGCGGTCGTGGCGTTCGCCTGAAGTCGGTCCAACATTGTTGTGTTGTATACGGCGTCTGCACAACAGTCGGCCGTTCTTATAAATGCAAGATGCGTTTTCCAACTGTTTTAATAATCACCATAAATCTTGTGGTGTTTTGGCTCCGCAGCTCTTTTGGAAACCAAAGGGCTAATTAGTGATTTTGTTTGCGTCCATTTAGTTTGTGTTTTTTTTTCTGTAAAAGTGCGCCGCGATGAGAGGGGGGGGGAAAAAAAAGGCTCCATCAGCACACAAGCTTTTGGTAACTGCTAGAATCCATCGGCGACTTGAAGTGTTCTGTTATCGTGGCGATGATGTAATGCGCCGGAGAGGCGGCCCCGAGGGTTATTGCTGCAGCAGACAAACTTAAGAAGTTTAAGAAAAACCACAATGAGCTTGCTGTTCTTACACAGCCTTTTAATGTCACGCCTATCGTCTGTGGCCATCTCGTGGTGAGTTCTCGAGCGCCCTTCCAAATATGCTCCATCCACTTACACGAGCGAGGTTAGCCAAAGATTTCGGCTTTAATTCTAGGTCAGTGGGTGATATTCTGCAGATATCTTCCAGCATGTTTCGTTGACCTTTTTTCATATATATAACGACTCTCACTCCGGCTGCCAGCTGGCGTTTTACCGCAAGCTTCTGCCCTTATGGGAGCTGGCATCATGCACTGACATGTAAGAGGAGCACCCATTTATTGGAACACATCTATAGAAAATGAGACATTTTGTTGACGTACGATGACAAATATGGTCTAAATTACACCGCACGCTCCATGACATGAGTTCATTCCTAGATTGTATCTAACCTTTCGATGACATACTCTAACCGATTTCAATCCAATTTAACAAAATCCCGACCGAAGATGATTTTTTTGTTTATAACAACATGGAGCTATTCATGTAGTTTTGACCATAATTTGTGCCACGAAAGGATGACTCATTACATGACGTTAAATTGCTCCAAAATTGCTACTGGAACCAGATGTCAGACGATTTAACCGAAAATGGAACACATCTAAAATAAGGTGACACACTTTTGTATTTGACAGCTTACAAGAAAACAACATTTTGGAAAGTACTGAATGAACTTTCTGGTTTAGTTTTTTTCCTACAAAAGCTCAACTATAATATTGTTATTGTTAATAAAAAAGTTTACAATTTTAAAATTCTAAATTAATATATTAATTTTGCCATGGTTTAAATAGTGGAAAAAAGGGGAAACACTGTTTAAAAAAGAAAACAAATGAAAAGTAAAAATCAATGTATTGCCATATGTGGACGTATATGATGATGACAGTCTTACTAGCGTTAAAAACACTTTTTTTCAGTACATCTGGTTGTTTGCTATTATCCAATATTTTTGCAGCTTTATTCACAGTTGTGTAGTTGTTTCCAGAGTTCAAATTTCAGTCAGGACTGTTTTATATTGTGGTATGTTCCGCAGAGACTTCAGGTTTCCTCCCAACTTGACCAAAACATAGAGGCAGTAATCTTAGACTTTAAATCTTAAGTCTTGTTGGTGTCCTGTGTTTTAACCAATTTGTTCAATTGTGGGGTCAAAATGATTATGCATGAGGCGCTCGCTTTTATCCGTCGTTTTGAATTGGCTCATATAATACAAGCTTTTCTGTTCTGCTGTTGAAGTATACTATCAACAAAAACCCGTCTTTCCCAACTCTCTATATGGCAACGACAGTTTAGCTTGGTTTCAAAACTGACCTGGTTCATGACAGGAGGTTTAAGATTGATGAATGGATTTCTAAAATCTGTCTATAGTGCATCGGTAGGAGGACAATTACGCCACTTTATAGAACATACGTTTATTTTTGCCTCTGAATGCCAAAGTGTGTCATATCTGTCTCCTCCGTGTGTCGTTTCATCACTCACTTTCTCTCTCAGCCTCTCAATCATCGTAACCTTTCTGTTCCACTCGTTCGCTTCTTTTTCTGACTTGGCCCGTGTTGTGGAAGCGGCAGTCGTTCTTGTCAAGTGGCCTCTCGGCAGCCAAATTGCTCCTCACCCCACCCCGTTCACTTACAGTACAGCAGAAGTGAATCCAGACAAAAGCAATGCAGCCTATAAACTCTGGAGAGCTATCCAAATACAGCGCTGGTTTATAGCCCCCTTGGCTCGTGACTCTGAAAGAAAGTCATGCTTGCGAAGCGGCAGCCTAATGTGGTCAAGCCAGAATGGTTAAAAGTGTCAACAGGAGATTAATTTCAAGGGGTTGGGTGGCATTGCCGTTGGAAAGACGGTGTTGACAGATGGAAAACAAAGCAGTAAATGATATTAAACAATCCAGAAAGGAGCTTTTGGATAGTAAATGTTGAGAATAGAATGAAGTGACATAAGGAGAGAAAAAAAAGAAGTGACTAAATGACAAAAAGCAGAGCAGTGGGAAACAAAGGTTACAATCCAGAGCTGATGGCCAAAATATTCTTGTGTAACCCTGGAAATTAATATGATCCAATTGTGCCTTAAATAGTCAAATAATCAAAATTCATTCCAGTGGATGAAAAAATATAAATTAGTATTTCGTTTCTACGTAACGGTTCCTTCAAACCAAGATATGTTGCTTTATTTAAAGTAGAGATGGAGTACAGATAAAAAAAAATAACTTTTTCAGCATTTGAAAGATCTTGGATATTGCTAAATTCAAATGATCTCAATGAGACTGTTGTCTCAAGTGCCCTGGTAAAATGTAGCTTGGATTAAAAGAAAAACTGTGCTATGGTATGAGATGAATACCATTGTTGGCAGAGTCTACAGAATTTGTATAAAACCATCATCAAAAAGTGTTTTTTGTCCCAATATCCAAATCTCCTGATAACTTCATTGACATTCTTTATAACCTTTTGAGTTATTTTGCTAATAAACAGACAAAGTCTATGACAGAGATACTAAATAAAATGTTTTTTCTTAGTTTAATACTGGATTTTGAGATGATTCCAGATGAAAATTGCATTGTCTTACCATAAACACCATTTAAAGCTGATTTATTGTAACTAGTGTAACTTAATGAAACATGTTTTTTTTCAATGGCAAGTAAACATTTCTTCCTGATCCTGTTGAAAAACGTCTCTCACCACGATTTTTTTTTCATTCCAAAACTGGCTTTTACCGTCAGTGACAAATATGCCCGTAGGAACAAGAGGCAGCAGAAAAGTCAAATGTCAAGTGTCGGACTGCTTCTAGGAAATATGTGTTGCCTACTTGGGAAACAATCTTTCGCAACAGTGCCATCAGTGTCTCTCGCTGTCACGGCAGTAAATGTTTTGTCCCGTTAACAGAGTTCTTTTACTGGTGTTTTGCCAAATATTTGCTCTCGCTGTGTAAATGGTGTTCGTGCTGGCTTTGATGGATGTCGGTCAACACGTTAACGGCTCTCGAGTGTTATTAAGCTCAGGTTAAACGGGATGACGCGCAGACGGAAATCGTAACACTAGAGTCTCCTTCGATAACGTGACAAATGTGTGTTTGTTGAAATACTAAAACATCTTCTTTGTTACAACACCGACTGTAACTTTACACCTACTTAAAATATTCCAATTCAAGGTGGCTGAGAACATATTTGTACGACTTAATGGCGTGTCAAAAAAGGCCACGACCTCGTTTTCCCCAAAGGTAACCTCAGCCGAGAACGTCTTGTGTGTTAGATTTTTTTTTTCTCATGCCTTTGCTGCCCCGAAAAAACCCTCGGTGATGACTGCTGTGCATCCCAGTGAGCAGCTCGGTAATAGGAGAGAACTCACTACCTATTAGCATCACGATGACAGAAATCTAAAACAGCAGTAAACGTTTTCATAGGGGACCAACCGCCCCACAAACCAGAAACTGATTTTTTTTTTTTTTTAAAGAAAACTCATTGACACATTAAAGCTAGGGTTTGCTAATCGTAGGGTCGGGTTCTTGCACTTTTTATTTTCTCATATAAGTATAGAAGGATATCGGGAAAAAACATACCTCTACTTAAATTATGATGTAATGTCTAAAGAACCCAGATTCCAGGGGCCAACTCTGGCACCCCCAAGTCATTTTATGTGGCCCACCAAATGGTTGGCTCTAAATCAAAGTAGATTAATGTTCAAGATGATCCTTTGTCAGATAGAAATGCCAGGGTTTAAGATAAGATAATGGACAGAGATGTATGGTAACCTCTAATACAAAGATTCGCTTAAAGCGTAAAAGTGATTTTTGCCGGAAATCTGAGGGAATTGTTTGGTGAAAGAGGACAAATGCAGACCATCAGTTATTTTTTATCAAGCCTTTAGGAATGATGATACAATATCTCAGTCAGACCAACCGGTAAATGTACATTTGGTTGTCCAACATTGCAAACAGATTTTGTCACTTTGTGTGATTGAGTTTTAAGTTCCTGGTTTAAAATGACTCAAAATTCTCTCCTGTGTTCTTATCAACATCCTTATCTTCACATTGTGAGTCATGACTAGAAAAGCACCCAGTCAGCACATACCTCAGCCAAGGAGCGGTAGGAAAACACAATCGAATCAATGAAATGACTTCCATGAACCTTTGGGCCTCAGGAAGATGCTTACTATTGTAGAGACAGTCCCAGGGGTGGAGATCCAAAATTTATATTTGTGGATTGACAAGTTTCAATCTTTGGTGTTTCAGACTTGTGCCCCACTAGTGGTATGGAAATGTATCTTCACTAAAACATTGCTTTGAAAAGCCAGGACATTAAATTGAACTGCATTGAGCCTTAGTCATGCTTAATCTACAAGTCATAATCAAAGTCTCTATTTGAAATTAACTAATTTTTAGCATCTTTTGAGTTTCTTCCCCCCCCTGAACTTTCCATGAATCCTGACCGAGTTCTCTTCCACCGCTGACAGACGTCGTGTAGCTCGTCAAGCTCGGAGGAAAAAGGAAGAAAGCAATTAGGATTCCTAGCGTAACTGGGAGCTTTTTTGCGAGGGGAAATTGGGCATACCTATCTTACACGGGGAAGAGGATGGAAGGCATGATAGGAAAATGAAAAGTGAAGAGGTACAAGAGCTTTGGAGGAGATTAGAACAGGAAGGGGATGCATTTGCAGACCAAGCATATGAAGTAGAACAACAAAGGCCGAAGGAAGAGAGAGATTTGTTCGATAAACAAGAGAGGAAAAGAGCGACAGAGGAATTGGCAGAGTCGCAGAGCGAAGACAGGAGACAGATCGGAAACTTTGTCTTTCAGACTCTGGGACAAGGTTGAAAGAAAGAAACAAAAACAAAAAAGGACAACATGGCTTCAGTTCAATTAACATTATGTCGACTTTAAATAACCTCGCGCTGTTGAACTCCGGGGAGTCAGCTGATATAACATTCCTCTGTTATCATTATTTCTGTTTTCTTTTACTTCCAGACTGCTGCGTCCTCAGAAGTCTGTTTTGTTTCCCCCAGTTTCCAACTTGGCTACACATTAACTTGACGCAAAGGTTTCTATTTGAAATTTGACGTCTATTATAGTAGACGGACTCATTAGTTCCTGCTGCTTTTATTCTCTCATTCAATAATGTCTCGCACAAAAGCGCACGCATCTTCCATCTGCCTGTCCTTCTTCCGGGTTTTTGGTCTGGAGTCACTTGGCTGTCTGACTGCCAGCTGGTCAGTTAAATTTACGACAGGGTGGAGTGGACACCCAAGCTTCGGCACACAAGGTGCACGTCTTTCATCACTTCAGAGTTTCGTCAGCAATCCTGTCCTCAATTGTTTTGTACGGTTTTCGTCAACATTCCTTGCCATGGCTTTTCGTTAAATTTTAAGACTTTAAGATTCTTTAAGATTCTGCAATCAGAGTAGTTGTAACTTTCTTTTAAATATTTGTACGTAATAGTACAAGTAAGTAATAGTTATTTGTAAAGCGCCTTTCTAGACCAGGGTCACAAAGCACTTCAACAATCAAAAACAATATACAGCTAAAAAACATGCTTTAAAAGGTCAAGACACATAAGACAAAACAGGAGTTTCAGAAAGTCACGGAAAAGCCTGCACAAATAAGTATGTCTTAAGATGTTTCTTGAAGGAGTCGGTAGATCCATCAAACACAGAAAGAGAGGAAGATCGTTCCAAAGCTTAGGAGCAACAGTCTGGAAGGATTTCTCTCCTCTGGTCCGGAAGCGTGTTCAGGAACCATCAGTAGATTCTGAGCCACAGACCTCAGAGCCCGAGCTGGGGTGTAAGGCTGGATAAGATCACTGATGGAAGGAGTAGTCTGACCATGAATAGATCTGAGAGTAAGAACCAGAATTTTAAAATGGATCCTGAAAGAAACTGGCAGCCAGTGAAGAGTTTTAAGGATTGGGGAAATGTGAGCACTCCTACTAGAGCAGGTCAGAATTCTCGCTGCAGAGTTTTGTATTAACTGCAGGCGAGACAGCTCCTTCTTGTTTAGACACCAAAATAAACTGTTACAATAGTCTAAACGACCATTTCAGCACCAGACAAAGGCTTGGACTGTGTACTGCATCCATAGGTATCTTGTGAATGGATTAAAGGCATCCGTCTTTAAACGATTGTATTGGAAAAGCTGTGTTTTTTGTGGACAGTGTAGCTAATAAAAAATGTTTTTGCTTTTATGATACATATCTCTATGTAAAGTCATCATTCAAGGCATGTTGTCCAGCTAAAGTTTAAATCGCTCATTTACAACATTCAATTTTTACTTCACGAGTACAAAGATTCTACAGATGTTTTAGTGAAGAGCTCAAAGGCAGATTCTCCATTTGGCCCGCTCGGCCATGTGTCGTGCCAAAAAGCTTAACCGCCTACCTATATTACAGTAATCTATTATCCTTTCTAACATACTTTATTAGCTAATATCCACATTTGTAGTCGCCGTAAATCTCTCGACGCTTCTCTTGCCAAAGCGATGCCATCATTTTCCACCTGGCACCTTGTCCTCTGTGTTTGTTTGACTCTGCGGCAGTTTCCCTGGTGAGGGATTCCACTGTGAACAAGAGAAAGATGGAGATAAGGATAGAGAGAAGGGGAAAGAGAATCAACGAGAGGGGTGTGTAGCCGACTGTAAAAGAGTTTAAGATTGAGATTAAAGCTATGAGATTAGAGGGAAAGGAAAGCAAAGAAAAAGTGCTCAGTCAACTGTGAAACAGTCAAAGATTAGACATCGGTGACGGCGATAGAAGGGCGATATGCCATTAAAGGGAGGAATTGGATGAGAAAAGGCGAGGAAGGATGGGAATGCAAGGTGTAACCGGTTCTAAAAAATCAAAAGAAACTTTCCAAAAAAACGGACAATTAAATCTCACGATACAAGTGTCTCCAACTTGACCGGAAAATGATAAATGTATTTCTGAGAAGCTCATAACTTCCCGACCGCCTGACAACAAGCGTACGAGGCTGTGACAATAACCAGGAGCATCTTGCCCTGGATGACGGCAACGGGGATCGGTTGTCAAAAACATATCTGGTCTTTTTGAACGTTCATTTCGACGAACGCAATATCCAAACTTTGATCTCGGATCTTTTGTCTCTAAACACATCTGGTCGCGATCAAACGTCTGCGTATGAAGTCGAGCGTCGGGACTGAAATTCGACCACATGATGCATTAATGCTTTTGTCGTTATTGCCTTTTATGGAAGTGACATCACTCCCTTTTTTTCATTTTGGAAAGAAATATGGTTTAGAAAATATCGGATAATTTTGACGACGTGACTTTTTTGCGTTTTGCTTTCCATATTCCCTTTGAAGGATACATTAGAGGGAAGACAGTTTTTGATGTTTGGAAGTTCTGATCGCAATTGTTGCTTCATATCAAACCCTTATTTGTACTTGGTAGAACAGATGTATTAAACATATTTCTGTATGGACGGTGATGGTGAGCTGACTGATTTGTTACCGAACTGTTATTCCTCATTTTTAAAGGATAGTCACAAAATAAGGGTTTTTTAAAAAATCCAATATTTCTTCGTCATTTGATCTTCTTAATACTCAAATTACATTGATGTATATACACGGCCAATAATGATACTTTCTCTTCAACTTAAACATTTAATCGATAATTTTAGTTTAGGATCATTAATCATATTTCTAGGTGCTGAATTTGGCTGTCCAAATATGTACCAAAAAAATGTGGCCAAAAAGATTTTAAAATACAAGTGTTTGAGGGTCTAAGGTTTTGTTATTTAATGTACCGTATTTTAGGCACTATGAGGCGCACTTAAAAGCCTTTCATTTTCTCAAAATACGACAGTGCGCTTTAAAATCCGGAGCGCCTTATATATGAACATTTTCTGGTGGGTGACTTGTTAACAAACACCTTCATGACTCTGCGCCGGCTGAGTCGACACACCGTGGGCGTTATTGCGTCATCACGGGGAGGGATTAACGATGCACGTCACATCATGGCTGACGTCTATGGAGTAAGATTACTGCCACCGTTTTGAACGAGTGTGTCTTGGTTGTTGTATACTCAAAACATTTTTTTTACACATGTGCGTTCAACTTCTCTGCTGCGCACTCAACATTTCTCTGCTCGCAACACCAGTCTCACAGGCTGATACTTGAAGCCTTTTAAACATCATTTGTACATCGTTACCATGGGAGTGAACAGAGTTTTGACAACGCTTATAAAGTTTGACTTTATCTGATGGTTTTGTTGACATTCCCTTTAGCACAGCTTTATCTAGTGGATGCATATGAAAACAGTTCTAAAATCGGCCATTCATTGAAGGTGCACCTTATAATCTAGTGCACCTAATAGTGCGGAAAATACGATATATATTCCTTGCACGTGCTCTGCAATTGTACTATTACACTTATGTAGCAAAACTTCCAGAAGGACTGGTCTTTCCACCAGGGCAGAAAATGCCACAAAACAGGTGGTATTTTCCATTTTTCATGTCATTTCTTGCCATGTAAGACTTCCCTTTACCTTAAGAATAAATTTCCTATTTTCCTCTATAATGTGGATCTCATTATTGAGTATATTCTTTACAAATTGTATTCCTATTTTTAAGGAAAATTAATGAAACTGAAACTCCTATAGAACCTTTATTTGAACGTGTGATTTCAGTTCGTCATATATGAGCATTTATTGGTTTTGATCAAACTTGGATAACATAAGTGTAAAACTTTCACTTTGAAACTTTAATTTGACCTCCCACTGTATCAGTTTAAATTAAACAATCGATTACCCCGGAGCCTTCGCCAGAACCTCGAGAAGTTTCCCGACCCGAGGGCCACGAGTCTTCGCCCACGGCTCGACCCCCCCTCCCCTCCCCTCTCTGGGGCCGGAGTATGGCTCTTATTAGGGGTCCTCGCCATGGCAGCTTGGGGAAATCTTTTGAAACCTAATATGGTCTTAAATCAGATTTATAAATGTTTAGGTGTATTATGAAAAACACACACACGGACCGTCCCGGGCTGAAGCCGACTGTGTTTATACTGTATTAGCGTGTGTGTGCATGAGCGTGCACTTCCCAGAGTGGGCGAGTGTGTAAATTACATGATGAAAATGTGTGTGTTATTGGTCCTCGCTGTCTTGTCTGTGTTTTTCTGAGCCTAATTCCTCCGGAGCGACAGCGTTTCAATAAACATGGTATGAAGAGAAGCAGTCGATACACACACTCTGGCCGCCGGTTCATATCGGGGTGTGTATACATCGTGCCCTCACAGGGAAAACGGCTTGAATGGCTGCCAGGAAACACGATAAGCTTTTAAACTCCGATGATGGAAAAGGAAAATGATTCTTTTATTTTTTTTTTCAGTTGGGAACCGTTGTATGCAATTCTTGCGGTGCCCAGACGGTCGGGTTGTTTGTGTGTTTGGACTTCTGTTTGTGTTTGTACGTCGTGGTATGAGCAGCTCCGGGGCATTCTCACGCTCGAGCCCGATTCCGTAGACTTTCTCTATTAAAAAAAAAAAAGTCCTGTTGATTAGAGATATTTGCTGAACCTGAAGCATGATTTGTGACCGGATTCTTTTTTCTCCACAGGGATTTGAACAGAAACAACATCACCAGAATCACCAAAGTGGACTTCTCCGCCCTCAAGAACCTCAGAATTCTGTGAGTATCTGAAAATTCTTCTGAAGTAGGAGCAGTTGAATACAAACAAGCAAGATGTGGGTTTTTTGTTTGGCTTTTTTGAACTTCCGTAATGCTTTCCATAATGCAGACCTCCTCCAAACAGCTCATCATGTCATATGATTTCCAATATTATTGCCCTACATTCTGACTTGGTAGTCTGTTGGTCTTCAACACGATTGATGGTTGCAGATATTTTAAACAACACTTCAACTTGTAAATTCTGTCTTAAAAGTCACATTTTTCAGCAAATTGTCTTTAATGCAACACAGTTTTCTAGCTCTCTTGGCAAAGTTTGATGTATCCTTCAAAGACTCATGGGTCCGGACGGTAATACAAGACGTGAAGACTAACATTTACTGTACTTTGTCACATTATAAATATTTCTTACATTTTTGGAAAACTACCTCAAGATTTTTCAAGCTATTTTGCGAACAGAAGACGAGAGCCTAAACTCTTTGGCAGAAGTATCGATCTAAAATGACTTTACAAAAACCATGTGTTGTTATGACAAACCAAATGATAACTATTGCTGCTCAAAAATGGGTCCATCAGAATAAGAGATTAAGAGACTGATTTACTGGTAAAATTCAGTTATTTACCGAGAATTGAATATGGATTTACACAAAATCTGTGAGAAACAACAAATGGATTAATTAAACTATTTGCAGATTTTAATCAACATCATGGTTTTTAATTTAAAGTTAATTTCCATCCTGATTCTTGGAAAAAAAAGGCTTGTTCATCACCACAGTAGATAAAAAGAAACCAATTAACCTTAAACAGTTTATTGTTTCCCAGTAGCTTATCATTTAGCTTTTTCTGGTGAACTACTGCTACTTTTTGATAAGTGACTTTCGTCAGTTATATCAACTTGAGATTTGACTAAATTACACATTCACATTCAATGTGAATACAGTATGTACCCTTGTAAAAAACCTTGTTTATAGAGGGATTACTGCGAACCAGTCTTTTTTTTTTACAACTATATCTCTCTTTTATTTCTTCTGGGGACCTGTATTTGTTTCTTTACAAGCGCTGCCATTAAAACAGCCATGTTGGAACAATTAGGGAAATGCTATATTTACCCAATAGACGTGCATATGGCTATAGGGGAAACAAGACTCTATAAAATAGTTTCCCAACCTAATGAGGGATTTTTGGGGCAGAAGAGAATATGAGTGGATTATCCAGCCGGCGCAACGTCACAGAGGCAACATGACTCCAGACATGAAGTCAGCGATCAAAGGTTGATGCGTCGAGACAAGAAGCTAATTTAAACCTCCAGTCAATCATGAATTGGTTTAAATGTTGTGGTTGAAAGTGAGTTGAGAGAAAAGACTCCATCTACTGCTGTATTCACTGATAATAACTCTATTACTCTTAACTTTATCTGGAGAAAAACTGTACATTTATAACATTTATAGTGATATAATAACAGAAAAGCTATATAGAACAAAATAAAGGGACACTTTTCCTTCATTTAAACTTCAAACAAAATTCAAGTGTGTCTTAAAGAAAAAGATAATTATAAAAACATAAGTGCAGAAAAGTATAAAAATCAGTAATGACTTGAAGGTATGTATAATTTAATAGGACATTAAAAGGGAGGCAGAAAACCCACTTACAAATTTTAATTGGTCCAATTTCTTTGAAATCTTAAAATAAAAATGTATATGTTCCCATCTTATCCCGAAACGGGTCATCTTGACCCTTAAATAATACATGGGTTAACTTACCAGGGCAAGGAAAGATACTTCAGCTAGAATACTAAGTATAAAAATGTTACATTTCACTATTTTTAAAAGCCATTACATTCTTATAGTTATATATTTTTGAATAGTTTAATTCCATATATTTTTTAAAATGTTTTTTTCCATTCCATAACTTTGTTAAATACTTTTATTTCAATATTTAAAAAAAATATGTATAAATTATATCTTAATATTAAATTGAATCGCTTTTAAGTGAGTTTCATAATCTTATATGTATTATTAAATATTGTATATTTAAATATGAATAAAATAACTCTTTAAATTCATTGTCAAAATTTGGAGCCACAAGTTGATTAAGGGTTCAAATAACTATATAATCCTTAAATCTGATGCTAAGGACGTCGGGAAAGGGTCTCTGTTTCTCTTCAAAAACTCAATAAGAGTCATTGTAGGGTCCACTGATGCGATGGAAACACACAACCGTGTGTGTGTGTGTGTGTGTATGTATAAGCGCTGTAATAACTATAATCACCGTTTGGCTGCTTCCCTGCTCTCTCTGTTTTAACCAAACCAGTAGATAAAAATACACCCGTAGCACAAACTATGCTGAGAAGTGGAATTAACTTCATACATCTGTGTGTTTTCATTTGTAAGCACATTTACTTAACCATGGTGGCTCCGAGACTCGTGCCAATTAATGATTCTGGTTGTTTTGGGAGAGATGTCTCTCGTGGAAGAAGGGGAGGAAGACGAAAGATGGTGTGTGTGAATTTGCATGTGGTTGTGCCGGCAGCTTCTTTTCATGTGGTCGGTGATAAACTGCTGTGACATTTCCCTGCCGCTAAATCTCGTGAAAAAAGGGGTCGGGGATGGCTTGGGAAAGTGGTGATAGCCTGAGAAAATACACACACTCGCGTTGATGTGTCTCTATTAAAAGGATGTGCAAAGACACCCGTGGCCCTGTTTTCTTATCTGTAGCGCAGAAAATGTCTCATTAGCTGGTCGTTCTAGTAACGCATGAGAAAAAACAAATAGTTTCTCTGATGTTAACATTTCCTCTCCGGGACTTACTTGACAAATGTTTTTTGTTCATATCAAAGCATACTTGTAGCTATTTATTAGCTTTCAAAGCTATTTTTGATCATAATATCTGTCAAAGACGTTTTATGATCGTTAATATCTGTCGGTATTTTTATGAAATCTTCAAACGACCGCCTTCTTTAAACGTCCTCACAAGTGATTTTATTCATGTATATTATCTTCCATCATATATCAGACCATAAAGGCATAAAGTAAATGCTGAAAATGATACCATCGTTCTATCTTTCTTCCTCTTTCATTTTGCTTCAATTTAAACATAAAATAATCCGCTAGACGTTTAAAAAAAAAAAAAAAAAATGGAATAAATTTTTTTTAAGATTGTTGAATCGATACTTTTCTCAGGAAAAACTCATGACTCTCAAAGTTCTGCTTGTATTGCCGTCCCTACAAATGATTTCATCAATAAATCTCTTGCATTAATGAGGTCTTTTCAAACACATTTGAACACGGAAATAAATATTTTAAATAGTTTCAAAGATTGTTGTTGGATCAATGTTCTCCCCTGAGACAGTTGTATGTTTATAACAATTTTTTCTCGTCATTTTAGAGTTTAGATTAAAAACCTTTAAAAGTTAGTTTTGTGCGACGAATCTATCTCAAATAATTAATTAGAAAAAAAAATTCTTGTTACATCCTAACAACCTCTTTTCTTGTTTTTTTTTCCAGCATATATCAAACACCAAAGGCATTAAGTTTTGTCGACACTAAATTAAACTCTTTTTTTTCTCCAAAATATGTATATATATAGGTTGGTTGTTCCCTTTGGGAAAATGTTTTTCCAGCACACAGCAACACAGACGATAGATGCATAAAACAAGAACAAAGTGCAATAAAAATAAAGTGCAAGATGACACAATCTAAAGATAAAGAACATAGATGGCACCGACGGACATAGGAAAACAGAAAAAAAACGAGTGAAATAAAAAGACATGGTCATCAAACATAGATTACTTTATTATATTTATTATATTATATTTATTTATTATATTTTTAGAAACTTTATTAATCCCTCTGTATATCTCCTTTGGGAAATTGGGTTTCCAGTACAAACAAGAAAAGGAACAAAGCACAAATAAGAAGGATGGATCAAAGAAAATGACACAAAGATTAACATGGAATGGTTATTTTTTTTATTTTAAGTTAAATATGTCATTCAATAAACATTAAATGAACCAACTGAACAGAAAAAAAACCACACTTGCAACACTTCGAAAAGATTCTTACGGATCCATCACAATAACTCCCTACTTCCTGTCTCACCATCGCTAGAAATAATTTTGGCAGAGTTGCATCATGAAAATCTCGTCCAGATCTCGTATGAATTTTTTCATCTCAAACAAATGAAAACGGGTGAAAACATTTCACTTGAAACGATTGGCTCGGTGAAGCTTACTGTGGTTTCACTCGTCGTGTGTCGGGAATGAAGTAAAAGTTAACATCCCCTGAAGTATTTCCTTATTTCGCCAAGTCAGTTTTTGCCGAAGGTAAGAGTGACATCATGACTTTGTTTTATAGTGGCCGGGAAAAGGGCTTTTGAGAGACAGTTATTAGACGCACACACGTGAAACCAATACACTTTTTCTCTGCTTTATCCATCTTTTCTTTGTGATTATGACTAATGTTGAAGAAAGAATCCATGCACCATGTGTTTCTCAAGTATTGTTGAGAAATCAGCGTGCAGTCGATCGATCACTCAACCCAAAAATTCTCTTTATTGCATCAAAATGTTTTTTTTTTATCTGTCTTTCTTATCACGATCGTGAGAAGTAAACACGCCTGATGGATTCAGCTTCACTGTAAACTGAGTCTTTGCACGTGTTTGGGCTTCCAAAGGATAACGTTCCATCTATTTTCACCGTAGGCATGTTTACAGACGAATCAGACATCGCGTAAATTTTGTCCTGGTGTGTATTTATGCTGTTTTTTTTGACATGTGTGTTTGAAAGCTGCGAGCGCAAATTGCTCTTAATTTGTTATGATTTGGGGAAGGTTTTTGTAATTCAAACCAAGGTTAAACTGCAGCCGACGCTCGGTGGGACCCGACGTCCAATAAACATTATACAAACAAACAAAAGAAGGTACGATGTTTGAAATTCATACATCTATTAAAGCTAATGTTGTTATCCTTCCTCTCGCCAAGGTGAGCTTCTGTTGAACGTCCCAATACAAATAATGACCTTTTTTATTTATTTAGCTTCAGGTTTGACCCGAGAATTGAATGTTAGTTTGATGTTCACAAATACATTTGAAGAGCTGATTTTGTTCTTTTTATATTAATATATATTATATACTATATAATATTATAGATTGATGTTAATTTAGAAGCTAGAAAATGTTGTTTAAGTCAATTTTTAAATCAAACAGAATCTTTACCCCTCTATTTTCTCAGTATCAAGGCGACCCAAAGGTCCGAAAACAAATGTGTTTCTGGTATCCCTTGTGGTGTCTCTGGGTCAAGATGAACGACCTGGCTTCCAGAAAAGCATATGCAGTGGTGGAGGTCGTTCATCTTGACCCACGAGCAACACAAGAGCTATAACTATTACATTTGTTTTCGGGCCCTCGGGTCACCTTGACCCTGATGTAACACAAGTGTTAAACTTTGGAAATATAAATAAAAAAAATGCTTAAAATATATAAAATTTGGAAAAGCTTGAGTTGCTACAAAATAACATATAAGCCTAAAGAAAAATAATACAAAATGTACTTCTTCTTAACCCTTGTTATGTCAGGGTCAAGGTGACCCGGAAGGACACGTATGTATTTCTGGAAGCCAGGGAGGTCGTTCACCTTGACCCAGAGACAACACAAGGGATACCTCAAACACATTTGTTCTCTCTCCTTTTGGGTCACCTTGACTCTGAGATAACACAAGGGATACCTCAAACACATTTTTTTTTCAAGCCTTTTGGGTCACCTTGAATACAAAGGTTAAGCAGCTACTGTGGAAAAAAATCGCACTACAAACCTCTGACAGACAAACAGGAAGCAGTTAAACAAAATTAAGTAGAACAGGATGTCGAGTTTTGGTTGAACTTTTGTTCTCTTAATGGCTTATTTGTTATGATCTCCATCCAATGTATCATTTCCTGTTTACGTTTCCTGAGCTTGATGCAGGCTCTATCTACTCATGCTACACTTTACATACTCTTGTTCGTTTTTTAACTTATTCATAGTCCTTATATATTGTTTAGTTCAGTGCCTGCGTCATCACGGAGTGTGTTGACCACTTTGTGTTTTTTTTTTCTGATACTTATTGGACCTTTAAGATTCTAAGTATTTTAGTGCCATTACAATATTTAATAACATTGAAACTTGACATTATATTTAATACAATTGTTTTTTATTAAAGCATTGGATTTATTTTGATTTTATTTCATTATTTCTTTTAATAATCTATCATTTAATTCGATCTATATAGAACTGTTTCATTTACCATGGAATATTTCATGGAATATTTAATGAATTAATTAACTTATTTAGACAAAGTTTAATATGCTAATTCAAAAAATAAATATAATTTCTAATTCGTAGCATTTTAAAATTCAATATAAAAATGTCAGCCAATCACACAAATACAATTATTAGAAATAAAATACACCCTTTTAAAAATACTTTTCAATAAAAAATGTAAAGTTTCACCCTTTAATATGTTTGTAAAATTTAACAATTAAATATTCCGATTACTCTAATGTACTTTCATACTCTTGACACCTGCCTTATTATTGAGCGCATTGTAATCAATAACATTTTTGACTCTTGCTGGAGGTCTGCACTCGCTGAGTGCTTCACTTGTTCTTGTCTGTCAATAATTGCCACCATGTGGCAAAAAAGGACCAGGAATAGCAACTAAAAAAAACAGTAAAGAAAGAACAAACCATTTGAAGACGACAAACTAGCGACTTATTGGTACAAATAAAACGGAAAATGTATAAAAGAAGTGGTCATGATTTGGAGGAAGTTGACCGAAAAGCTGCAAATGTGTTACTAATACAGTACATTTTTCTTCTCCCCTCAACTTCAAGCTCAACTTCAGACAACCCCGGTTATTACGTTGACCGTTATTTGGATTATTCTGCGTCAACCACTCTGGTTGTCCTAAGCTCCCGAGTAAACAGAGTGGTTTCACATCATGGCCTGTTAAATACGGCACCGACCAAATGTTTGTCTGGTCCTGCCAAAAGAGTCCCCGCATGTCGGGGCCAGACAATGTCTAATATCTAAGCTCTCACGTATTCCTCTTTTGCATCTGTTTCTTCTTGCCTTCACATCTTCTGGTCTGACTTTGATTTAGGCAAAACGGTTTCCTTCCTTTCCTCTCGGTGAAAATCCAACGTTCCTCGGCGAATAAAAATAGAGAGATTGTCTCTGCCGTCCTCATCTGGAAAACCTTAGATCATTTTCACAAACATGACAACACCATCCTGAGAGTGGGAAGGGGGGGGATATGAATTGCAGTGGGAGTGCCACTGGGAAGACAAAGGAATCCACCGAGGATTGGGAGAGGGATGGGCTGCTGACTATTTCTGTTGGCCCCGGCCTGATCATGACATTTGTGAAATTTTGTGTGACCCGAACTTTTGCTCTGTGATAGATTCGTTGTGCTGATTGCTTGTTTATACAACTGCAAGTGTCTCTCGTAGGCGAAGCGGCTCTTTTTGTTGTTTTTCACTCACTCACAGGTCGATGCCGACGAGCCGTTTTCCTAAATAATTGGTTGTTCTTCGCTTTGATAGTTGAAGAACAGGAAAACTTTAAAGACATGCAAATGCTAGCAGTTGTTTTTGGCTGACCAGCAGGGCCACCCACACTTTGCCGCAGCTGGTTTAAGATCCTGGATTTTCTGAAATAATGACATGAAGTGCATCTAATGTCATCTTTCTCGCTTTCTCACTATAGACACCTGGAGGAAAACCAAATCAGCGTCGTCGAGAGAGGAGCCTTCCAAGACCTCCGACTGCTGGAGAGAGTGTGAGTGCATCCATTTGACACCGACAGACATGGAAAAAAAACAAGTGTAATAAAAAGACATGGTCATCAAACATAGATAAATAGATACTTTATTAATCCCTCTGTAGATCTCCTTTGGGAAGTTGGGTTTCCAGTACAAACAAGAAAAGGAACAAAGTACAAATAAAAAGAACATCGAAGAAAAGGATGCAAAGATTAACATAAAATAATAATATCATCCCTTCGCTCTACTTTTAACCTCAAATTCATAACTATACAGTCTCATAGCACGAGATAACGACAATAAGTCCCTGAGTCTATTAGTGTTGCATCTGGGAAGGAGCATTCGTCCACTCCATCTATTTCTATGTTCATTTAATACGTCCTGTGATTTCCTGATGCAAACCAAAAACCAATAAACCAGTGTTCAGTATTGAAGTTCAAACCTTAAATTAAATTTTAAAATAATAAATCTCTAAATCAACTGTAAAATAGAACCTGCAACCTTCTTGCTGTCAAAGATCAATTCTCGATTGTGGCAAAAGATTTTAAAAATCTACATTTTTCATAAATATCATTTAGTTTACTGTACAGAATTTTACATTTTCATTTTTGTTGGTATTTATTCATGCTTATCCTCCGACTTTTCTATTTGTGTTCACTTACACATATAGAAAGTTTAGAGTTTTTCCAATCAACCTCTGTATGTTTTTGAACTGTGGGAGGAAACCGGAGTCACGAATACAAGCACAGGGATTATATACCAATGTCTAACAAGCAACCTTCATGCTGTGAGATGGTAGCAACACCCAAAACCAAAAAAAGTTGCGAGCGGAATTTGAGCCCTTTCAGGGTCGATTTAGGCTCTCACCTGTGGTCACAAATTATGGGTTACGACCAAATGATACGTGCGAGCAACATAATGGATGAGGTGAGAAGCGAAGTCATTTTTAGGTGGCATGGTGAGCTTGTCAAAAATGATGCCTCCCTCGTGAAGTGACGGGAGTATCCGGAGTAAACCCACGCAAGCACGGGGGAGAACATGTGATCCTTTACGCTGAAAGGCTGAAAACTGGATGTGAACCTACAACCTTCTTGCTGTGAAGTGGTCTTGGAAATATCTCAAAAATCAATTAATGATTTTTGGCAAAGATTTAAAAAATCTATTAAAAATCAACAAATAAAACCCCCAACATTTAAGAAAACTAAATATAACTACTACTAACAACACAATAATAAAAAAGACAACACAATAATGACAACGACATAATGACAATGGGGATGACATCAATGACATTGATACAATGACAACAACATAACAACAACTATATAACAACAACACAACAATTACAAAAACATAATAACATCAACATAACGACCAAAACAACACAATGACAACTACATAATATTTACAACAACAACAATGACAGCAGCAACAACAACAGCATGCATATAATAATGACAACATTGTAACGAAAATGATGCCAAAAACACAATGACAATAACATAGTGACTAAACAAGATAATAATGACAACAACATAACAAAAACACATGACAACAACAACATAGAAAACAACGACAACATGCATATAATAATGACAACAACATAAAAACAACAACACATGACAATAACAATGACAATGACAACATGCTTATAATAATGACAACAACATAAAAACAACAACACATGACAACAACAACAACAATGACAACGACAACATGCATATAATAATGACAACAACATAATGAAAACATCGCAATGAAATTAAACCAAAAACACAATTACAACAACATAATGACTAACAAGATAATAATGACAACAACATAAAAACAACAACACATGACAACAACAACAATGACAACAACGACAGCATTCATATAATAATAACAACATAATGAAAACATTGCAACAAAACAACACCAAAAACACAATGACAACAACATTATGACTAACGAGATAATAATGAGAACAACATAAAAACAATAACGCATGACAACAACGACAACATGCATATAATGACAACAACGTAATGACAACAATGTAATGACTAACAAGATAATATTGACAACAACATAAAAACAACAACAATGACAACATGCATAAAATGACAACAACGTAATGACAACAACATAATGACTAACAAGATAATAATGACAACAACATAAAAACAACAATAATGACAACTACGACAACATGCATATAATGACAACAACGTAATGACAACAACATAATGACTAACAAGATAATAATGACAACAACATAAAAACAACAGCGCATGACAACAACAACAATGACAACAACGACAACATGCATATAATAATAACAACATAATGAAAACATTGCAACAAAACAACACCAAAAACACAATGACAACAACATTATGACTAACGAGATAATAATGAGAACAACATAAAAACAATAACGCATGACAACAACGATAACAACATAATGATAGCAACGCAACGATGTAATAACAGCAACATGACAACAACAAATGAATGAAGACAAGGACAACAATATAATGACAAATACTACTATGGACCAGAATGTATAAAGTACATTTCCAATATTATTTTAAACTACTACTACTCTGCTTAAAATAAACATAAAAATGACTAACTATTGTGTAAAAAAACAAAACAACAAGACCAAAAACCATCTTTAGTATATAAGTCTAATTATCCTACTGGCCTTCAATATGTCAGCGACTACAAGTTTAATAAAATCATGTTTGAAAAGTATTGTTTGCTACATCAAAAGCGCAGATGTGAAGTCGTAACTGCGGGATAAATTCAAGTCATGTGGCGGAAGATTCCTGCTGCGGAACCGAAAAGCTGTGAGTGACAGAAACATGTGTTTGCTGCCTCTAAATGGAGATGACACCTCTGATAGTGGTGAGTGAGCGGCGATGGGCTGACTTCACGTTAAAAGGCTCTGAAATGTGGTCTGTCAAGAGGGGGTCGGAGGTCGCCGGGAGAGGGGAGGACGAGGTAAAAGGGGGTCAAAACAGTTGTCGTCTCAAGCCCGCGCGAGGGGATCGTTTCGACGAATCCGCGGGAAAGCGTCGCGTCGTTTGTCAGCGATACGACGACGCAAACAAATCCCTCCATGTGTTTTCCATCGGCGCGAGGACGATAAATTAATTTCACGTCGCCGAAATGGTTATTGAAATGACAGTCAGGACTGGGGGTCAGAGGTCGGAGGCTCCTAGCGTTGAGTCCGTGTGATTTATGGCGGCGAGATGCGAAAAACGTCGGCGCTGAAGGAGAGAGGGTTTTCATTTGTGTCGACACCTGTGCGTAGGATGGATCAATCTATCCGCCGCCTTGGAATTTTGATTACATTTTCAAGCAGTATAACTGTAAAAACGTAATAAAAAAAAAAGATGGACTCAACGTCAGCTTGAACGGAATCCTAAAGTTTGGAAAGACAGACTGAGGGGGAAAAAAAAGAATATTTTAAACTGGTTGACGTGCTTGACAGGAAAATGGAAATGGAGGTTGACAGACTAACTGACGGACACGTTAATGAATGACTCGAAACACGATGACACACGGATACAAGGAAACACTGATGACTGACAGACGGAGGAATCCACATCTGCACACGTACATATTTAAAGATGACACTCGGACCGTAAAGGGGAGCTCGCTGGCACAGCAGACGGAAGGACGGCCGATCGTTTTCCAAGTGGTTTTTAACTCTAAAAACACACTACAATTTCAACGGCAAACAATTTTTTCGTGATGTCTCACAATGAGTGTGTGCAGCTAACATCATTTTTTCCGTTAGAATTGTTTTCATCTCATCTGATTATTCAAGAGTTACTCAAGTGATAAAGTGTAAAGATCAGGGGTCTCACACTTGTGGCCAAAGGATGATGTTATTCTATGTTGACCTTTGCATCCTTTTCTTTGTGTCATTTCCTTTGAACTATGTTCTTTGTATTTTGCACTTTGTCATCCCTTGCACTTTGTTCTTTGTGCCACCGAGTAAAAATTAAGGAGGGTAAAACATATATAATCAAACAATAAAATCAAGCTACATATTATAAAAATATAATTTCGTTGTATTTATTTATTTTTTAATTATAATAAAAGGACTAAAGTAATAAAAGAAAAATGCTCTAGTCATAATTAGATACAAGAAATATAACTATTATTTTTTAATTTCATCAAAAATAAAAAAAAATATATGCACTGGCACTAAACGTTTCTAGTTCTGAAAATTTTCAATTTCTTTTTGTGTATCTGCCTGATTGTAACGTATAGTGACTGGATCAGGTCAAGCAAATGGGGCGCAAAGGTGGCGTAAGACCCCATTGAAATTTGAAAGAAGATTCAAAATTTTCATTAAATTTAAACCATAATTATTACATGGTAATAAAGAAATATTGACAGAATTTAAGTATATTGTGTTCATTTTAGGGGGGCCGGAAAGGGGGGCAGAAGACCACCTGGGAAAATTAAAATATGTTGTTATATGGAGGAAATAAAATACCATATTTATAAGCTATTTACAGTAAGAATGATTTCCATAATATCTGCTCCTTTCATCCCGTAAACTTATTGAATTTACTCTCATATCTCAGCTCACTTTCTCAAGCATTGTTTGTGTTCCTTTTCAAATTTAATTGAATCTAAATATTTTAAAACTCTTTAAGCAAACCTACGTATTTGACCTACAAACGGCAGCTATTTAAACCAGAAAATGTTCAACGAAAATTCACAGTTAAACCCCACAAGAATGCAGAAAATGTTAGACAACAATTAGATTGACTCTATTAATCCCTCTGAGAAATTGGGTTCCAGTTCACAGCAGATGCCATACAAACAAGACCAAGAACAAAGTGCAAAACAAAGTACAAGTGTAAAGAACATGGATCGAAATAAAGAACATGGATCAAAAGACAAATAATGCAAAGAGAAGGATACAAAGTTAACATGGAATAGAATCATCTTTTCCCTCCACTCCTGCCCTCAAACTCAGAATTAAACAATCTAATAACACAAGTAATGAATGAGTCCCTGAGTCTATTAGTGTTGCATCATGGGAGGAGCATTATAAATATAGATCAACAAATAAAAATAATATAAATGTGAAAAACTCCTCTGCCTGTAGCGTAGTCTTCTCTAGAATATACCTTTTGAGTTGAGAACCCTGGTGTAGATGGTGTTTAAATTTTCTAGGTGGGTTAATCCTTCCAGGAGTTAGAGTAGTTTTAAAACGTCAAACCATGTCAGTGGAGACAGGATGGTACTTGAAGGCTTAAAGAAAACAACATGACTCTGATTCAATAATAACCAACAAGACGTAGGGTCGAGGCGGTCAGTTTTATAGCCTTTACATATTTATAAAAAACATTATTTTAAATACAGCTTCTTGCCAAACCAGGACGTTTTACAATCAGAGGTCGGAGCCCACTGAGAACCGTGGTTTTGTTTCGCTGGCCTTTATTATGATTATGACTAAGAGGGATCATTTTCCAAATTTCGGGATCGCCGTGCCCCGGACCGTGTGGTCTGGTGGTGTTCTCCGTGGTCGAACGGGGGAGAAACTTGTCATGATTTGGAAAAGCACAAAAGGATTTCTTCGTCAGGAAACTGCTTTGTGCGAAAGTGTCTGGTGATGATTCATAACTTTAATAGGAGGTGTTGCTATTTTGGGGGAGCCGGGGGTCAATGATTTCAAACGGTGGGCGTCTTTCCTCTGGGTTTATTTCCACGGGTGCCCACAGGAGTGAAAGTCAGGGTCCCCGTTATCATTATCGCTGAGGGTTGAAAGGTCGGCGTCTGTGTCTTCTCCAGCCCTGGTTTGACGGAGTGACCCCGAGACCTCCACCCTCCTTTCCTTTTGCTTCTTTCCCCTCCACGCCTCGTTTCTCAAACAAATGTTTTGGTAGCTTTGATAACTTCCACTCTGGCCCCGACACACAATGGTTCCTCCTCGATTACACACACACAACAAAACACACACACTCTAGTTTTAGCAGCTGCCAACTATTTATTCTATTTTATTCTATATTTATATGTAATTATATATAATTGTTTTACAATTAGTGATTAATCTCACATCTTTTAATTTGAAAAATTAAGTAATTAATAGTTATTTGTAAATAAATACATTGATAAGTTTTAGATAATATAGTATTTAGGATAATTTCTTAACAATATTCTATTTATTTTAATGTAATAAAGTATAAAAAACCCATAAATGCATATCTGGAGATGTTTAGATTTTATTATAAAAAAATATTTAACGTTGTCATACTATTATGTTATAGATTACTATTATTTATTTATTTATTTATTTTCTACAAAATCAACTCATCTAAATAATAATAATTCATTATATTTGCAACTATATTTCATATTTTGTACTACATTTCCAATAAAATCTAAACATCACCATATATTTATTTTACTTTTTAAATTATATGATATAAATCACTTCACAATTATTAAAATTTTTCCATGGAATAAACGGATAGAAATTATCTGTTTGATTAATATATGTTGTTTCTTGTGCATGTGTTAATCTATTATCTAAAGAAAATGGAGAGATTTAAACATATTATTTAAAAGAAAGGATCAAATGATTTGTTTTAAAAATGCTTCATTTTAATTAGAAGGAAGATAACGTAATATTTTAATTTATTGTAATAATTGTTACATATTATAAGTTTTTTGTTAGTCCTAAGTTTAGTAAAGAATATAATAAAATAAAAATACACACGAGCTGAAGTCAAGGTTGTGATAGTTGTGTTTTATTTGGATGTGTAAAAATAATATAAATAATAAAAACAAATAAATGCAAATCATTGTTCTGCTTTTTACCCACTGAAAACAACACTTCGACCTATATTTGGGTTGTTATGCAATAATTTAGTTTGACTTCTATAAAAGGAAATATGGCGTTAAATTCCTCCCATAGTCTAAATAACTCTAGAGACCAGTTCTTGAGGTTAAAACTACATTCAACAATAAGAAAAAAATAAAAAATTATTTTGAGGTTTTCACTCCACAAGGTGTTTCCCATTCCTTTGTTTTTTTTCTTCTTTTCTGCAGATTCAAAAGTGTTGTAGGTTCGACTCATAGACAAAACAAGCCCTCCGAGACATTCCTCCGCTTCTCAATACTTTCTCTGTTTTTAAGACTCTTCCCACATAATGCCGATCAAAAAAGCACGACCGTCTTCTCGACGTAGTTCCCAAGAACTGAAATGACCCTGAAGGTCACTGGCGACTTTAAAACACTCAGATCTTCGTGCGTTCACTCCCACGTCAGGACACGCTAAGATCTGAGAGTGATATCTGGCGTTAGGAGGTGCACAGCTTGATATGGACTCACATCCTCTCTCTCGCACACACACATCTAATGATAACCTTCAGGTCATGATCACAGGAAACCAGACAGACTCCCTAGAGTACAAAATTTGACCTATGAACCAACAACCCTTTTAAGGTGGTGTCTTTGACTGGTTCATGTCAGTTCAGACCATTTATTTAACCCTTTTAGGACAATTGCATACAGGTGACCTGTTTTTATTTTAATGTATTAAATGGATGTAGAACTGTTTTATATATATTGTTTGACTCGTGATGAAAATCTGTGTTTTGACAAAAACCCAACACAAATCACTGGATTTTCAACTACTTAACATACTATTAACTTACACTTCTGATTATTATTATATACTTTTTCGACAAGGGTTTTTAAGCCGTTGTTTTAGGACTTATAATATAACCAGAGATGAATAGAAAAATTAGTTTTATGCATTTCAATGTGACACAAAACAGCCCAAATATCATTTTAACCGAAACAAAATGACTGTCTGACTCACTTTCTAACCTAAGTTCCGAACAAATTAAAGATGTTCACTGTTTTTTTATTTCATCTCACTCCCTCTCAGTGACCTCAGCCGCATGTTTTTAGGTCATTTTCACTTCTGAAGGTTGCCAATAACTAGGGCTGCAGCAACCAAAAATTATCAAATATCAGCTTCTAAAAATCTAAACCTATAATCGAGTAATGGATGGCATATGCTTATATGTACTTTGATTTAAAAAAAAGACATTATACTCACAATACATTGAAAACTGGTTTCTTTTGACTGATACACTGTTCAAGTTTCAGACTATTATTAGAATAATAAATTATCGAACCAAAAATAACAACAATATACTTGACAATGTTTTACTTTTGTGTCTATAATGTAAATAAAAGCGAAGTAAAAATGGTTCCAGGAAAAAGAAAAACCTACCTGTGATGATATACCTCTGTAAACTGTACTTTTAAATTTTCCATGAAGGACAAAAAAGGTTTATATACGTATTTTTTATTGAATAATCCATTTATTCTAGTATTTGTTTAATTGCCACTTATAAACTGCTCTGGCTGCCTAATTTTTCTATCATGTTGCCACCAAAAAACAATTCAATATGTTGTGTTTACAACACTCAAAGAAAGTTCAATGCTGCTAAATGGTTTGTTGATTAAGAAACCTTTCTAGGTATATTAATATTGATTTTGTTCTTTGAAATAGCCTTTGTCTCGATCTTTAATTCTTCCTTCTGTCTTTTAAAACAGTCGCCTGAACAGAAACAAGCTCCACGTCCTTCCCGAGCTCCTCTTCCAGTCCAACCCCAAGCTCGTCCGACTGTAAGTACATCTTTTCCATCTTTTCTCGCCTGATCCTTGCTCCGCCTTTTCTGCCTCCGATGTCGTCTGTGATCTGTTGTGACAGAATCTGATTCTGTAAGACTCGGTAACAATGCTGATCCGTGCATGTTGAGAGGAGTTGATGTGAGGGCGGGTGAAAGAAACATGCTCTCTGGGAGTAGTTGGTGGAATGTAAAGGCTATATTTTTGGATATCAGAGTTTATCATACGACTCATCTGTGATGCCAAGAAACACCTTAAAAGTCGAAAGCTGCTCTTAGTATTTTGACAGAAATCATAGACTGTTTTGATATCTTCGTATGTTGTCATGTGAGCATGTTGGTCTATTTATTTTGTTTCAGTAGATCTAGATTGACAGTTTCTATGGAAAAAAAAGAAACCACTGAAATGTATGGGGGAGAAAAAAAAGTCGTCATCTGAGAAAAACTACTGCTGCATATATACTGGTATTAGTGTCAGGGTACTTCACAACATGCCAAACATTTATTTGAGACTTCTTGATATCAACATGACCTTTAGAAAATGTTAAATGTAAAAAAAACGAAAAAACAAACAAATTACAATTAAAAAAGGTTCAATATTTCAGGTTAAATTTATGACTTTTATGTAAGTTTACAGTTTTTTATTATGGTTCTTTCAATATTGTGTTTTGATCTCACAAGTACTTTAACTACGAAATATATTTGCGCTTAATAATATATGATATATAATTGAATGTCTGTCTCTTAAGTGAAGATGTTTAAATTCTATAACCTTGCAGCTTTTTGGACTTTTTTTTTACTACATTTTATTCAGTTTTTATTTTTATAATGAGACACAAATGCCAGTATTGAGTGATTTAAACACAAAACAATTGTTTTTCCCACACTTTAGTGGATCCCGAAAGCAACTTTAAAAGAAGACTTATGATAATATATACATTTTTTCAAAACTGAAAGAACCACCAGGACCAAAAGGTGTCTTTTAGATGTATAAAGTCTATGTTTAATGGGAAATGTTTATATTTGACTGTAGTTTTTAAGCAAACCTTGATCTCATTTGTATACAGTTTTTGTTTCATACTCTTATTTTGCTCTGCTCTAGTTTTATATCATTTTAAAATGTTTTTTCAACTTTTCCAGACTCAATTTCTCAAAAAATGTCATTTGCCTGTCTGTTACATCATTTTGGGTCTTTATTTTATACGTTGGCATCCACCTTAATCTGTATAATCCAATTGTGAGGTTTTCCAACTTTCTTTCAGCTTTCAATCATTTTCATATCTGTGCGATCAAACGGTTTCAGAAGAAATACTGGTCATGAGTATTTTCTTCACCATTTCCTCCGAGCGATTCCTCCTGTTGGCAGGAAAGGACGACGCAAATGAAATCTTCACAGCAGGGTGCACTTAGAGCAACCTCTATTCAAATTTCTGTACATACTGATACTGTGTTTATATTTGTGGTAATGGCTGATGTATTGCCCGGGACAGTCGAGTCGACTGTTTTGGCTGGAAGGAAATTGTCATCTACGTCAGCTGCGGCTTTTAGATCGCGCTCCGAAAACTCTCTGGGATACAAAGTGACAAACACGGCAACGTTTCTCATTGTGTTTAGTTGTTTTTTTTCGTGTGGTGAGAATATTTCCTCCTCTGACTGGCTCAGTTTTCCATGAAAACCCCCAATTGTTCTCAAAAAAAAAGCTGGTTCGATATGGATCCCTGTAGGACCGTCTGCTGGGTTATAGCAGTGGAAATGGGGGAAGCGTGGTCCAAACACAACACTATAAATTGTACCTACTTTTTCCATCAGCACGTTTTATATACCAGTTATTGAGGGTTACCATCGGTATGTGTTTAAGTTCGGCTGGTTTCCTTTGGAGCCTTTCGCTCCAAGAAGCAAGTGCATTAGCAACATCATCGGAGATGCTAATGGCTACACTTTTGTTGCATTTAGCTACGACGGTATAGTGGTTGGCTTGTGGCCTAAGAAGTTGAAGGTTCAATCCCAGCTCAAGATCGTTCAGTTAGCAAGACACTAAACCCTGATTGCTTCTATTGGTGTGCTTGCATTCTGCGTTGCAGCCTACTCCCATCAGAGTCTGAATGTGTTGCAAGTCGCTTTGGACAAAACAAAAAGCTGTTTTCATTACATAGTTTATTTTTATTTTTTCATTGAGAGCTTGTGGAGACTGTGAGCTCATCGTTAACTCGTCTGAAATCAGAATCACGTATTTGGTTCTTATAATGACACTTGGAAGCTTTTTCGAATCAACAGTTGTGATCAACAGTTAAACATCCGAACCAGCAGTGTCAAACACAATCACACAAGAAGGTGTGGTTGATAAAACACAGTCCAAGTTGCCGGGCCAAACAAAAGTCGACTTTTATTGAAGAGTAAAAACAGAGATATGAGTATAAGCAGAATCAGTTTAGCCTGTACTTACTGGAGGCGGATATTGGAATCAAGCAGTGTTTAGTTTTTTTTAAATAAACTCCCAGATTATTTGATAAAATGAAAAAGCTTTTAATTCCAGATTGGGTTGATTGTGTCTGCATCACTGAATTTCCTACTACCGCACAGCTGCTTGTAGCACCCGCACATAGCACTCAAACAACTGGTGATGAAACCAAAACTAACAATGACTTGTTGACATTGGCACTTGTCGAATCCATCTTGTGTCGGCTGCGGCTCAGAGTCTCGCAGATATAAAGTCAGACAATGAAGTCAGAGAAGCCCGAGCGGAGAGAGAGAGAGAGAGAGAAGATAAGGCTGGAAAGCGAGAGTGATAATAACAGCAGGAGGTTCAAGAAGGAGGAGACGAGTCGTTTTTTGCTAGCGGCTTTCTGGTTTGAGTTCATAACCTTCTCTACTGTCAGCCTTGGTTAGATATTAAATGATGGCAGTGTGATAGGAATTACCTCTTAACCCCTCCTATTAAAGCTCTGTGGTCTGAGGTTTGGAGACGGCAGGGGAGGGAAGAAGCTGGACTAGCATTAAGGGAAAATAGGGATGTGGGCCTTGACTCTTGAGCAGGGCAGGAGTTACGGCCAAGAGGTATCAAACCGGATAATGGCTTTTACAAAAACGCCATTCTGCCTCGATGGCACGAAAAGCCACCGTTGTTTCAAAGACCGGGCTGAGATCGATCCAGCAGATACTACTTGACGGTGACTTATGAACGGCAGGTAACGCGGAGGTCAAGCGGATCAAAGGATGCCGGTGAAGGATGGAGGGAGTCGGTAGATGGATGGTGTGATCGGAGCGAGTGGCCCCAGTAGGTACGCAGCTGGGGAACGAGTGTGGTCTGGATGGCCGTATGGACGGATATTCGATCGGACTCTGTGGGTTTCACCATGTGCAGTCTGTGGTCGCCACGCCGGTTCACGATTGATGCGGCTCGAGTTTGGAGTGGACGCCATCTGTGTGCAGGAATATACATTTCTCATTTGACTGTGGAAGCCATTGTTTTGTTTTTTTTTGCTGGCTGTTGTTTACAAGCAGAGAACGTATCAGAAAGATTTATACGACTAAGTATGCACGACGCTATGCAGTCTCATCCGGCTCCCTGTCTTATATTTTATGGTTATGATCCTTCTGCTGAGATTGAGTGAGTGTGTATTTGCGTGCAGAGCTCCCCAGTGTCCAGTCTGTGTATATGAAGAAACATTGGTTTACTGCCAGCGATGCTCGTGAAGCATCATTATTCTCCTCTATTACAGCAGCTCAGGTTTCACTTGATTAGTTTCCACGAGAGGAGAACGGCACGTGGAAGATAAAAAATGAGAGCATCATTAGAACAGACAGATACTTTTTCCTTTCTTCTTTTTTTTTCTTCTCCTGCAAGTCTAGAGGGACCTCAGATGTTCAAGGTACTGGATTAGAAGCAGAACTATTCGTGTGTAACATGTATAAGGAACATTTTAACCCTTTTTATGACAACAAATGTATTCTGGGGAATGCATGTACTTTACTTTTATGGCTGTATTATTATTTAAAAATATTCTGAAACCAGGGACCCGGGTCTAGGCAGGGGCAAGAGGGGGCCTGGCCCCCTCAAATAAATGTTGTGCCCCCTCAAACTTACATGTAAGTAAGTAAGTAACAGCACAATGCCCCCTCAAGATTTGTGGCTGCCCCCTCATACATGCCTGTCTAGACCCGGCCCTGTCTGAAACTTAGTTTTTTGGACCGACACAGTTTTTCAGTTATTCAACATAATTGTGGTACAGTTATTTTATTTTTACAACAAAGCCAGCTCCAACGATCTTTCTTTCTAATGTCTCTTTCTCTCAATAAACTAAATGAAATATTTTGGCCTAATCGATTATTCAAACTATATTGGGATACCCATGCAAATCTATAAACGTCCAAATCAGTTCTATTGTAGGTCTGTCTGCACAAGTCCTGTTAAAAAGTCAGGGTCCTTTAACATGTCAGATCTATTGGCTAAAAAAAAGTTGTTTGTGTTCCTAGGCCAGAAAGTGTCCTTAGAAATGATGTTGACACATTGGGATTTTATCTATTATTTAGTCCAATTTAGTCAAAGGGCATTGTAAGTTTTCGGAAACAATGTCCTGACTCACAGTAGACTACTGGCCGTAGTGAAATGCCATCAGATGACAGTGCCTGAATAAAACTGTCCTGTCCTAGAAAGATGCATCTTGTGAAGGTTTGGCTAATGCTATTAGCTCCTGAATACAGTTGGAAGAGATAGGGTTAAAGAAGTTTATCTGGGAGATCAAGATCATGAACTGGTATTTAAAAGGGGCAGCTCAGTTTGGAGATGAAATTAGGGGAGAAGGATCTTTTGGACACTTGAAAGGGGAGAGACATCGTTGGACCATGAATGTTGGAGACAGGACTTGAAGATGAAAATGAATGAAATTCAAGTCAATTATGGACTTAAGGGTGAAAAGAGTCAAGATAGGTTCGGGTGGTGGACCAGAAGAAACAATATAAAGAGGTGACGGTAAATACTTAATGAGATTTGGATTGTGATGCCAGATGGATTTTATTAGGCTCTACATTTAGGGTGTAAGGCTAATGACAAACGAGCTGTATTTGTTCATATCTCCACGTCTACTTTTCAACCATATGCATGGCCTCTTTCACAGTCTCGACAAACCTTTACTTTGGCACCTCTCCTGTTTCCATTCTCAGATTTTGTTTTCTTCCAGGCTTCTCTCACCGTGCACGCACAGGCCATTGCATCCTTCCTCAATTTGTCTGAATTCCCACCTGCGCTATCCCACAATGATTGGAAATATAACTCCAGAACAAAGTGCCTCTTTCCAAAAATAGTAGGGGGAGCTAATAACACAGAGCTGCTGGGTCTGGCCACCATATTTGCTTTGATGAAGACCCCGATGCCGAGAAAACTCCAGAGTGTCTTTTTCCAGTTTGTGGCCTTCAGCTCCGTCTTTAACAATGCTGCCGTGCTCACGATGCTCTTACGGCGCCCCAATAAAATGCATCGCAGCAGGAATACCAGCAAAAACATTCAGCCTGAAAGGATTCTGTTGGCGGCCTAATGGAAAAATTGAGTGTCTGTCCAGAGGGATGCTGTGAAGAATTTTATACCATCAAAGTGTCCTTGAAAATGATGTTTAATCGCCGCATGGTCTCTCTCGGCAGGCCAACAGGGATAACCACATTAGATCAACACCTCAAAAGAAAAGTGGAGCAGGAAACTGGGGGGCGAAGATAATGGTACTAAACCCAGATGAAACAATTGAGAAGGTAGTGGTCACTGAATTTTGACCTGGATGCTTGCCAGTGTAAATTCCTGAACTGATGAGTTGCTGTTAATGAGACCTGCTTGAACTATTGAGTTACCCTTGAGCAAGGCACTTAACCTTCAAATACTTCAGCGGGGGCTTCCAGATGGGAGCATAACGCTTCTTGGCTGTTACTGTAAATACAAGGAGGGTGAGGAATGAGAGTGGGAAGGGAAGGCTGAAGGGGTCATTTGAGATGTCTTTTCCTCCTAATTAACTTAATGGAGAAAGACGAGGAGTTCGCCTTTAATCTTTGCTAATTGTCCATTTAGAGGCGACTGCCATAGTTTACCTGCTGGAATGTTTGGGTTAGTGTTTCAGGAAGCGGGTGCTCTGTTCAAGAACAGCGATTGGATGAAGCAGTCGAGATCTCAACTTCCATTGGTGGGAATGGTTGGGAGGCTTTACACCTTTTAGCTTTTCCTTCCTTAATCCTGCTTCTTTCTCAGCGTAGGGTCTCTTGGATACCCCCTCCCATACCCCCCTATACCACACCAGCAGAACAAACAGCTGAAATGTTTGTGTTGCTGACAGGAATCAGAAGATTGTTTTCTTGTCACTAGGCTGCAGGAATTTGTTTGTTTTTCACGGCACTGGGACTGGCGAGAAACCGATTATTCAGAGTTACACAAATACGCACATAGATAACCTCTATTCCGGAATTTGTTTTTTAGCACCAACCTGGAGGGTAACGATGACATTTGTACTTTAAATCTTTCCCTATGTGGTTACCATGACACCCGTTGATCACCATCACTCATTGTTTAATAAGTGTTTTTCTTTGAGAGAATAAACATTCACGGAAAAGTCAGTCGGGGAAGTGAATTTGTGAGGTTCTTTATTTACCAGTGTAAAGCGAGATACCTTCCAATTAAATAAGAATGACCGTGAAATGCAAACCTTATTATGCAGCTGCAGCACATGGCTGGTAGAGCCTGACATGCAGCTGCTCCAGACAGACCATACACAGCGGTAGACTATTTATGCTTGTCCCACAGGTTAATCAATCTTTCTCACATTGAGTCTTAATGTTTTTGGCATAATCCCTTCCTCAAACAAGGGTAATAAACATGCCAGTTGGTTCAAAGCCTAATGGGTGTCGCTGCATTAAACAGCCCCAGGAGGCCCACGTCCTGCACCACTAAAACATCACTGATTATCAGTGGAATTTCCAAAGTGGGACATGTTTTCTGGAAGTCCTCTGAATTACTGCTTCTTTCAGTGGCTCAGATCCCACGTTCCGTGAAGAGCCATGATGTTTTTCAGATAAACATATTGACAAGAATTAAGGAGGTATTCGCTTCCATTTGTTGCAGCCGCACACATGGTAGTATAGCGTTATTTGCCAAGGTACTTCAGAAGGGAATACCCTTTAGTGCAACCATTGTCTGCTTCCTAGAAAACTACCAATAATTTGATCTTTGCTATCCATCGTTAGGTGTCAATATAAATATATATATATAGATATTTATAAAAGGCGTGTTTGTCTTCCTGTCCATGTGCCTCATCGTAATGTCTTACAGACTCAAACATTAGCATGTTGACTTTTGACCTCTCAGTGAAGGTTTAAGGGGGGAGGTCAACTCAATCAGGTCAACTGGAAGGTCTCACAAGGGCTAGAAAAGCCCCCCATGAAAATTTGAATAGGTCCAATTTCAATTGACCATGTGTTATCTCGGGGTCAAGTTGACCCGGAGGCCCGAAAAAAAAAAGAAAGTTATTGGGTTATGCCTTGTGTTGTCTCTGGGTCAAAGTAAACGACCTCCACCACTGCATAGGTATTTCTTGAAGTCGTTCACCTTGACCCAGAAGCAACACAAGGGATACCACAAACCTTGACCCTTAGATAACAGAAGAGTTAAATTCATACTATGTTTAATTTTTTCAAAATTAGGAAGATTTTCACGTTTTCTGCTCATTTCGTCAATTGGTAAGACCCTCAATCTTCCTGAACTGTCTTCTTCCTTCTATGCTCTCAGTGTATTTTTGATTATATTCAAGTATTTGTGTGTTTGTAATCTCTACACCCCTATTAAAATGAAGCTACCAACCCAACTTATCTCGGCATAGCTTGCTTTTTCAGCTAGATTTCAATAAAGTCATTGAGGAAAATAATACTAAACCAAAGTCCAATGAAAAAAAAATTCAGTTGAGAAGTAGGACAATGTCCAATGATCCCAGAATTCCAGGCGCACAAAACATGGCCTCCAAGGAACGTTCTTTAGTGTGACTGGCGGATTTGCAAGAACAAAAAAAAAGGGTGACTGTACCAATCCGGAGTTAAACGATGACGATATAACGTCCGTCCTTTGCGAGCTATTGAGCAAGGTGTGAGTACACAAAATAAAAGAAGACAACTATACGACTTGGCAGGCTGGATTTAGCCCTTTGGCTTTGAGTTTGATCTGAAATGGCCTATTTGATGGATTAAATCTACTGGCCAGTGGTGATAAATGCTTGGATTTTTCGTCACTACTTCAATCATTCCCTGCGAGCATGCTGCTGGAATCGCGCTCTGATGTTTGACTAAGTCCTGGCATGACGCCTTTAAGTTCACGGCAGCAACACCTCACTCACCGTGGCAGCTACCCAGCTAGCTTTTTTTTTGTTGTTTTTTTGCCTCTGGGCCTGAAACCATTAAATAATTGTGGGAGGCTTATGTGGATTCTTTTTTTTTCGTCTCAAATTTTATGGAAAATAATTTTATACAGCAAGTGGCTCCACCTGGAAGTCATTTAACCACATTAATAAAGGTGGATGCAGGAGTCCAACAAAAAAAAAAGAGGTTTATTAGAAATGTTTCAGATAAGTTTAGTTGTGTGTCTGTGTGATTCATTTGTTGGGGTAATTTGTGTCTCCACTCGCGTCTGCCTCTCCTCTCATATACATCTTGAATGTATTTGTGTGCGTCTACTTATATAGACGTCTTTTGCTTGCGTGTGTACATGTAGTGAGGTAAACTTGATTCAGTGCCAAACACATTTGCGTAGTGTTTGTTTAATCGCAATTTAGGTTTACATGAGAAACGCTAATCAAAAACAGGCTGCACTCCCTGGAACGCGGGATAAAGCTGGAGGAGGAAAAAAAAAAAAAAAAAAGCAGTGAGGAAGATGGACGAGGGAGCGTTGAAGAGGATCCAAATGGGCGGAGTGGAAATAAAACCAGACAAGTTAAGGTTGACAGGTGAATTGAAAAAAAAAAAAGTGTTTAGAAGCATTTGTTGATTGTTGACTTGCGCAGCGTTCTAATGATTTGGCACCGATTTGCTTTATTTTCCTAAAACCTTCTTTTAAAATCCCCGGCATCTGGCTTCTGGTTCCGTCTATGTACGCGTTAGCTTTTGAATGTGTTTACGGCGTTGGTTTTAAAAACAAAACAAAACACTGAAGCAGAGCACACACTGCACTCCATCACTGACAGGAGTGAAACCGCTAAACAAATACAATGTTCTCCATAATTACATTCACGACTTTACGATGATAGAAAAGACAGATTCTTTCCTCATGGAAGCTTTCAGTTTTATGTCATCGTTATATTTCCAGAACGAGCAGTTCCTTTGGCAGCGTGGTGAAACGGCTGGTGGTGGTGATGGTGGTGGTGGGGGGGGGGGGGAACACACATCTTTTCAGGACTATGGAACTTGTATTAAATTGTCAGCGGGAGAGTAAAAACATGCTTGATTGTGGATGAAAGTAATAAGATGTGTTTTAGTGTTTTCAGCTGAGATTAGAAAAAATCCGTATGTAATAAAAGAGTCAGTTTTTCGCCACAAATTTCCTTAAAATATTACAGCTTGTTCGTCTCACGCGATTTTCAACCCATTTATTTGATTTTCTTTTTTTTTTACAAGCAGCTTGTTGAGATGAACCACTTTTATTTCTATAGATATTTATCCTGAACCGGATTCTTCCTTATTACCATTGACCACATGGAGAGTAATATTGAACAATGAAAGTTTGATTGATCTCATTGAATGCCACACTATATAAAGCGACTTGAAACTACCTCTTTTTCCAAAGTCCTTTTCTAGTTTTTACTAGAAAGAGAAGATGCCTATACTTGGTAGTATACTTCTGTAACCTTAAAATGTTCCAATTAATACCAAAGACGTATCAGTATAATGTAATTAAAGTACACTACAGATTAGTATACATACTATACTTATAGTTGTAAGGTATTAAGTCAATTAACTTAACTGATAATTTTTTGGGCATTTTTAAAACTTTTTTAAAGGAAAAATGTAGGTTTCCTTTCAGAACATTTGAGTTACATTTTTTTTGCGTTCATATTTTGTATTTGCAGCATTATTTTTTTTTATTTTTTACTTTTTTGAATGAAAAATAAAAGTTTTTTTTACTGGATATTTGACATTTTAGAAATTACCATTTCCAAATTTGGGTAACATTTCTTTGTGTTCATTTATCTAAATGTATGTTTTGCGGTAATTGTTGGATACGTTTATTTTTTTGGCATTTAACTTTTTTGAATGGGAAAAAAAGCAGCTTTTTTAAACTTTAGAAAATCAAAACATGGTCATTTTTGAACAATTTCTTTTGAATTGACTTGAGTAAATGTTTCAAAGTAAATTACGTTTTAAAGTTTTTTTTAAGGATAGTTTGCCAAGGGCCTGAGATGGTACATTCATGGTCCTGTGGTATTGGCAGTCCTGGTAAACAATGTGTTTCCCCTGGCATTTATGTTAGCAGCAGATTTCGTCAGACTTGGTGAGGGCCCTGCAGTTTGAGTCCAGATTTGAGTTCTTCCTTTTTTGCCAAAATACGATGCTGGTGGTCTACAAACTGTATGTGCTTTTGTAATTTATAATTTTACAGAATTCCAAACCACAAATGCCGCGATTTGAATTTTAAAATTGAGGTTTTCATGCCAGTTTCTGTGTGTTCAGCTGTCCCACTTTGTGGGAGGTCTACTTAGCTACTGTTTTTCTTTGTTCACCATTATTATGGCTGGAGTATCCATGCTTGGCACTGGCAAGTGTCGCACACAAGCACGTCCTCATTTCTAACTCATATTTTCTGTGTTTAAGTCTACTAGCTGTCTGTGGCAGTTCATCGGTTTAGCTGGTGATTTACTGTGTTTTAGTAAAGTCTGACAGCGACAAATGAACCCAAACTGTTGTTTGGGCTTCGGACAAAACGGGTCACACACATGGAAAGACCCAGACACCGACCAGCCTCGCGTGTAAACACAGATGGAAAACAAACTTTCGTGATTTGGAATATACCAAAAATCAAACGGTAAGACAAATGAAGTACGTCATCCTGGATTCTCTCAGGGACTGAAAATGGATTGTTTGTCATGACGTTACTGTGTTACTGTGGCGTAACTTCTTTTTCGAAGACCTAATTTTGGATCCTGAAGCCGTTTCCCACGAGTTAACTGACGAAAATAACATTAGCTACTACAATCCAACATTTGAACGTTCCCTAATCATGTCCACATTGAAGCTGAAACATTAGACTAAACATTGCAAACAATACTTCTCTCCCTCCCAAAGTGGAGATCGGCAGCTGTACCCGAGAACCGAAATGAATTCAACGTTGAGTGCCACCTTGTCGGATTTGGCTGGACGTCCGCCGCGCAGAAACTACAGTTTCTCTCGTGTAAATGGAGCCGTTCTCTGAATAGCGTTTGGCAGAAAGTTGAATGAGGATAGGGAATTTGATGAACGGTTCCCAGTGAGAACGAAAGGAAGAGCCAATGATCTTCTCCGTGCATGACAGTCTTTGGGGGAAGAAAAAAAAAATGGAAAATGTATTATAAATATATTAAGAAACACTATTTACAAAACTACACATGTAACAAGGCCCATCAATCATCTTGAGTTTCAGGCGATCTGTAAGAAAGCACCAAATTAAATTTGACAATAACTTAATTTTCTCTATCTGTAGTATAAACATTACACTTTTCTAACCAAAGAGTGACGAACTCCCTAAAGCAAAACCATGTGTCGTACGCTAATGCTCGCGTATGGGGCGAGAGGGAACAAGTGAAATCCATTTTTTTGGAGCATGTCCTGAATCTATTTAGCAACGAGATTATTTTATCAAGCCACTGAGTCAGTGTCCGTTATAACCTCTGCCAAGGAGGTTATATGATCGCCTGGGTGCTCTGTCAATGTTCAGGAAATCTAAACGTATTTGGGGATTGGCAATTTCATTACAAATGCCAAAAAATAATATATATGGGAGAAACTTGGCAGAGGTTTGAGCTCTTTTCTTGTTTTAAATAAATTAGGTTTACAGTCCCTTGATCATCATAGGGTTATTTTCCAGAGCCCCTAACAATAGGGATTAGAAGATTCTGGATCTTTTTTAAGCATTCACCCCCTGAATGTCAAGTTCTATTCTCTTTCCTTGGTGCCTAACGCTTAATGCCAGGAAGACCAAAAATATCCTAGATGATACAATAATAAATTTGGTCAATGTCATTTGCTATCTGGAATTTGCCATCTACCTGTCATTGTAGCGCTGGGCACAAAGTGGGCGAGTTCCCAGGGGGCAACCATTCTCCATGGTGCCACCGACGGGTTGTCAACATACATTACAATTCAAATAAAACTCCAATAGTCAAACTTTAAAAATGTAATTTCTGAAACCCAATACGCCACAAAATTCACCAGGATGTACTTTGTCTCACCAGCAATAAAGGCTTAATTAATGCAGAAAAGAAATGTGTCTCTGTCACCACACTGTCCTAAAAGTAAATAATCTTGTAACATAATTTAGATATACTAGAAAGAAAGACCTTCAAGAAAAAAAAGACACAATCTGACAAATGTAGTCTTTGTAAGATAATAAATGTATTTTCATCTGGTTATACAGTCATGTTCAGACGGCAACATTTTCTTCTGGTTGGTTTAAGTCCTTATGTCAAAAGTTCTCTTTAAACGTATTGTTATCATAATTTTTTATCGCTCATTGTTCTGATATTTTATGTTCTTTTTTCAGCCTTGAGAAGAAGACACACATTTATTGATAACAACCAATACGATGTACTTCAACTTTCCACCACAACAGGTTGCTGCGATTCTAACTAATCCGAACTAATCAAAGGTTTGCGAAAAACATCTGTTTCAAAAGAGTCAAAACAGGTGTAAGGATGAGCTTATTGAGCTCATGCATACGCTCTTGGATTATTTCATGAACTGGGTGTGTTTCTTTAATGGCCAGCATTACAAAAGCCTATGACCTCACAGGCAAAACAACCAAGTTTAACAACTGTCTAATCTTGGAAGGGTTTTTTTTTTCCATGAGTCTGATCCCAGGACACCTTATAAGCATCCGGAGGTTTTTTTTGCAGATCACAAAACACATATTTGATCGTTTAGCAAGTCAAACTCTATTCATGAGCAAACACCACAAAGCCTTAAGTGAAGGACGGAAGGCAAATCTAAATTTCTTCAATCCATTCCTTGCAAAATGCTTGCAGCTACATCATTATAGCTGTATATGTTATTAAAAATACATTTCTATGCCAGAAGCTAAAAAAGCTCCAGAAACATCCTTTTGTCACTGATCTTTTTGCCAAAAAACATGGCATCTCTGATATGCATCAAACACCTAACCAGCTGGAGAGTACACGCATTAAACGCTTCGCAAGATGTGCTTGTGTTGCCACCTGTTGATGATGTAATATATTTTCTGAAAGTTTTTTGATGTTGCTCCGCTTGAATTTCGCAGCATAAAAATGTTGTGTTCTTCCTTAAAGAAGATGATGCGCCAGAGAAGATAACCAGAAGTCGGCAGCAAAAGTCAACACACCCACAATAAAAATAACAAGCAAAAATAAGTCAAAAATTCCACAACAAATACAATCAATCAATGATTAGTGATTTCAACATAAGATCCATCTTTCAAAACTTCACCACGCCAAGTCCTCCCAAACACCATTAGCCCATTGCCGGGGAACCCCTTTGCAAAACAGAAAAAAGCTTTGGAAAAAAAAACCAAACCTTTATTTCCTTTCTTCACTCATTTGTTATTTGTTTTGACTTGTGGGGCAATTGTGGCCATTTTTCTGTATGTCTGTAAAGCTATACTTTGTGTATACTTCCTAACATTTCCGTATTTGAGATCTCATCTTTAGCTCTAGCTGTTAGTCTCCTCCTTTGCTCTTTTTCCTTTCAGAAAATTGAAAATGTCCTGCTTCCAAGCTAGCTACAAGCTACATGGTAACAGGTGCATACAGCTAGGTTGACGTTTGTTTAGGTATAATCGGAAACTTGTGAATCTGAAGATCAAGGCAGTTTCCTTGTTTGTATGTTCAGGGTTAATGGTCAAAAATGTATTTCGGATATTAAAATTCCATTCTTCCATTTCCCTCCAATTTTCAAAACCCCCCATAGCATAGCATATGCCCTTGCTGCCCCCCAAGTTTGGCAAAGCCCTCACTTTAAAAACCACTGAGCTACATCATGTCACAATCTTAGGCAGGTGTTTACGTTAAACTCACTAAACTTAACCAGAGACAAAAGATACGTTTATAAGAACTTCCTGCTTCGCTACTTCTTTTCCGGGTGACATTGCACTACTTCCTGTTCAAGCGACACTTTGATATTTGCTGTTTGGGCTTCAGTGTAGCTTGATAAGGAAATGAAGAGACGATAACATGCAGTAAAATGTAATATTTTACGTGGTGAATACATGTCTTTGAGGGAGGCTTTAGTCCTGGGCCAAAATCTGGATTGTATCGATCGCATCTCCGTTTTTTAAAAATAATTGAGTTTGACCTGTGTCTTAAACCGTTGTGTAGACACTAGTAAAGTTGATATTGTATGATGGAGAAGTTTTAATTATATTTGGAAACAAAATGTTCTCACCAATCTTTTGCTTACTTGAGTTTTTAAACCTGGTTCAGTGCTTGTTGTTCTTGGTTAAAACCGCCAGAGCTTATGCAGGAACTTTCCTGAGTCAGTTTCGATAAAAGCGTCTGCGAAAAGATTTATAACGTGACGCAATGTATGAATCAACCACAACACAAGGAACCTAGCTTACTGGTGTTTCGGAATATTGTAAGAACATCTGAGCAGAGTATGATGACCCCAAACATAATAGTACAACAGTGTCCAGCGGTTACTAATGCAGCACACTTTTTTTTTTTCTTTTATATTGGAGCTTTTGCTACATTTGTTGAGTCAAGAGAGAGATGGCCGGCGAGAGGAGAGAATGAAATGAAAGAGTCAGCAGAAGTAGAAACGGAGAAGTGAGACAGAGAGATTGGGCCACATGAATGGAGATTTAACCAGAGCTGGTCTAAATACAGAGCGCCACAAACCCACTTTAAAACCTGTTGAGATATATTTATACCTCAGTCACAAACACAGTCATAGACCAGAGGACACACTCAGTCTCTGTTTACTTCTGCCCCTTTATTGAAACTGCTCGGCAAATATTATGTAACCACCTTCAGCTTGCATTAAAATAACTTCTTGTCTTTGAACCCCAGCTGCAAAAATTGTCCTATACATGACCAAGTTGTGTACGCCTTGTGTGCGACGACTCCCTGTTTTAAGGTGTGTAGTGATGAAAGCTAGGCTAACCTTCTGTTAACGGTGAACGACGGTGGTTATATTTAGGTCAAGAATGGAAATGAAAGATGGTGAAAAGCCAACATTGTTTGGCTGTTTCAAACAAAGACTGACGCACGCTGTGTTAACGTTTCAAAGTAACTATAGATTTTGTCTTCTAATCACAGTGGCAGAGAGAAAAGCAAGTCAAGAGAGAGGAAGTAAAACGAAAGAAATAATATAATCCAAAAATAAAGTTGTTAGTCTCTATTTGACTCTCAAATAGTAGGTTGTGACCCGAACGAACGGGTGCTGTAAACTGGGTGTTCATATACAAATAGAAAAAATACTATTAATACTATAACTATTATTAACACTTAAATATATTTTATCAATATTGTAATGCATGGGTTTCACTTGCATTAGCAATGACTAATAAAAGAGAAAATAATAGAATATCTTCCGAGACATTATATGTTTTTTTCTGGGATATATATTAGAATTTATACTTGATTTCCAAATGCATTTTTCCCAATAGATCAATAAGTTTCTCTCTATCTTTATATATAATACAACTCTTGGCCAACAGTTATCGTCTGGGGTTGGAAAGGGGGACTATCAGTTGTTACAGAGGTTAAAAAACTACTGTTTGATGTAGCTCCATGTTTGTTTATTAGCCGAGGCTAGGTATCGCTGGAAAGTTACCAGAAGTTTTAGCATCAGTAAAAAATCATTGAGGTATCTCAAATAGCTTTAGTTTTAAACCTTCATATTTATAAATAAAACTTCAAACATGAATTAAAAAATATTTTGTATTTCTACTCAATCATACTACCGAATTAAAATGTTATGGCTATGGCTACTAGGGTTAACATTAGCATAAACTAGCATATCTGCTAAAGCTAACAATGCGAGCAATCGTACATCACATCTAATAAAAATGGTTGATCAAAGAAGGTAGCTAGTGTTGTTTCATGGTGTTTCAGTTAAATACTGTTGCAGCAGAAAACCAGATGGTGATGAGGACGTCTTTATTTTTTCTTTAAGAGTTGAGAAAATATAATCTTGGCAATTTCTGTTGATTGAATACAGAAGGAATATCTAATGAAACCGTGAAAGTCTAGAGAGAAACACCAATTGCCTTTTTAGGGTCTGTCAGACCGTGACCTCTCTTCATGGTTCAGGATCAGGTATGTAACTCATTAGCTTCTCGAAACACAGTTAATCATACGGAGAACATTCGAGCGCAGGAACCCGGGGCCCCGATTCTAGAAATGGAGAACAAGCGCATGTAAGCGAGCGGACCAAGACAAATAAGCGTGCTTCTGAGAAGTCCATGTCTGGGAGGCGCACATTTTCGGCACAGGCAGGAAATGACCCCGAGCTCAGAGGCGAGACACAGACAAGAATCCGAGAGAGGAAGATCAAGTGCTAAACAGAGCGAATAAATGTTAGTATCATCAGGAGGCGAAGCTAAATAAACAGCCCCGAGGCGTCAAGTGGTGCCTACTAAAGTCCTCGCCACCCACCGCCTGGTGGCCCGCTTTGATGTGGTCGCTTAAGAGATGATGTCACCGGCCACTGCTTAGTCGAGTCTGCTCCGCCGCGCTGCCACCGTTAACAGGCTGATTCACACCACATTAGCAGCCCTGAGTCATTACGCGGCTTTTTTCTTTCAAAAATAAACATATAGAACATGGACGTCTTGGATAGATGGTTCCAAATATTTCCGATAACTGACGTTTTATGGCTTTGTGTTTTCGGAAGCAGGAAAAAAAAAAAAGGATCTCGGGAGGAAAAACAGACCTGACAAGATTTTTTTTTTTTTTTTTTTACAAGGTGTCGGACTTAGAGGAGCTGTCGGCTGATGAGAACGCGGACATTTCTGTGCAAACACAAAAACCTCGTTCATGCCACCTCGGTGACAAGGCGCTCGCCGAGTCTTCGGTCGTGCACGTGCAAGCCAGACGCGGATCAGATGTGGGTTAGTTTGTCTGCCTGATTACGTTCACGTACTCAAAAATCTGTGCCGAACATAATCCAGTTAAGCGCCTAAATCACTAAATGAGAGCCTTGTGTTTGGGTTTGGAATACTTTCGCACTTAAAAAAAAAAACTTGCGACGACAATTATGGTTCAGCAGAAAGTGACGCACTGCTTCACCCTCCCTTCTGTGTCTTGTATTCCCCTCCATGCCTGGCTCTGGCATATTTGGCATTTCTTCCATATTTTCTTTAAGTGAATCAGGGCTGACGCACTCACACACACGTGGCTTTTATTAGACGCACTTTTGTAGTGTGATTAAGATGAACAAAAACACACAACTAAGACGGGGACACACATGGATGTGTAGCCTCAGGATCTGATGTGGTCATATTAGTCCACCAAAAGGTGTTACCGGCGATAAAGTTTATACGCGTGTTTGTGTGTTTTGAGATTTAATGAGAAACCAATGTGTTTTTCATGGTTCTTTTCTGAGAGTTTATAAGGCTGCCACCCGTCACTTGAAATACCAAATCATCCCCTATTTGACTTTTAATGAAGCAACCCCTTGTGGGAATATGATGGTGGACGATTTCTCCTGTGGTTCTGCTAAACTTTCAGCTATTTACCTGCCTATAAATTGGCATAAACCAAAGGTTACAATTGTAACCGTGGTTCGACTTCCTGTATTAAACGCTTTGGCGTAGTAAGTGAAAGCATAGCATAGGTTGAGGTTTTTTTTTCCTTTCCACAAAATTAAAGTTATATGTATAACTTATATTTCAATTTGTTTAAGCCCTCGATCCCAGCCCTACACCTCTGTTGAGACCACCTGTGAGACACAGGGGTTTCCCAATTCTCCATTGGATGAAGGGGAAGGGGTAAGACAAAAATCCAGCTAGCGCTCGAAAACGAGGGAAGTTGGAGGCACACTTGAAACGGAGGGGTATAATGCATTTACCCAAAATGGTACAGATTTGAGACCATGGTGAAGCAAGTGAGCAACAAAGAGCATAAATGTTGTAGGACTGTACCAATTAACCCTAGGGCTAAGGGGTAGGCGAAGGGGTATGGCTAAGATGGAGAATTGGACCTCAACCCTAATATGTTTCGGGCTTAAAGGAGTGAATAAATGTTAGTACTATCAGGAGATTAAGCTAAATAAACAGATCTGTCTTGTATTTGAGGTTAACGGAAGCTTTCCTTTATGAAAATATGATGGGATGCTATTTTTTCTGTAGATGTCCTGAACACACCACAACGCTATTAAGCTTGTGTCTGGCGCTGTGGCCTAAATCCAAATGGTTTAGGAACATATATAAATATAATTGAGTTTAAATATTCAACAAGCAATGTTTTTTCTATTTGTTTTTCAAGCGTGTGTTTATTTAAGAGGGAAGAGCATGCATGAAGTAGAAAAAGACTATCCTCTATATTTTCTTTAATAAAATCAGTTATATTTATTTTTTTTATTAACAAGTTTTGAAGGGACTCTTGGCTGAAATGTTGATTAATTTTTTGCAATAAAGTTCTTGTGTTACTAAATGAATCTTTGGTAATACACTTTCTTTTTCCAAGTGAAAACTGTGATACCCCCTAAAAAGTCAAGTAGTTCAGTCTTTTGTCCAAGTGTATAAACTGATACACTACTGTTCACAAAGTCAAAGTTAATTACTCGTAGAGATCCCTAAGTCACGATTTATTATCTGCAGTTATATTTACAGGAACTGGGAGAGATTAAAAAAGAAACACATGTTGGACTCTATTCCGTCGTTTCCCCCCGAGGGACTGTAAGAGGGTGTTCGTCCTTTTGTCATAACATTACATCTTTGCATAGTTTCCTGCGTGTGTGATGACATGAGATAATGTCATGGATGGCGAACGTTGGCGGCGCTTTTGAAGCACTTCTGATTTTAATTAGTACCGTTTCATTAGCACACGGATTCCTGGAAGCACGTGGGCCCTACCGCACACGTATATGGATTATGTTTTAAATGACGGGAAAGAGCCTTTGAGCGCAGTGATGCCCGCTCTTTGAGGCCTTTGAAACGCATGCCAAGGTTTGAGTAGCAGCCGCTGTGCTATGTTTATTGAGCTCATTGTTTAAAAGGTATCAGCGTGTCTGATTATGATGCCAACATCATTCTCCGAGGTTAATCTTAACCTTTGAGGCCATTGTTTTATGAAATGATATGCTTATTTTTACATTATAAAGCAGTATTGAGCCATATTTGAAGGCTATTTATTTATGTTAAAGAATGGCTGGGTGGTATAATCTTAAATTGAGGTATGAATTTAATCCTTTGTGAAGAAATTAGAGAGATTTCCTGGACATATTGTCTGGAAACAGGTCTGATGACTTCATTTCGGTAAAGATTTGAGCAGTACAACTATACATTGTGTGGAGTCCCTCAAGGTTCTGTTCTGGGTCCTTTATTGTTTTTGCTTTGCTTTGTTTCAACTTTAAAATTCTGGTTTTTACTTTCAGAGCTATTCATGGTCAGGCTCCTCCTTACATCACTGATCTGATCCAGCCTTACACCCCAGCTCGGGCTCTGAGGTCTGTGGATCAGAATCTACTGATGGTTCCTCGCACACGGTTCAGGACCAGAGGAGAGAAATCTTTTCAGGCAGTTGCTCCTAAGCTTTGGAACAATCTTCCTCTCTTTCTGTGTTTGATGGAGTCTACTGACTCCTTTAAGAAACATCTTAAGACGTTTCTATTTGTTCAGGCTTTTCCTTGATTTTCTGGAATTCCTGTTGAGTTATCACTTTTATCTTGATCTTTAAAATATATACTTTATTGAATATTGTTTTGATTGTTTAAGCGCTTTGTGACCCTGGTCTGGAAAAGCGCTATACAAATAAAAATTACTTACTTACTTACTTATACCGTCAGTTGAAATTTGTACAATCTACTTCACATACGGCCCTATGTTAAAGCATCATTACCAAGGTTACGTCTACTATTTTATTTTTAATCAATTTCGGGCGTTTTTTAAGGCAAATCTTTAATACCAGACAAGAGATTTGACTAATCCCAGTCTTTATAAATAAAGAATCCCATTACAAAGTAGTTGTTTCTTTCAATAGAATGTGTATTCTTGTCGTTAAACCGTCTGATCTGTTGATTTATACTCTTTTGTTTTGAGCTTTATCGTCTGTGTCCGCTCATTTATTCGCATGGTAACGTCGCATGCTGCTTTGTATCAAACTCATTCAAGACAAAACGGCAGACAAATGAGAACAACCAGTGAGTGAGCGACGGGGAGAGAAAACAGACAGAAAGATCCATTGCAGTTTGCAGGGAGGAGGAGGAGGAGGAAGAAGAATGAAAGGCAGCGAGAGTCAACAATCAACATCAACATAAATCACATCCTCTTCCCCTATTTTTCCCTCTGCTCGGTCCAGTCGAACGTGTGTTGCTAGGGCCCGGGGAGCGGAGTTCAACTTTCAAAACCATGTTGTCGTGACATTCGGGGGTGATTTAAAGCACAAAGTCTCGCCCTCAAAACATCTGCCGTGACATATATCACCTTGAAACAAGGCAATATTTGTGTTCCCCCCCCTGTGAGACGTATCCTTTCCCGTTTTCCTCGAGGAGCCCTGGATTCCCGAAGATGATGAGGGTAGAGAGTAGGTTGCATCCCTAGAGCTCCCACAGTTAAGCACACAATAGACTTCTGTTTTTCTGCCAGATTTTTCAGATAATTGAAGTTCCTTCCAGTTCAAGAGGTGCAAGCTTTGTCTTTTGTGGCTCGTTCTCCCTGTGTTTTCCCTCCCGACGGTGACATTTAGTTTCGGATTTTATGACTTCCCCTCATGTTTGGGTTGTTATTTAGGGTCTTTGTTTCAGTAGCATGTATGCACAATATAAACCATACAGGAATTTTTTAGGGGTTAATCAAATTGAAAACTGTCTGTTCAACGCTGGAGAACTAAGTAATAAGTCAAATTTCAGATTGATTTGAAAATGAATGAAATTGAATTTTCAAATTAGGGTGTAACCAGGAGATAGTTGCACGTTAGGGTTGGTTTTTAGGGGTGAGCGAAATTATCACTACACTTAATATTGCAATTTCTTTTCATTGATACTGTATTGATAGTCAATATAAATATATCAATCTGTATCACAAAAAAATAAAATAATTTGGCTTTCATATTTCATTTTGATCATAAGTCTTTACTTTTATTTCAATAGTGTGTGTAAAATGAAATAATTTAATTTATTTCTTTGTTTAAAAAAATTACATGCAAATATTTAATATAACTTTTAGTTACAATAAAACTTCTTGCGTTATTTTGTGTAAATAATACAATAATGGCTGAGGACGAGAGGATACAGTCGACCCCAGCAGCTTTTAAAGCTGATGTTTGGACTATTAGAGACTAATTTTATTAAAAAACCTTCTGGTTTTGAATCAAACTTATTCATTAGAATTCAAGGTAGTGTGTAAATAAACCAAAAACCTGACTTTAGGTCTCAAGTGATGCATCACAATAAACTGATAAAACGTTATATGCACTCCTATGTGTTGGAAACATACCATAAAAGCAACAGAACATTATCATCAGAAAAGTTTCCAGATTTTTTTTTGCCATTCCTATATAGAGTTGACATTTTTCTAATGGCTTTTCTTTTGTCTCATCAGTCCATTATCCAAGCATGTCAGCAAACTCCTTGAGCACAAAGCAAGATCATTCTTTTATCAATTCCGGGACAATTTTCTGTCATGAAAAGCGATAAAAGGGAGAGAAGACTTATCTGAGGAAGGGAATCAGTTTTAAAAGGTTCACTTTGGGATTTAAATCACTTAATGGGCAATAAAAAGGAAGGTCTCTCTTCCTCTCTAATAATCCCACTCTCTCCAAAGTGTTTCCGTCTCTTTGTACTCCAATCACGCTCACACACTGACACACACACACACACACACACACACACACACACACACACACACACACAGAGCGTCTATTAATCACTGAACGAGATAGTAATGATAGCATGTTCAGATCTTCAGCGGCCCTCGCTTGTAAATAGGGCCATTCTGCTACCTTTCCGGAAAAAGACCCCGGAGATGAAAGGGTCTTCGAGGAGCCATGTTAATGAAAACTGCTGAGTGAAAGCTGAAGCGGGGAGGAAGGGTCTTTACCTGGCTGAGCACACGTATGTCTCGGCCGAAACTGTAAAGAGAGAGGTTTCAGTTGTTGTGTGTGTGTGTGTGCATGTCCAGAGTAACACACACCAACAAAAAAACACACCTCGTGTGCGTTGGGAGTTCCCTGTTGTTGTCTCAAGGTCCGTGACTCACCGTCGAGCTCAGTATCCGCTCAGCAGCGTCTGTGCCACTTATTTTGGAAGTTTGTTAGCACAGCCAGTCATTAACACATCCTAAAAATACATCCCATAATTAGCTTACATCCTAATTCGCCTAATAACAACATTGACAAACTTGAGACTATCTTTTTTTTTTTGTTTATGTTTTTATTGTGCTTTAAAATTAACGCAAAGTGTCAATACAAGTGTGATGTTGTGGAGTTTATCGCTGATATTCATCAAAAGTGTTTCCTGGAAACTTCTTCTTGTAATTGTTGTGCGTTATTTAAGAATCCACCACTAATTGCATGGTGTGTCGGAGCAGGAGCGCGAGCACTGCCGGCTGTGTTCTTAACTAAAACTGTGATTTACTCAAATAACTTGTCCAGGATTTCCGCGTCGGTCGCGCCGTACGGAAACCGCGGAAGCTTGATACGTGTTAAAAATGACGTCAAATCACCACGAGCATTATATCACCCGTTATATAACCTTCCTTTGAATTCTTAAATATTCAATATATGTGCAATACATGCACGAGTAAATATATATTATTTTTTATTGTTTTTTTTTTTTAAAGTAAAACAACCAATGTTTCAAATAATATTTTTCTTTTTAAATAAAAAAAAATAAAACATTTTTTAGGAACTTACTAAAGGGATAGGAAAAAAGAAAACTAAATAATTTAATTTAATCTGGGATCAAATGAAGTAATATTCCAAGTTTCAAAGTAATTCTTTGGTTCTAGGTATGTTTTCTGTCCAAAAATCTTATTTTCTCAGTATTTAATTTGACTAATTAGACTATTTTTTTAAAACAAGCTTCTATATAATGTAAAGTTACTTTTTCTTTAAGGACATATTTGAGTTGCCTGGTTAAATATCGACTATAGCATTTAAAAACAGTCATTAATATAACAAAAAAAGGACTGAGTTTTGACCTCAGGAATGTAGAAATAAATAAAATAAATAAATTCATCACTGCGTTCAAAAGGGTGCTTTAGTTTGAATATACACAAAATCAATCAATTAAGTTTATTTATATGTTATATTGTACTCTATTGTAGTTTTCTTTTGTTAAGTGAACCTCGTTGTTTTTTTATTTTATTTAATTGTGCCGTAACCATTAAGATCTCACATTTTCAATTCATTTTAATGTAATGCTTTTATTTTTTTGCGTTATAAAACAAAGTTTTTGTAATTTAGAAATCCCCACACATTGTTTTTATAAGAGTAATCAACATAATTTAAACAGTAGAGTCTTAAATTCACTCGTGTATGTAGTATGGCCAGTACAAACAATGCATTTTAAACTCAGCATGCTCGACGAGTGCTTCAATTTCCAGCTTGTGTTCAGGTCAATGTCAAATTCGTTCTCTGGCGGTGCTACTATTACAGCGGTAGGTCAAGCGTATATGGGTCATGGTAGGTATCCCGTCATTTTTCTCTCCGTTTAAAATTCCGTCTAGACTCCTGCCAGCACTGACTTTGACCTTTTTCTGGCAAGTATTTTTTTTGGATTCAGTGTCTTCCTGGATTTCAGTGTGAGATGGTTCCGTCAGAATTAATTCACTCTGAGTTTACTGAAGGAAAGGTCAGAACAATGGCCTTGGCTACTTCATGTGAGTGCGGAAATGTTTCGCCCCCAAAAAAAACCTGCGCAGGCGGTTTTCCGCCTTGACTGGACCTGACAGCGAATCAAAGCTTAGGTGTTCTTTAAAATTGGTCGTAGTTAGCCGAGGCCAAAGGTCAAGAGCAGGCTGCAGACCAGACGCCAGGAAGGTAACATACGAGTCCCATGATGCCTTGGTATCGACTTAGAAGGAGAGTTGCAGTCTGTCATGTCATGATTTTTTAAATATAATTCTATATTAGGATTTATTTATTACTACAACTGCACTTGACTACTCTAAAGACAGCTGGTTTAGAGGATTCTTGGTTCAGTATTTCAACACCTGAATACTGTTATATTCATTTGATATCTTGAAGATTTACTATGATTTTAAGGAATCAAATACATAATTCAGGAAAGAAGTCGTTTTTACTCTGATCCTTGCCTGTTGTCTTTATATTGCTAAAATTATTAATTTTTTTGTTACGTGTGCTCAAACATCAGAATATTGATTTTTGGCAGTAACATTAAAACAAGATGCTAGTTAGCAACCTTGCTAATGTTGCGTCCCCCGCAACAAATGGGTAATGTTAATGTCCTTAAACTAATTTTCACTTTTATACATATAAGAACTCACAACCGTATGCCTGAGTATGTGAATGTGGTTGAAGGAATATATTTCTTTTAAATCTTTTTTTATCATGGGGAACAGCAACATGACTGAACACATGTTTCAAGGACATCTACAAGCGATTACAGAATCTCGAGCTAGCTAGCTTATTCTGACAACTTTAATATTTTTTCCTAAAGCCTCACTAAAGTAATAATTTGACTTTCTCAGCAGTCATGTAACCACGGTCAGTGATCCAAAGGTCTGTTTCCATGTTCCTGCTCTTCCAGCTCGTCCTTATTTATCTTGTTCATGTGTCTTGCATCTGTTTGGCCCTTCGGTCTAAGTTTCGCGTTATCTGATCTTGATTTTTTAAATGATATCAAACATCCAGACTGTCTTATTTAGTCTCCTTCCAATTTTAAGTAACTAGGCTACAGTTCTCTATAGTTGGCAAAATAATGTTTGTTTTCCTTTATCAGTTTCACTTTATAGTGGAATTGAAATTCTATACGCCAGGTGTGTTCTAAAAATGTTTCAGGGCAATCTCTTGTATCAGAAACTAGGTATTAAGAATATATATTAAGAAGTTTTTGCCTTCTCAGTGAACTTTCATGTCTGCCTATATTTCTGCAAATGCCACGAGGAGTTGTTGTCCAGCCACCATGGGAAAAGGACCATGAAATGCTGGTGAAAAACCTTTCAGCCAGACTGAGAGTCTTTTAATGGCTCTGTTCAGTCTGTCAGACCTGATTCATCACGAACGTCTATTTTCCTTACTGTACCTCTTTCTGGGTCCACGGGCTGATATGAAGGTCAAGGCGATCTGTGTCTGTTGTGTGTAACCATCACTTCAAATCATCTTTGTATTGCTTTTTTTTTACTTCACCGCTGACTCCAAAACTCCTTGAATTTTGGATACCAGCGGTAACTAAGGAGTGAGTGCAAAGGTTTCCTGGCCCCGGGTTTGATTGTTGTCGTACAGAAAACAGAAATGGAATTAGATTTCACGATTATCGTTGATTGCCTAAAGGCTGTTACACTATGGACTGAGAATCAGGTCGTAGTCAGTTTTGCTCAAATTGGAAATTCGATCACAATGGGACTTTGACTCCATACGAAGAGGTGAATTTGGTCTGATTTTCGTGGCAAATGAACAGCAGTGGGTGGGATATTTTACCCCAAGACTTTGTGCAGAAGATGGACTACTAATGACAGTTTTCAGAGACAACATTTCCACATAAAAGTAGTAAGGACTGAGGTGTTAAGTGGCATGGAAAAAGTTGAGATGGACCTTGACCTGTAGTGGCCCTAATTAACTTTATTATGGATTTTATTGCCTTGATTGATTAGACGGATTGAAGAAATGATAGCCGTGTCATCTTCTACCAATGGATGTGATTTGTCCTTGAAGATCAAAGTCATTAAAGATGATGCGTCATTTTTTTATTGGAGTATCCCCCACGGTGTGATACTATGGTTGTATTCCAGACACTTACGAATCTCTTACCCACCAGTTGAGGATTTATGAATAATTTCTTTGGCACCGTTTCCTTTTACCTCGAATCAACCCGGGTCTTGGTGACCCAATCAAGATTCCCGAGTTGTTCCAGAAACGCGTTTTTTTTGGGGCAAACATTTCCCCCCAAAATCAAGAGTTCCGTTTCCAAACTCAAACAGCAGATGTGAGATCTGTTTTATGCTTGAACAGATTCCAGATCCAAACGATCATCAATTATCCCTCCGCTCATTCATCCAATGACCTTGCTTGTCGCCTTCTGCTGACAAAGATTCATTGGCGGTTAGCGTAGTACGTGAGCGTATGCGCTTCGAGGGAAGCTCAAATGTCTATTTGTGGATGCATATTTGTGTGTTTGCGTTCTCGGTAAGCTCCTGTCAGCTTGCATTTGAACCGTTATGGAGCCCATCTATTAGTTTTCTCTTCGGCTTACATTGGCTCGAGAGATTAATTCGTCTTTTCTGAGAGGCCTTTAAAAAATCCGCGAAAAAAGGAAACATGAGAACGTTTCTGCCTGGATGACCAGAACATTAACATCACAGTGGGAGCCTCTTGACCCCCCGCTGATAGAAAATCTCTGGGGTGACCTGGTTTGCACTGACCACCGTTAGCATAAACAAGCGGCTGGGGTGATAAGCCCGAGGACAATAAAGGGCCGTTTCCTAATCAGGGTTGCGAACAAGGTGCAGCTCATCTAAGGAAGAGGTAGCAAATGACATTTCGATACCAAACCGAGCTGGAGCCAATTTTTTTTTTTGGAAGTCACAATTCCAGTAGCATGAGGGCTGCTGTCCATACACTGTTTTTCTTTGGCAGGAAAGCGCTGGCCTGGTGCTGGGAGCGCTGGGCTAAAGCATTTTTTGTGGTGAAAGAAATAAAAGGCTGCACATGGGTTTTTGTTTCTATGACAACATTTTTTCGAGTCTACTTTTCTTTTCCTACTCTTGTCTCACTGTCTTGTTCTTGTTCGTGTTGCCTCATGTATTTCCATGAGGGTTTGCAATGGTCTCTGACCCGTCGGATCCCTGTGAGAATTTAAACAGAAACAGATTATCGTTAGCTTGCTAATGTAGGATTTGTTCACGGCGGGTTTTATTTCCTGTCCAGTACTCTCTCTGGAAGAATATGAAGCGAGGATACGCGTCACAACCAGAAATAGATTTATAGAGGTTCTGATGAGTTTCTACCATTTTTAATATGGCCCTTTATTTTCTATTTTATTTTCTTCAATGGGTTGTAGACTGGTGTATAGATTTTTAAGAGGTCTGTATTGGCAATTACATTACTATTTTCTTCAAAAACTATCCTGACTATAGGCATTTTGAAAAACTTTTATCAAGGCATGTACCTGTCACAATAAATGACCGGTAATTTCAAAATGTTAGTAAAACAATCCTCAAATTAAAAGAAGTATCAACTTCACCCAGTCCTGGGTCTTTACTCGATTCAGTGTTCTTTTTTCTTTCTTTAGCATTTTTTCATTTTCATACATAGGTTGCCACAGAAGTTAAAGGTCCCCCATTTTCGACCGATTCATTTTTTTCCTGTTTTTAATTATTTACTTATATTTTCTTTGCACTTTTAGCCTCTTCAAGTCTACACATTGCTTCAAAGTTCAAAGTTCAAGTTCTTTTTTAAGTATAAACTCTATACTTGAAAAGTGTAGTCATTGTAATTTAAATGAAAAATATTGCAACAGTTCAAGACTCAGGCATAAATTCCAAATAAAATGATTTCCATATTAAGTATTATTAGAAATACGTTATCTAGGTTGAAAGAGTTATCGCGGTCAATTTCAGATCAACTTTGACAAACTTTTTGCCTAAAATAATTGCCCAGCGCTTATCTACTGTATATTATTCATACCATTTTTTAGCATTTGAAATATAGCTAATGGCAATATGGAGAAGCGAACAGCCATCTGCAGTAACGTTCCAATACTTGCTTGCGCAACACACACAGTACAAGCAAGCCTGAATCTCGAGAGTTCATGTTTGTGGATCCAGATGGTAATTTTGGTTAAAGAAAAAAAATCTAAACAAAAAAAAACATTTTGGTACAATTTTGCTAATGGACATAAGGATAAATGCGTAAACTAATATATCATTGCCTCGTTGGGTGCCTGCTCAAGTGAAAAAATATTCCAACGTTTGAAACATATGTCAAGAAGTTTGGTTTTAATAACGGGGACACACTGACAAATTGGGGCTTTGAGACGTTTCTCCCTTTTTCTTTTAAAACCTCTTTGCCAATATTAAGTAGCTAAAGCTGTGTTTTTAAATATGTGTGTGTGTATCAGTGTGTAGGTTACCCAATACCTAAACTCACTAACATTGTGGTTTTTTCGGGGGGCCCTGGTTCAAGTCCCTTAAATCAGAACCTAATGTGGATGTTTTCACGTGAGACACTCACCGACTCGTTCGTGTCTCTACCGAGTGTGTCGTCGACTCATTTTTTTTTTTTTTTTTGCTCCGTCGTTAAACACCGGAATCGGTAAAGAACAGGACACTCTGGTGTAGATGTGTGTGTTCTGGCAGGCCTGCCGCTGGGCCAGATGGAGAGAGTTTTCTATCTCCCTCGCCTCTCTTTCTCCTTCTTTCTCTCCATCTCTCTAATCATAGTTTTCCTTTCGCTGTAAATAGGCGGGTTGGGAAATCTATATGCACACACACACATATTTTGGCTTCTGCTGCTGGCTTGATGTAACATTTTTAAACCTCCCACGCTCATCGCGATCATAGGAAAACGTGCGCACGTACACGCACAGCCGGGCGCATCATACGCTTGCCCTTCTACTCACCCATGATCAGAGCAAGACACACACTCACACAGAACCCAAACCACATAGATGGTACAGAGAGGAGCCGATCGCCCACAGCTTCCTCTTTTTTTTTTTTTTTTTTTTTTTTTACTGTTCTGCTAAACTGAAATTACACACACATACATACACACACCAGCACCAGCGATGTTTCGAGGAAAGAAAATGACCAATTATTCATCCAAGTTTTCATCATCTGTAAATGATTCATTTCCACGTTCTGGTTGTAATTCCTTGCAGACGATGCATCATAACGCAAAGTCAGACTTGGGGGGATTAAAGCCAAATTATTTCAGGAACTGCAAGAAACTTGCACTTTAGATGAATTCAACGGTATTTTAAATATTTAATTTAACCAATACTGAGTTTATTTTTTATTTTTCACAGTCACTACAAGCAGGATTTTAACTTACTGTCGGAGATTTGTCCACACAATAGAATATACTACGGTAGCTACAATTACTGGTAGAAACAAGCAAAAACAAAATATTTTCCATCAGGCAAAGGGTAAAACTCTCCCAATGAGTTCACTGAGAAGGAGTGAGAAGCACTTTTTTTTTAACTTTCTGTCCTGCATTCAATCCGGCACAAAGCAATTTTGGTCTTACCAGAGATGCAAAAACCTTCACACTCCAACCAACTGATATTTTCAATTTTCTTTTATCAATCTCTGGATGTTTTTCTGTTGAGGGAAGAAACCGGAAAAACCCACGCGAGACTCAACATAGAAAAGAAGGCATTCTGGAAGCAAACCGCTTCACCAATGTGCTCAGTTATTTAGGGATTCTTGGATTTGGATTATTTAAAGTGCTACTACACAATCCAAACTAAATCACAACCAGTTAAGGGATCGATTTATAATAATGAGACAAAAGCACTCGTTGGTCTCGAGGGGGTTTAAGGTTTGAATCATTTTGGATTTGTCACTTTTGACTGCGCCACTGTGGCTGTAATTTTGCTTCTTAAAAATCTCCAGAAGTAATTACCTTCCTACAAAGAGAGCAAAACGACATGATTTTTAAGAAACTTCTTTATCTGTGAGATTGCACATAATCATGGCCAGTCAATTAGCTTTACTTTCAAACCCCTGTAATTGACATAACAAAGTCCTGGTTTCTTCTGATCGAGCCATTAAACATCCCTTTTTTTTTTTCTTCTCTCCCTCTAATTGCGAGTTACCTATATTTGACTCCACTTATCATAATGGCCAGACCGGCCCGACTTAATTGTGTCTCATCAGTGTTGCTTTTTGAAGGTAAATGGTCAAACTAATTCCTTCTAGCTTTTAAAGACCCTGCACTTTTTTTTTGCTTATTGTTGCCTTTGACTGCTCGTCTTGCGGGCACCTCTGATATGTGGGCCCTGTCTCACTCTCTCCGCATTAACCTCGGTTCTAGTCGGAAACGTCTCGCTCTGCTATTTGTTTAAAAGCTTCCAGTCCATTTCATTAGCTGGAGGGGCCTTCCCTCTGTCCGTCTGTGTACACATTCGACTCTCTCTTCCGCTTTGTTTTTCCTTCCTTTCACACCCTTTCGAAACCCACATCCCTCCATCCCATAGATGGCTCTTTGTCACTGACACGTTTTCCCAGAAATCCTGAGAGTTCTGGTCCCACACTGGCCACCGGTTCAAAGACAATGTCTCGACTGTATGCGTGCGCCTGTGTCTAATACAGTACACATGTGTACGCCGGGGCGACGCTTGCGCTAATGTGACAGAACCGGGAACATTTGTCACAGGGTTCTTGCGTGTGTCTGGTGTGTTTTGCGAGAAAAAAAAAAGTTGGTGAAACAATTTTTAGACTTTCAAATGTCACTTCAAAGTGGACGTGATTCATGGGAATGATGCAAGTTGTTATTCTAAAGAGCTGATGTTGGCGACGTTTACATGAAATGTCCTTTTTTTTATATTGCTAGACCACCACAATGAATATTCTCAGCAGGCTGACGTTGTTGCGGGTGATGCTTCCTTTTTTTTTTTCTTCAACTTTGCACTCTCGAACCGTCGTATAACAGAAGAGTCGTGGTGGTTGAGCCGGGGGTGCTACAGTTTGTGGAAAGTAGGTGCATGTAAAATGGTAATGTTCTGCCAAAATAGTACAAAAAGAAGGGTTTGCAATATTAACAAGGGGTCTTTAAACGTTTATCCATTTCGTGATCCTTGTTTAATTTTAGGATTCCCAGAATCTCTAAATGAAGTATCATTAAACTTTACCAAGCCAGGGGTACATATCACTTCATCCAGTCCTGAGTCTCCAAATATCTCAACCTTTTGACTCCAAAACCTTAAATCGGTGAAAGAAAAACTTACCAGAACATTTTTTTTTTGTCTTTGGCATTTTCATACAGGCTTCGTCAGCTCATCCACTTTCCTACCAATTCTTTGCACATGTGGCTCGTTCTCGTTTTGGCTTTAAATCACTTCTTTGTTAAGTTTAAACTCTATACTAGGAGGAAAAGAATGAAGTCATTGTAATTATTGCTGCTGGAATAAAGGAATGGGACTTTTATTTTAGGAATATTTTCCTTAATTGATCATCCATAGAATTGGATACCGTTTTAGCAAATACAGTGCATTTCAATGAGCAGAAAGGCAAGAGTGTTTTGTCGAACTCACTTGCACGACACACACAATATGAGGACACAAAATGTGTGTTATATTTGAATGAATTAACTCATTTCAGAATTTAAAATAAACAATTAAAACTATAAAACTTCAACAGATCAACAAACAAAACGGAGAGAACTCCATGGACGAGTAAAAATGAAACAACATTCAACTTAAATAAATGATTCTTACATTAACAACTATTAACTATTCAACACGTTTATTTTCCTATTTAAAGGTCCCGGCTCTCACCATCCTCTTTCAAAGACTGACAAGAGCACAACGAAAGTGCTTTCATTCTCTGCCACTCTTCTATTCTCTTCCCGTCTTATCCTCTGTTTAGTTTTCACCAGAAGTACCGCAAGCTGCCACCGGCTCTGTTTGCCTTCCTTCAACTTTTTAATGAGCAACCGGGAGGGGGAAGCCGGATTCTTCTTTACCGACTTGATCCTAATCGAGTCCTGCTTCCAGTCCGTCTATCGTTCACCTGCTCTTTTTCCCTCGCCGACTCCTGTCTGTGGCTTACGTTTTCCATTGTCTGGTTCCTCTCCGTTCCATTTTGCGGCGGGCCAGCTAAAAGCTTTGCTGTATTTACCAGCTTAGTCCTCTAATCCCAGGACAAACTACTATCGCTAATGACTTTCTCACCGCTAGCTACGAGCTCCGGTCGGCGAGACGCGTAGAAAAAAAGGAGAGTTCCAGTTTTTAATCATCAGACGTCTGAGGGGGCTGGTGAAAGTGTGTTTTCCTTCAGGTATGCAGGTAGCAGGCAACAGGTAGTTGGTGCCCAGTCATGCGTGTCCCTCTTTATGTGTGTGTGTGTGTGTTGGACCCTCTGACCTCTGTTGCCCTGCAGGTGTGCACCCCTACCTAACAGCAGACAGGAATGTTTTATTCTTATGCGTGCACACACACACACACACACACACACACCACGTACACATTCTCATCAGCTGCATTCATAGGGCTGGAACTGGGGGAGGGAAATCCTTGGACAAAGACGAGGTTTGTGAGCGACAGACGGAGACAAAACGGGAGCTTGTGAAGCTTTAAGAAAAAAATACCTACTTAAAAAAAAAAAAGATTATGAAGCTCCTCTAAAGAGCATATTTGATTATGTTTTAAATATTTAACTCAAGTTATTCTGTTGGCGTTTCATAGGAATTGTAATTCACTTATTGCTAACCACAGTCTTCCTCTCCAAGATGCAGTAAGTCCCTCATCATGACCATGTTTTTAACTTATTACTTTATAAAACAATCATCCGTCTGCTCTCGTAACCTCTCATTCACCGAGATTTCAGAGTCCATTATGATGTAATAATGGCTTCACTCCTCCTCCAGCCAGCTGTTATCGAGCCCTGCTTTGTTTATACTAAGAGTCCCTTGGAGGTGGAGACTTCCGGGATTGATGACGCGCGGTGATGAACCTTGATGGTTGACCAATCACAGCAGAGTGGGTGTGGTTATGGTAAATGAGATTTTAGCTCCAGAAAACCCTTTTTTTTTCAGTGGGCAGGGCTTAAGCACATTTTCTAATGTAAATATTTAAATGAAAAGAGAGTTTTGTACAAACAGACACATACTGATGAGTACAATAGAGTCCAACATATATTTAAAACACACTTTAATCCAAATATTGGTTGAACTTTAAAGTGACTTTGGCAAATAAATGTGAAGTTTATAACTTGCCAGAAGTATGCGCTCTACAGTTATTTTCTAGTTTTGTTTTTGTATGTAAGGCGAGCTAACCTGTAATCTCATGTTAGCACTGAAGTTTTTTTGGTGTTTTGGGCTAAATTGGCCAACTTTTAACTGACAGCCTTTTACTTCCTCACGCAAACAAACAATCAACCAATCCAGGAGTTCAAAGAACACTTTTGTAATTCACAACTTGTGTGTCTATTTGTTGAACACCACCTTCATTGTGTGCTGAGTGATTCTCAAAGTTAGCAACTACGTCTTTGTTGTCACCAGAACACATCTGGCCTTATGCTTTAAAGTAAAAGGTAACACATTAAAGCAGCTAAAACAAAAATGCATGTATGTTGCAATGTGATTCAACGGATGAAGGTTTTTTTTTTATGGTCGTTGCTGCTCATTATAATGACAGATTAGATTTTGTGCCAATATGTTGTGGCCAAATTAGCCATACTCTGTTCTCTGCTTTTTTTATGTGAAAACTTTTTCGGTGATGTGCAGATAGTGTGACACTATCTTCCACCGAAACAATTGACTTTTTTACTATTTTCTAAATATATTTTTTGGGGAAATTATTCTATTTTTATTCATACTAAATTTCTATTCTATCTCCCTTTTGCACACAATGCAAGTGTCCAAAGAGTGACTAACAGCCAAAGGAAAACATTTGTATATTGTCAATATATACTTGGTGAATAAAGCTGTTTCTAATTCTGATTTAAGCAATTTGCTTATAAAATAGTCTTCGAAAAATAGACACCGCGTCTTTGGAAATTGGAAACGGGTGTTTTCAAATCCCTTGAAAAGTTTTGAATACAACTAACTGCTGCTGTCGTACGATGTCCTTATAAGTCGTTTAAATTGCTTTTTAACTGTTCTTGCACTTCGTATAAACAACACATTAGTACATGAATAGAACCAGAAGCAACTTTTTTGCAGCCTGTTGTTTCAAACCGGCTCCTGTGTATTCACGCTTGGCCTCGCTCTCAACTTTGCATCTGGTCGTCAGCGCAGAAAAGATTATCAATCCTCGGCTGTCACGTCGGTGTTAGTGCATCATCACGACTCCGCACATTCCACAGAGCGAGACGTGCGTTTTTGCTCTCCGTGCACTTTTTTTTTTTTTCCCCGCAGAGGACACGATATACATGCACAAGTCGCGCGGGAGTAATGCTGATGTAATGCTGCAGGTCACTTCCTCTCATTTTCCATTTCATTCACATTTTTATTAGATCTTATCTTCCCGTCCACCCTTCCTCGGCAGCTCACACTCATTTCCTTTTGTCAATCCTCACGTACGGCATTTGTCTTGATTCTGCGGCGAATGCACTGGGCGTATAAAATAGTGTGTGCATATAGATGGCTCATTATGTGTTAACTAGTGCCCACACACCACACAGAGTGATGTATGTACAGGAATAACTTACACCAAATCAATAGTGCTGGAGCTTTATTTTACTCCCACGGCTTCGCAGATTTGCAAAGACGGATCGTCACTATCGATGAGTCTGCAGTCGTACGTCTCAGGAACTTATAAGTAGGAACTGCGGGTCACTTGAGGTCACTCTATATTCAATTTAAAGGTATAAAGTTAAAGATGTTCGTCTTCATAATCCAGGGAGAAGAGTCGGAGGAGAAGTTTGGAGACAGTTCGGTTGAGAAGGAAGACGACCAGCGAGGTGGACGTGATGATGGAAATCAACTTTACAAACTCATTCTGAAATGTCCCTGTGAGGTGCTTGAATTGAAGTTTGTCTCCACGGCGAGAATATGTTGGATTGTTTAAGTTGGAATAAGGAAGCTCGGTCAAGTAACTTCAGCCGACAATTCCGTTATTCAAATCCATGTATCCGATAGTAGGGTAATGATCCACAAGAAAACGCTGACACGGCAGACAATGACACTACAGTAAGTAAGTAATTTTTATTTATATAGCGCTTTTCCAGACCAGGGTCACAAAGCGCTTAAACAATCCAAACAGTATTCAATAAAGTATATACTTTAAAGGTCAAGATAAAACTGATAACACAACAGGAGTTCCAGAAAATCAAGGAAAAGCCTGAACAAATAAAAACGTCTTTTGACAAAATCTTGAAAACTTGAAACATGATCGAACAAATCAACAAATGCCAGACAATCAAGTATGCTGCTGGAACGATTTAATAGCAGAATATTACGATAAAGTGTGTCCTGAAATGGTCAACCAGAAGGTTAAAAACAGCCCCAACCAAAGAAGAAAAAAAAAGGGAACACATATTAAAAGTAATGGGTAAATCAAAGTAAAATATGATTGAATTATTGCATTTTTTAACATGTATAAAACGTGTAAATACAAAATAATGGAATCCAAAAAAAAAAAGGATCAATTGTTAACATCACAAAACACTGTTGTTCAAAAAAGGAATACGAAGGAAAAGTATTACTTTTTCATTTTTTTTTAACTTTCCTACCCCTTTTTAATTACACTCGGGCATAATCCCATAAAATATACCAGATATACTAGCACTGAAATACAAGTGTATAACACAAGTACCAGATCATGCAAAGTTGTTATAAATAATTAGGTATTTGTAAGAAATGAATGCAAAAGTTTATTCCTTAATTTAACTTTATAGCTACTTTTGGAGGGATCATGGATAGCAACTGATTCTCTGAAGAAGGTCTAAAGAAAATAATATAAAGGAAGCTTGTTCAGCCTCGATACACTCTAAGATGAGTTTCTTTTTCACTTTATAGTATCCCCTAGACATCATATTGATGTCACCTGGAGCGTTTCCCTTTGTAGCATCCAACCGTTCTTTTTGTCCGCAAGCAGAAAATACTTGATGTGAAAGTCGTACTTGACACGAATCAAAGGTTTTGCTCGGACCGCAAAGGAAAGTTTTGACATTCTCTATTACGATGCCGGAGTGGTAGAGGTTTTTACGGCTCCCACAAGACCCTCCAAGCATCTGAACTACCCTGACCTCACATTGACGATCTGTGCTTTTTTTTTTTTTTTTTTTAACTCGCTTTACCTTCGGGCTGTCCCCACCTGGTTTCAGTCTTCTGGCCTGTGAAGGGACGTGAGGTCATGCAGTACATGAGATTACATACGCAGGGATGAAGGTGACGAAGCTGGCAGATGATCGCAACTCACACACAAGGTTCACTTTGAAAGGTGTCAATTCCTCTCGCCCCCTTTTTTTTTCAGGCCCTTATTTATTGCTTCTTTCTTACACTATAGATGCACACGGACGACTCTCAGCTCTCGCTCCCATTAGATTAGTAAAGATTTGTTGCCCTCACGTTCCCCGGGCCCCCATCGAGGTCTCACTCCTGGACCGTTGCTGGTGTTTGACAGCCAATATGGAAATGCCGATTTGAGGCCAGAGCCGGGCGTGCAAAGCTGAGCGGAGGGACCGAGCTGGAGGGCGATGAAACGAGTGTGTCTAAGGTGACTAAATGAAAGGTTGTGGTGGGGGAGGATTTGGGTTATAAAAGCTGCAAAACATCTTTAAAAAAAAAAACGACATTTTGAGAAAATTCTCATAAAGGAAGTGAGTTTAGATTCCCAGATGAACCCTAACGACAGCTTTATGAATAATGTGGAAAATACAGACGTCATATCAAACATAATGCACTCGACCGTGTAATAAACCCCTTTAATTTTTATGTTGATGCTTATTTATGGTACGTGCGGTTCGAAAAAGAAGTCGATGGATGCACATGAAGCATGCCGAGGCACATAAATTTGTCTGGCGGAGCAGACGACATGTTGTCATCGCAAATATACGACACTGATGTCATTGCGGGTATTCGGAGGGGCCGACCGGATAAATTTGCTAAATGAAATTTCTTTTGCTTATCGTTCGCTGAATTGAGTTTTCTTCGAAAAAACTAAAAACAACATTATCGAAACCACATCATATGCCCGTGGTTCGAGCGTGTCGCCATTTGCTTACATTACTCATGACTAAATGGTGTTTCCATGACTACCGCGCTTCTGATTTATCTCGATAAGTACTGCCTGTGCAATTTTTTCATACATCTTTGATTATAGTGATAACGTCATGAATTCCGTTTAAGACGTGGATCAGATTTTTCTGCTGAAATGATGAATAAGGAAGACTGACGTAATATTAACTTAAAAGATAACTTTATAACTTTTATTTAATCAAGCTGTATTGCAGTTTTTGTTAATTTCTTTTATAAGCTATTTTATGAGCCAAAGCCCGTCGCTAACTTTTGGCCCACAGAGTTAGCCTATCCTAATAGTTTTTTCTTTCATACCCCTTTTGTATTGGAACTGGAGCTGCAACTTTTTGATAGATTTATAAACATTTTTTTTGTGTCTCCATTTGTCTCTAGACTTAACCAAAAAAGTCATCACTTCGCCATAAAATCCATAGTGGACTACAGAGATGTGTGTATCATCTTCAATTTTAGTCTCAATTTCAAGCAGGTATTTTATGATGCAAATGGTTAAAGAAAAGTCAAATTATTCATCCGTGGTTGGTCATTAGTAGATGTTTTTGACTCAACTTTAGTTTAGAAAGAAGTTGTTTTTTGTCAGTAGGTTGCTTCTGGAACTGGAACTTTTTTAATTAATTTAAAAACACAGTTTTTGTTTGTATACCTTTTTTATTTTGAAGGATGATTTAACAGACTGACCTCTGTAGTAGTAATAATGTACCAGCTTATCCAAGGTAGATATCAAGTTTTAAAAAAATCACAATCAATCCTACATCAAATGTCCCTTTAAATACATTTTACTCTAATAACTTTTTTTTAGCTAGTTGTTTTGAATACTAGGTTAGTTTTTTGTAAACATAAAAGATAAAGAGGAGAGTGAAGGCACGGTGGAAGAAAGCAGATAATAACTGATATATTATTCTTAAATATGATCAATCTTATTTTCTTTGCTGACTCCAACATACACATCAACATCTAAACTGTTCAAATATGATTTGCAACACTGACCTTTTCTAAGGTGCTTCTCCTCACAGTCGGAGCTCTGTTGCCGCTACAATGACCCATCATTACCTCGCCGCCTCGGGCCGTCCCCACCAATCACACCCAGCAGTGAGATTCCATTGGCGGGCGGACGTCTGAACCCTCTAATAACAGCCTGACGCCCTTAATTTATGTTTGGTTGATTGGTCCATTGGCGCTCCAAACGGGGGCTGACGCATCGGGTCGACCCGGCCATCCGTCTTTCTTAAACGGCCTTTATCTCTTCCTGTAAAGGCACAGTCAGTCAATTTACCGACAGATGTCACATCGTTTTCTTTCTTCCTACCGGTCTTAAGCGGCTCTTGTCTTTTACAGTAAGAAGCTATTGATGGGAGTTCTATTGAGTCGATCAAACGATGTGATTAAGAAGCTTTCAAGCTCTTGGATAATTTCTTTCATTTTGTTGTCGGTTCAATTCCTTTTAATCACTGTCTATTCTAAAGGTTAATTATAAACATTGATTTACCAATAGTTGTATTTTGAACACAACTTTAAGAGTTAGTTAACCAAAAATTAAAAAGTCATACCTCATGTCGACTAAGAGATATTTGTTCCTTTTCAGAGTTATAGACAAAAATGTACGTTCATTTTTAAGTGACAGGAAGTATTCCGGTGTAGACGGTAGACTGGAAGCGCTTGAAATATTTACCCTGGGTACTTCCTGTATTATTTACCCAGAATACTTCTTGTCTGTGTAGCATGTTAGCCTTTTAGCTTTGGCTAAAAACAAGCTTAAAAATGTAGATTTTTTTTTAAGTTTCTCAAAACAATACCTCTTGTCAAAGCTTCAATACAAGATGGACGTTAAAGACGAGCAGTCTGGAGGTATATGGATGTTTTTAAGTTTGTCTCAAGAAGATGAAGGCAACAGATTATCAGTTGCTACATTAAAATTAACTTGCATCTGTGTCTATAACGCTAAAAAAGAAAGGATTACTTTGAAAATAATCCCTGCTCTTAGTTGACATGAGGGTGAGTAGAAAATGAGTGAAGTTTGAATTTCGGGGTGAACCATCACTTGAAGAGTCAGGTTGTCAGTGTTTTTGACTTTTTTCCTATGAGTAAATATCCACCGACTGGAGTTGACATATCCAATTACTGTAACTCTAAGCTATTTTGATTAAAAACCCATCCGAAAGAAGATAACCAGCACTTAAGGCGAACATAACTGTCATTATCGTGGCCTCCTGCAACAAACAAAGTTTACTTGTTTTGTCTCCTATGTTTCCAGTTTATTTCATATCGTCAGCTAATCTCGTAATTGTCAAGTCCAACAAGGTCAATACTTGATGCTTGTCTCGCTGTACTTTACCCCCCCCCCCCCCCCTGTCCGACTGTTTAGTCAGCTTTAGGAAACTCGACTTTAACGGCATGGAAAACAAAGAGTTCGGCTGGAAAGGAAGGAAAGAATTTGGAATGAATGATGGACAGATTCAGCCCTTCCTTTTCCCACTATTTTTGTGAGAACCGGGCTTGTTGTGTTCAAAGGAGCCACTTGTAACATCATTGTGTTCCCTAAGTGGATTTAATACGGCTCTGAAAGACTTAACCTAGCTGTGACGGCACAAAGCCTCTTCAGATTACTGAGGGACACACACACACTCACACACACACACACATACCAGGTAGACGCACAAAGGCAATTCAGATGAAGGCAAAGACATGAAGAGGAAATTTCCGTCAACAGGAGGATTTGGAGATTCCTCCGAAGATAAAATTCTTCCCCTGACCCTTTCGTAATCGCGTCTTTTTATCAAGCCAATGCATTTTTTAGATGCATCTCCGCTCGTCCGTCCATCCTTTTCCTTATCAGCGTTTCCTTTTCAAATATTTTCCTTGTTTGGCCTTTCTTCAACTCCCCTCCTCCTTTCTGTCACTCCTTTCCTGTCTTTCTCTCGCCGGTGTTTCACTTTTTCTCCATGTGCGCACAGTAAGACACTATTTATGTTGGCACCGTCTTCATTTTTGTTACACGGCTTGTCAGCGGATGACAAATGACTCCGAGCTGCAAAGAGCAGAAGAGAAACATTTAGAATGTTCGCAGGTAAGGAAACGATCGGCTCCTCTGGTTCGCTGTCGGAATAATAAAGACGACCGTCGGTAAAAACTGCGATCCTGTTGATTTGTTCGGTATCAGTCGGAAGCAGTTGAGCTCTTGGAAATTAACGCGAATTGGGCCAAAATGAATATAACATGATCAAAACTGTTGTTAAGTCATGTTTTAATGTACTTGTAAATATATATTTGGCAGTTTTTAGTCATCTTTACCACGAAAATTGGCAATTTTCCCATGTCTTTAAGTCATGCATAGATTTAGCACCTATCAAGTTGATGTTAAATAATATTTTGTATTTATTTGAATTTTATTATTATTTTTTAAATACAATTTTGAACTTTATACTAAATAATAACTGATTTTTTTGATGTTTTTTTTGTATTTAATACAGTTTTTAATTATACTTTTATTGATACCACTCAAGTGGTTAGCACGGTCACCTTACAGCAAGAAGGTTGCTGGTTCGCTTCCAGGCCAAGCCAACTTGTGACCTTTCTTAGTGGAGTTTGTATTTTCTCCCTGTGTTGCGTGGGTTTACTCCGGGCACCCCGGTTTCCTCCCACAGTCCAAAAACATACAGAGGTAGATTGATAACTTTGGGAAAATTGTCTATAGGTATGAGAGTGTGTGTGAACGGTTGTCTGTCTTTGTGTGTGCCCTGTGACAGACTGGCCTCCTGTCCAGGGTGTCCCCTGCCTCTCACCCTATGATACTGGGATAGTCTCCTGTGACCCCGGTAAGGAATCAAGCAGTGGAATGATATCCCTCGTGCACATTTTCAAACCACCAAGTTACCCTTACAAAGACACTGTTTATTTAGGTGCAGAGGGCAGAAACCCGTGCAGGAGTCAAGGTCTCGAGCAAACACGTTTCCACAAATGTTTTAAATTATTAAATAGGGTCTGTTAAGATAACACCTACCCCTCCTTGACGCCCAATATCATTTAAAATTGATAGACTTTAAACAATTATTATGACGCATCCGGTTTGTTGCTTCACCAAGACATTGAGGTCTGACTCGTTGACCCGCGACCTCAGAAGTCTCGTCCGGACTACAAAACAGAGCGATGTGCTTGTTTGATAAAAAGCGGCTGACAGGGTAGTGACATATTTAGGGAGAGGGATTCCTGACATTCCTCGCTGCTGCATAAACAGCGCAGTCTTCTCAGCGCTGCAAACACACAGGATGACAGGTAGTCGTTCCGTGATGACCAGAACAGACGTCTCGCTGGGAGTTCTGGACCGACTGGAAAAAGTTCACCCCTGTCATGTTGCTTTTTGCCCTCGTTTCCTCTTGCCTTGTTCTCCGACTCTCATTTGTGTTTCGTCTTACATTACACTGTTATTCCGCCTTTTTTTCGTCTCTAGTATCCATTTCAATTTGTCCTGGAGAAGGTTTGCACCTGGTCAGCTCGTGGAGTTTTTTTGTTCTTCCATCTTGATATCGTACAGATGTTCTCAGGCATTTCATACTCTCTGTATTAGCAACGTTGCGAGATGATTTCACGGTTATTAATTCGACAAAACCACACCTTTTAGTACTCTTTTTTTCTTTCAAGTGATTTTTACATCCATTTCTACATCAGCCAGTTTATTGTTATGGGTCCACATCTCTTTATGAGCCAGGAGTTTACTGCTTGTAATGCAGAGCAAGCGTTTCATTTTCACTGCTTGTATATTGCAACATATAGTGGGATCAGTTTATTTTCTCAAAAACACCGAAATGTGATAGTGGAGGAACAATTTTTTTTTTTGTAGGATACTTAAGCTAACGCCCTTATCCGCCAGTCAAGAATCTAAGTTCTTCTGAAAGGTGATGCTTTATATGGGTTTCTTGCTTATAATTCAGAATATTTGCTGCATCAATACTTCCTCTGCTGGATTGAAAAGCCACTTCAGTATCTCCTGGTTGTTTTAACGATCACTGAAGTGTCAGAGAAATTGCTGAGAAAAACATTTCCTCTGTTTTTCCATGTCTGAGGGAACAGAAGCTTCAGTCAAATTAGCAGATTGACATTGGAACTATGCCCTTTCATACTCTAGGGGAGGCAAAGCGATGAACGGGAAGGAAAATGAAGGTCAATTGCAAGCTTGGGAAACTCGCTCTCAAATGCTTCATACATTCCAGGATAACTAGGGATGTCTCTGCACAATATAAGGTGTTCCAGAAAGATGAAATTTCGTAGTAAAAGTGAACTTGGATGATGACCGTCATCCTCTGAACACTGTCATCAGTGAACTGAGAAGTAGATGGAGTGCTCCTCCCATGATGCAACACTAAAAGACTCAGGGACTCATCATTCCTCATGCTATTAGACTCCATAATGGGGGTAGGAATGGAGTGAAAATATGATGTATCCTTTATTTGTGTCATTTTCTTTTGATCTATGTTCTTTATTCTGATCTATGTTCTTTATACTTGCAATTTGTCATCCTTTGCACTTTGTTCTCGTCTTGCTTTTGATGATGTTTGCTGTGAACCTGAAACTCAATTTCCGAAAGGAGGTCTCCAGAGGGATTACTAAAGTCTATCTAATCTAATCCAAGAATGACCATGGACACCAAGAAGAATTCTTTCAGTTAAATAAGAAAAAAAAATACTGCATACAGAAGCTGAAGCTGTTTTTATCATATCATTATACTCACTAAAAATGTAAATGATCCTGACCCCAAACCACGCTCCTTTATTGCTGTTGTTACAACTGTCTTTTAAAGTTCCTTTTAAAAATCCTACGCTGCCAACAACAATGATTCTGTCGAGGCATTCATTTGATTTTTAATCTAAGTGATGTTTTTTTTAAATCTTTGCTTATGGTAAATAATGTAAGTAAGTAATTAGTATTTATAGAGCGCTTTTCAAGACCAGGGTCACAAAGTGCTTAAACAATCAAAAAATACCCAATAAAATAAATACTTAAAAGGTCAAGACAACAGAGACAAACATAAGATCGTTAAGGGTCCTTCCAAATGCTCTCATTTCATAATTTATCTCCGTCTTCATTGTCATAACTTTTTGGAAGGCTCCGCCATCGTGAGTGATTCACCTCTGACATGAATATTGATGCAGAATATCGCAGTTGCCGTAATTACCGCCAGCGTTTTGTCATCACACACTTAATGAGCGGGAGAAATAGAGGCGTAAGTGAGGGAGAATTCATTCATTGACACTTCCACGCACGTCCAGTGTAATTTCCGGCTGATAATAACATTTATCCAGTGTCGTGGCCAATAAAGAAGCAGGGACAGAGATGGAGAGAGTAATTATCAAGTCACTCGCTCATCAGCTTTGTAATACATTGTGTTCTTAATTAAAAGAGGGGAAACTTGGGACGCCCGGCTCAATTACTGGTGAAGGCTATCAGAAATGTTATCAGGTGGTTTGATAACATGGGACATGATCGCTAACATGACGACGTCGCGTGAATAAAATAGGATGGAAATGGCGAGATTGAACCCCGAGTCCGCCTGCTGCGGCTGCCCCCTATGGGGCATAGTGTGAATTAACACTACTTTTTTTCAGATTGGAAGCGCCATGAAAATCTATTTTAAACAAAATCATAAATTATTTGTACATACAAAACAAAACAAAAAACACAAAAAGGCAGTTTAAAAAACGTAACAAAACCCTGTAGTTTCAAAAAGGAGAAGTAAAGTACTTTTTTTGTTATTTCCTACCCCTTTTTAATTATTTTCATTGTGGCACATTACCACATATATTTACACAGATATCCATACAAGAAATACATGTATATTAATATATAAACACTATAACATAATATAGTGTAATAAGCTATATAGTGCCAAATAGGCATGAATACACATGATATACATAATATACATTATTACTATCATCGTTTGTCTAGAAAAGCGCTCTAAAAGTATTACTTGAATACTTATTAAGTTACTTAAAGCAGTTTAATGTTGACTTGTATTAAAGAGCCAAGAAAACAAGTGACCAAGACTTGGAATCATAATAAAAAATAGTTTGCAATAAGTTAATAAGACCTGGCGATGTGTTGATGAAGCTTCATGAAACACTTTATTTTAAGAACCAAAGGAACTTATCAAAAACTTAAGTGTTTCACCTACTTGTCAAAACAATCACTATCACTAGAAATAAACCCATTGTTATACAAAAAAAGTTCTTCATGTTTCCCTTGTTGATTTTTCGACTCTATACAAACGATCAAATATTATTTTTTCACTCAGTCAGTCCACCGTGACATTTTATATCTCCTCGCCGTCCTCTGGCCTTTCTCCCCTCTGTCTTTATCTCTCCGAACACCTTGTCCAACTCTCGCCTTTCACCAGCTGCCGCCGCTTGTTCCTTCTCAACAGACAGACACACAAACACACCTGGGCTGATGTATGAGCAGGTTATACGGAGCACGTTTGTGTGGCTGCCGGCTGATTTGTTGGCTGTTTGGGTGTAAAACAGAGGGATCACTCTGTACAGTACACACACCAGCACACACTCACACACATTTTGACGCGTACCTGCAGACATTTATATGCTTATTACTCACGTTGAACTCGCTCTCACCTCACCCTGCTGCAGAATTTAGGGTTCAAGCTCCAACTATAACGTCATGAATCTCAACACAACAATCAAAATCGTTCATAGGACTTCGCTCAGAGGCACTGTTGGGATGTTCTGTAGAATGAAAAGTCTCTTTTCACCTCCTCGTATGGTTCCAGTTTCCCCTTCTCTCCGCTCTCCTTGGGGCATGCTAGCGCCACAAACTTTTTGTGCGGTCTGTTTTTTAGCGTGTGTTTGTGCAAGTGTAAGACATTTTCTTTTGCTTCGCGTGTGAAAAAAAAAAGAAGAGGGGGGTTTTTTCGCGAGAGAATGCAAGAAAAGAAGATAAAGAGGTGAAGCTGTTGTTGTGAGGTCCTGGAAAATTAGTCGCACTAAACCAACTTGGTAGTGAAACAAGTCTGTTCTCTGATCTGACATCTCTCTGGGAATACACTCTTTCGTTTTATCTCTACTTTCTCCCCCTTTAAAAAAAAAAAAAAAAGAAGAAAAAACCTCATGAATACCGATGGAAAAATGAAAACACATGGGCTGTGCGCGGAGAGCGGCTGGTTGCCTCCCCTCTCAACACAAATGTTGGCTTTGGGGTGAAACACACAAGTGCCCACACACACATAATCTGGCACAAAAGTCATATACGTCGTCTATAAGCGCTGCTGCTGAAATACACGCACACACTCTCGCAGCAACACCGATGGTAATTTACTTCATATGCACTCGCACAGTGACAGGATTCTTTATAGACGTGTAATATGTGCAATAATGGGATGTTGGACTCAACACAAAGCTCCGATTTCCAACATAAATATCCTCACATGCTTCTTATACGGCACAGAAAACGCTGACGTTAACGGTTATGATGAGCTAATATCTCCAGTTTTTGAATTAAAAACCAAATCAAGTCCGAGTCAGGCTGACATCTCAGCATCCAAGTTTAGTGTCGCAACATGTTTGTAAACAATGTCCCAGAAGAAAGTATGAAGTTAGTGAACTGAAAAAAGCACTCCGAGATCATAGACCCCTGCCAAGCAGCTGTGGTTTTCCCGTTCATTTTACCTTTTTTTTTGGTACGACATTATTTTGATCTATCTTATACATTTATTAGCCTTGAACATGTCATTTTTAGCAATGAGCTCATTGGTACCGAAGGTGGCAGTAGTTTCCGGAACCTGTTCTAAATTTTATCGGAAAAAAGATTTGTGCGCAAGTTTTTAACAAAAAATTTAAATATGTAGTCGTATTTTTAAGTTATTTGTCTATAATACAGACATATTAATGCCGAATATCCCATCACCTTTTTCCACAATCTGAAAATCCAAGATAGACAAGCAAGTCTGGGATGAACCCTGAAATAATAGATTTTAGTTTGATCGTAGAATGATTTTTGAAAAACTTCCTGGTCGAAGACCTTTCTTGTCTGAAGGGAGTCGGTGGTTGTGTTTGAGTCTGACCTCGCCTGCTCAGCCAGAACTGGTCCAGCACCTTTGGCTCCCGGAGTTCCTGGAGGAGTTTCAGAGATTCATTGCGAATGCACTGACTCGTGTTAAACTTTTCTTCATGGAGCAGACGAATGTGATTATTACTGAGCATATTCTCTTAAAGTTAAGAGACACATTTCCTAAGGGAAACTCGCCAATCATGAATTTTTTTGGTGCTCGTTGTGCATTTCCAAAAAGTGCGGAAAAACCTTTTGGAAAATGCCTGAACTTTTTGATTAATGTTAAACGATCTTACAATAACAATGAACTAAACACACATCTATCACATTTTCTCTTTTCTTTGTAACTCTAGGAAGATAATTTGGGGATTTAAAGTCTATTTAAAAAATAATGTTGATTACACAATGAGTTTTTAATGAGTTTTAATAAACACTAATGATTCAGATGGATCATGTTGCATGGATGCTGTTCATAAATCTGTTACATCTAACATCTTAACTTTTTTTTATGATTTAGTGAAAGGTTTATATTAAAGCTTCAATTAAATCAAACAAAGTGAAGATTTCTTCCATGTTGTGGCCAAAAACAAAAAGACAAGAAATCTAAATTTTGATAGAATATGGTATTATTGTAAGTTATCTGATGACAGGAGGATAATTTTAGCATATTTGTGTACTTTTTTTAAAATGTTTTATTTAAATTGTCGTTTTGGTTCAAATCTCATACATTTTTCTTCCAATCTTTTGAGCATGTGCTGGTTGATCTGTGGGAGTCATAAAGTATCACTTTATGACTATTATAACACTTTTCCATCTCAGATTCAAAGATTTGCAGTCAACCTTTGTGTTAATTCTGGGTCAAGGTGACCCGGAAGGCTCGAAAACGAATGCAATTTTTTTTTTTACCCCTTGTGTCGCTTCTGGGTCAAGGTGAACGACCCCCCTGGCCTCCAGAAATACATATGCAGTGGCGGAGGTCTTTCATCTTGACCCAGAGACCACACAGGGGATACTACAAACACATTTGTTTTCAAGTCCCTTTGGGTCACCTTGACCCTGAGATAACACAAGAGTTAAGACATAACAGATTGCCTATATCTTCACAAAAATCTGTTTTCCAGCCGGGGTTTCTTTTGGAGTTGAAACCTGAAGTTTGTCAAAGGGGTGGCGTGAGGTCAAAGTGTAGCATCCGTGTGTGTTTTCATCAGAGCTGGAAGGAGAACGTTCCATTACACGCCATGGACTGCTGCCTCAGAAGTCGCCGGTAGTTTTGACGATCCAGACACCTCCGACATTCTCTTTCCCTTTGAAGAGGGGTTCCTTCGGACTACAGGGCAACTGCCGCTGGAGGGTGGAACACACACACACACACACACTCACACACAAACACACACACACTCAAACACAAATGCACGCACAAATCCAAGTGGTCACACACATAGTTACAGAGCCTCTGAAATGGATAGCTGAAGGGGGGGAAGCTGTACACACAAACAGGCAGACGCACACAGGACGTGTCCGGACGGGGGAGCAGATGGAAGCTGGCTTTGATTGCTCCGTTGACCTCTGACCTGGAGGTGAAAAGGTACCCGGGGGTTCAGCAAGACAAACACACACACTGGCACATACTAAAAAACTCTCCCTCTTTTTTTCTCTTTTACACTCGCCCTCTAGCACTTTGCGAAAAAGCTTTAGCTGTCGGGACGCAAAGTGTGTGTGAGTGCGTGTGTGTGTAAGTGTTTATGTGTGTGTGTGTGTGTGTGTGCTGGAGGGGTCGGCGTGTCAGCTCCCGCCGCAGAGGTTAGGATCACTAGCAGCTGGGTTCACTTTGAACTATTGAGACAGAGACAGATCTACCTTTACCTGCCTCCAGTCATCTGTCACCATCTTGTGAGTGCCAGGCCGTGATGAAATTAAATGGTGTTTTTTTTTTTTTTTTTTGGAGGGAGTCTGTCTTCAATTGGAGGCAAGAACGTGGTCAACATTGACCGTCAGTTCGACTCCTGATCGTGGCTTAATTCCAGAGGTTTCTTGTGCGGATAGTGCTGGAAGATGCTGTTGCTTAAGCCTGTAGGACGGATAGATAAGTCGATGCAATTAATCTATAAAATACAGCCTTGTAAAGTGTCCAAGATGGGACCGTTTTTTGTTTCTTTTGGTGCTACCTGTTGTTTGTTTTTGAGTTGTCCACTCCTGAATGTGGAGCTGGTGCAAAGATAAGACGTCTTCAAAAGATGTCCACTAAATTGCAGTCACTGCCTCCAGGTGGACAAGAGTGGGTGTTGTATTTGACAATGTCTCTAGTAAAACACTGTTAAAAACTGACCAGAAAAATGTTTCATACAACTGAGAAAAATCTCTAAACTTATGAAAATGCTGCTTATAATTCATTCATTTGTGTCTTATCGTTTGGACTATTGTAACAGTTTATTTTGGTGCCTAAACAAGAAGGAGCTGTCTCGCCTGCAGTTGATGCAAAACTCTGCAGCGAGAATTCTGACCTGCTCTAGTAGAAGAACTCACATTTCCCCGATCCTTAAAACTCTTCACTGGCTCCCAGTTTCTTTCAGGATCAATTTAAAAATTCTGGTTCTTACTTTGAGAGCTATTTATGGTCAGGCTCCTCCTTACATCAGTGATCTGCTCCAGCCTTACACCCCAGCTCGGGCTCTAAGGTCTGTGGATCAGAATCTACTGATGGTTCCTGAACACGCTTCCGGAACAGAGGAGGGAAATCCTTCCAGGCTGTTGCTCCTAAGCTTCGGAACGATCTTGCTCTGTGTTTGATGATCTACTGTCTTCAAGAAACATCTTAAGACAAGAAACATGTTTTCTGGGACTCCTGGGTTTGTCTTATGTCTTGGCCTTTTAGAGTTTCTAAATTTGTAGGTTTTTTTTTTTCATTGTGTATTGCTTTTGATTTCTTACTTACAATAGGGGACGTGGCACATCTAGAAAGGCCTATGTTGTAGTCCGCTGTGTTGTAGTGACACAAATCATTTGTGGTGTCGTATTGTTGTGATCAGTAAATGGTTACGCAAAAGTAAAACCCGAGACAAATAATACATTTTAATGGTAGTATGGTAGTATAAACGGACGATAAAATCCCGGTCACCAGATGGTTTAGTTGAGTCTATAAAAAGAGACTAAGGATGAACAAATTGATATGTCGTTATGCTGTGATCTCATCAACGCCAGTCATGCATTTTATCAAGAAACGTTTCATAAAAGAACCCCTTTTGAACCGGATCAGCTCACTTCTTACCTCATTATTACTTCAGAAATAAAGAACATGCGGCTTTAATAAACCCTTTAAAAAAAAAAAAAAAAGGACACCGAAAGCATCTGTAAGATGTTTTTCCATAACAAGCTAATGAGGTCTCAAGAAATCCTTGACAAAACGAAAGAACGTGACATAATATTTGATTTCTTCCTGACTCGGCTCTTTAATAATCCCGTCACGAGATCAGAGCCACATGCCGATGATCTAACGTTGCTTGACATGCGCTGACCAAGTTTACTTTTCGAGGCCTCGATCCACGTTTAAGTTCTTAACCCAGACCCCGAGGTGTGTCGTGTTTACGGGGCTCGCTCGGTCGAAGACTTCCTGTATCTTCTATCTAAGCCGACTTCAAATGGTAATGGGGTTGCGTCGCTTTACGACCGACGGCCTCGACCTAACATGATAGAGTCGTCTGGAAGTAGACAAGCGTGTGTGTGTGTGTGTGTGTGTGTGTGTCTGACAGTGTGCGTTGATGGAGGGATCTTCTAACTTGATGCAGCTGTGGCTCACGTCAGTTTCTGTCGTCATTAGCAGACGGATTCCTGGGGAAAATTCCGGAGAAATGGATTTATTGGCTGTGCTCAATTATGTGTGATGTGTCCAGAGGTTTTATTTATATTTTTTTAGGGGGAGTTTCTTTCAGGAAAATATGTCAATTTTGCTTCTACAAAGCTGGTGAAAAACAGTGCAAACTAATTCCAAGTGAGTTTAGTATACACCTTGATCTTCCTGACCGGTTAAAACCGGTTCTGTTGAGGTTTCTGCATTTTTTTTTTTTTTTAAATTTCTTTGCTACGATTGAAATATTACTTGTTCTTCCTAACTTATTTACAGTTTATATGAAAAGATTAAGTTAAATTAAGATACATGCATTTTAAGATCTTAACACAAATGTTCCACATTTTTACCAAGATAGGCTGGCTACCTTTCCAGGGTGTCCCTTAAATATGCTCCAGTCCCCGAGATTCCCGCAGAAGGGTTGAGGGCAACAATTTTAAACCTTTTTATTTTTTAGTTACTGCATTTTTAGTGTGTGTTTCTACACTTTTGTACGTTTTTATTTTATTTTCATAATACATAATTGGTGGCAGTGAATAGAAGGAAGTGTTTAATTGTATTTTTTTTTTTTTAATTTTTGTTTTATCTTTTTGTTTTTATAATTGTTTGGGTATTCTTTTGTCCAATTATATAGTATATGTAGAGTATTGCAGTTCTATACTGTGTATGTGCAGCATACAAATATCTCTTTTTCTTTCATCTTCTTATACATTTTGTTGATTTTTGTTGACATTTGTTGAACTTACCAGAACTTGCATGTATAAAAACTGCAAGTTTAACCTCAATAAAGATCTCAATTCATACTAATACTTAAAATACTAAAAATAAAGATAACACTAAAAGCTTCTGGTAATTACCCACAACTATCATCTAGGAGAGACTCAGGGTAGAACCCTCGCTCCCTCCTCATTTGAGGATTCCTCCATCACTGCAGTCGCCCTCAGAACTGTGGTCAACACTCGCTTCACTCGGCAACCGTTTCTCGTCTGCTAAGTAGCTAAACTCTGGCACTTTCTTGTGCATCCTGTCTGGGGAGTCAGAAATCCCCGACTCATGTTAATGTAATCTCACGTCTGCCTCCTTCAGCAGCCCTGCCCCGCGGAGATGTTCGTCTGATTAGGTTTTTCTCTCCGTCCCTCTGCACTCCGTCGTTCGTGTCATTTTTGCTAATGTTTGACCGAAAATACTCGCTATTAAAAAACACAGCAGGCCGTGTTAACAACCTTGAAACACAAAACCGATCCTTTTACTCTCCTTTGTCCGTCATTCTTGAGCTCTCACTCTTGTAATACTTGTTCTCTGTCAAGTCACTCTTTCTGGTCTGCCTCCCTTGAGTCCAATTACCAGATGGTATCGAGGTGAATGTGTCCGTCCACTCCCTAATGGTTAACCTATTACAGATTATCTTATGATTTGGAGAGAGCCAGAGAATGAGGGACATCAGATGGACGTGTAGATGTGTGTGTGTGTGTGTGTGTCCACATCTGTGCGCAACAGCAGGTAATTATAGTAGGCTGTATGAATCATAGCGCTGGCTTAAAGCTAACCGATAATCATTATTAGTATTATTAGCTCCATCTTCAAAAACATGTGTGTCAGGAGCCCGCCAAAAACAACATGTCGCTATGACGACACGCTGGTTTTGTGTGTGTGTGTGTGTGTGTGTGTGTGTGCGTGTAGACATGTGTGTTTGTCTGTGTGGCTTAGTAGTTCTTGGCCAAACAACTTGTTTGAGTCATGTTTCCTCAAAGTGGTTTCCCCTGCATGACACATTTTCTTTGTAAGATTTATTAAAATTGGAAAAGCCAACTAGAAAAAAACAAAAAAAACGCACAAAAAAACAAAAAACATACAATTATTTGTCTGGCTCCCGGAACAGTCATGTATCTACTTATCACATTATCATGTCATGGTAGGAATAGAGACATTCCCCTCATGTAGCATTTTCTTTTCTATCTAATATTTTTATTTTTATACAAATAAATCAATGTTTAGAAAATAAACTTTAAAATTATCTAATTTTAAGGTTTGTGTACTGGCAAGAATCTGGTGACAGTATCACAATACAGCAACAATACAATTATATTACGGTATATTGTTAACTGTAGAAATGATCACATTGTGTTTCTTGTAAAGTAAATGTTTGCATATTAATAGAAAAAAAAAGTTGACTATCAATACGGTATTGTAAAAAAAATCTGCGGTATTTAAGTGTATTAGTTCTTTGTTCATGTATTTTTCATTTATTGTTTATATAAAGTTTTTTAAAGTGAAAAATGGATGAAGAAATGAAGAAAATCTTTAGAATTGTTTGATTATAATTACTTAATAAACTTTCTTTAAGTTGTCACAATTAAAAAAAACAACTCAATTCTAATATTTTTATTTTGTAGTTCAAGGTCCGTGAACCAAATATGAAAAATAAAATCTGACAGAGCAGCTAAACATCATCGATGAAGCTTCATGAAGCTTCATTTTCAAAAAACACACTCCTCTATAATCATTGACTCTTCGACGAACATGTGGCTTTTCAGATCCGTCCACAAATCGGACTTGAAACCGCCGGTTTTCCGTGTGGAATCGAGGCGCACTTCCTTCTCATGAAACTGTGAAAGATTTTTATTGTCTCGCCTCCTGAAAGAATGTGCTGTCGTCCAGTATATCATGCCTTACTCCAGTCAGTGATCCTTAATGATGGCGATGCTGTTCCACATTAACCGTTGCAGAGGAACTCCCTAGCCATTATTTTTAGCTACATGACTGTCCCGCATTGATGTAATTTCCGATTTTAACGGGAACACCTAAAACGGCCCTGACATGCCTCATTGACAACCGTCTTCATCTTTTGTAGGCCGTTTCCTCATTTATTGGTCACTGGATTCCCTGACACATTAATCCAGCGTCTGTGTGTGTGTGTGTGTGTGTGGATTGTGCGTGTGCAGAGGTGTGCGGTGGGGTGGAGAACTTTGATGACACACACACTCGGAGTGTAGACAGCTGTGCTCCAGATGTAGACGGCAGAGTCACGTCTGAATCCCATTTGTTGTCTTTATGGATGGTGGACATCAGGAGCCATCTCGGCCAACGCTATTGACCAGTTGGACCCGCTGACCTTTTCGGCGGCAAGTTCTGATCAATCATGGTGATGCCCGCTGACTCCCCTACGCCAAAAAAAAATGGTGGCGGCTGCTCTAGCGGAATGTAACACGGTTTGGAAAAGCTGATCAATCAAAGATTCCACGATGTGAAAGAAAGATCTGGGGTCTATAAAAGTGTCAGAATCAGTTTGCATGGTTGTGTGTTAAACTACAGATGTTGATGCCGGACATTATCTCCTCTCATGAAACAAATGTTTGACCGCTGACTTTTTCCCCAAATAAAAGTAACCTTCACACTGTCCTTTTAAAATAAACCAAACTGAACAAATACATTTTAAATATCTTCTTAAGATTGATTCGCCTTTTTTTTGAGTTTCACTACATCTAAAAGGAAAGTCTTCCTTTAATTTGGATACTTTGATAGCATGAAGGATTAAACAGAATTTCAGAAGCAAACTTCTAAAAACTAGATGTTGAAACAGAAGAGGAGTTGTTGCTACTTCTGTCAGGAAAGGTAGTTTATCATTGTGATCAATTAATTACTTTCTTTTCTTTAACCGCTTAATGGTCAATTTCCGCCAAATTCCCATATAACCTCTGTACACTCACCCTCATGTGGACTAAGGGTTGGGATTATTTTCAGAATAATCCATGTCTTTCGCAAATTAACTGCAAATTTACATTATAATAAAAAGAAAAGTGGTCGCCATTCGCGACACATACATTTCTACCTGAAATTTTGAGCGAACAATCACTTGAAGTAGATTTTAAATTAATCATTTCCAAATACTCCTTTAAAAAGACTGTGTTAATTCTGCTATTAACAACCCAATAATGGGAATTTGGTTTCAAATAAATCTTGTGAATATTGTGTAGTGGGCAAAACCGACTCTTAAAAATGTGACCAAAAAGAGCCATATTGATAAGAAATAAATGTCAAAATATATATCAAAGGAAATGTCATAGAATAATTGTAGACACAAGGAAAAAGCTCTTATTCCAGTTAACATTTAATGCACCGATTTTTTTTTTTAATCCAGAAGAAACACTTGGAATCTTGCCAAAACTCCTTTCATCTTTTTTTTCTTTTTCATCAAAGGATAGAAAAACCCTCTAAAATACATATTTTATGGTGTCTGCCTAGGGACTCCATTTGTCACACAGCAAGAAAAATTATTCATTTTATTTTTAAAAATCACTTTCTTGATCCAAAGTTGCATTTTTGTCACTGCCAGGCTAAAGAAGCGAACTATAAAAAAAAACATATTGATCATGATCTGTGTATTTAGCTTCAGTAAAAAATTGAATGTTTTTCAGTGTCTTGTTATTGAACACCGCGGGTCGATTTTTGGTCTATAAACCCAACAGGACCTCCCGCTGTATCTTTTCGTCCCTTCACCCTTCCATCTGTTTCTTTCATGCAATTCTCTGACTGTATCAAACTGATTAGGCTCTGTGTAACCCAAAACCTGTCTGTTGTGTGTAGCCTGTTAAAAACCAATGTGGTCCAAATGAATGCACTTCACGCTACATCTCACCGACATAAAAGCTCAGTGATTAGCATTAGATGGCAGGTGTTTTCGTGGCTGGTCCAAAAGAACGAAGAAAAACAAGAAAAAAACTGGGGAAAAAAAAGAAAAACGCTAAAGCATGAGGAACTTACTTTAAATGATTTTTGTATCTTCTTAAGGGTGCATCAGACTATCACATTTGTTGTTTTACAAACCTATTAAAGGCAACACTGGATGGATTATGTGTGCCGACCTTTCTGTTTGATGTTGGCTATTTTGTAAAGTTGGATGTCCGTACATGTGGATCCCAGATGAAACGGGAAAAACTCCCAAAAGTCCTCCTTCTGCCTTCGGAAAGGAATATGAAGGGTAGACATATTGGCCATTTGTATGACTTTGTAATTTACCCATGGCTTCCATACAGGCTAAAACTAAAAGCGTAGTTATTTTTTCCCTTTGTTAAATCAAACTAATATCCTTCCTCTGGGGACCGCTGCGTCATTTTGACCACGTCATGGCTCAACTTTTGATGGGATCAATAGGATTTATCAGGATTTTATATGATAAAGGGCTGGTCCGATCAAACCAGGACCACCATCATTTTTCTGGGTCCACGAAGAGTCAATAGGGTTGTATTATTAATGCTCTAAATTGCAAAAATCAAAGCGCACAAGGGCAAAAATCTCGCACTTTCGATGAAAAATGGGGAACTGATGACGTATCCCGTTTTATTATTCCAGAAGGAAAACCAATGTTGGTGCGAGATGTGCCACAAACTGTAGACGCAACCTTCATTTTCCGAGACTGTGTAGTGTCATTAAAGTTGTATAATTACTGTTCTAAAGTACAAAATACAGAGCGTACTAGAACAAAAATCCAAGATTTTAGATGAAAAGTTTTGAACTGATGGCGTATCAAGTCTTATAATTACTGACGGAAAACCAATATTGTTGGGGGACGCCAAAAACTGTGGGTTATTGAGTTGTTGGGGGTTTCGTGTTAGATGGGTCGATGGGTACAAATACACAAGGTGTCTTCAGTGCTTCTCATGTGGTATCGATGCGGCTCTTGCTATTAGTGACTTTTTTTTGCATGGAACTCTTTAATGTGTGTTTGAAAAAAAGACAGATGGTCGCTATTATCATGACTTGTACTGTTAAACAGACGTTCTAGTTGTGTCGTGCTATCGTCCTGTAAACATCGGAGCAAACTTATACAAATTAGAAACAGAGAAATAATACTGGAAATCTTCCCCCCACAAGACAAAATCCCGTTCATGCTTTCGCTGAAGAGTATAAACTGATATTCTTTTGGAAAGACCAAAGCGGAGCCATATCTTGGACTTTTGATTTGGACTGTGGAAGCGATTATGGATCTTAGGTTTTAGCTCCTAATGGACGATTTTGCATGCTTTCATTGTACTAACAGAGAAATGTACTTGGCAGTCTTCTAATGTACCAGATAATAGCCATAAAACCCACTGAATGAGTTATCCATGGCAGTGACAGCATGTATAAAATTTCATTGCAGTCAAATATTTCGCTGGCGATTGTACTGTACCTCCGAAAACCACTTTGATTGTGCAATGAAACCGAACCACGCACGGGCGCTCCAATTTCCATTCGGCTTAATTGTCCAAAGAAAACGTTGAAAGTTACAACCTTTTGTAAGCGCAAACAATATTTTGTGCCTGGTGTTTACAGTTGTTAACAACGAGAAAGTGGGGTCGTAAAAAAAAAAAAAAACCTGCTCTCATTCGTAATTTCTAATTTAATAATATTTTCTTTTAGCTTTATGTCTTTTTTTTCGCCCCCGGCTCGCACTTTCTCCTCAGGTCGGGTCTGGTTGTGATCATGCATGCCGATCGCCTCAAAACCAGCAGAACTAATGCAGAGCAGAGGCTGTGATGTAGTCGGAGAGAGAGAAAAAAGGGGGGAATAGAAACAAAGAAGGTTAATAACAGAGAGAGAGAGATCTGAGAGATTGAGGTAATTTGGAGAAACAGGTGGGAAGGAATATACGAAGCCGCTGTAATCATCCAAATATTTGCGCTGCTCATATTTTGCTACATTTTGATTGTCGGTTTGGCTTCTTGGCGGAGCGGCGGGTGGTGTTTCGTTTCATCCCCGACATCCATCCATCTCGAGGACCATTTCCTGCCCATCCATCATCCCTTCATCCATCTCTTCCGCCCATTTATCAGCATGTTGATAAAACATGCTATAAAGCATCCCGCGCTGAACGTCGCCTTTATCTCTCCATATCTTCATCCATTCATCCTCTCAGCTGTAATGTCTCCCCATCTTTCACTCCTCTGTCTTCCCTCCCTTCAGCGGTACAGCTGTGGCGCTGCTTATCTCTCGCCGTCCCGCCAGAATCCATCGTCCGATGATATCCACTCATAATTTCTCCTTTTGTATTATCCCTGCTCATGGAATTCCGAGCAAGTTTCCAGTCACCAAATAAGTGCTCGTCTTTGATTCGTAGTCGAGCTGATGCTATATGGATTTGATATTGATGGGAAGAAGACGTGTACCCTCAAAAACATGGCGTAACAGTCCCAGTATTTGGAGAAAAAAAAACATTCGCACTGAAAAAGTGTCGACTACTTTGACCATACCATAGATGGTGACAGTGCTGAGTCGTCATTATTGGCTTATTTAGCATCTATTTAGGTTTCTCTACAAATTGTCAAATATTTCCCATGAATAATTATTTCTATTCTACCTTTTAAGCACCGATCATTTGGGACAAACAGCTAGTCGTGGTGTCTCTACTTGTTAGCTTTTAGCGAGTGTTACGGTGGGAATAACTTTCACTTGAAACTGGATGTGGGTCTGTTGCATTTCGGTGACTCACCTGATATGCAACTGCTTTAATAAAAGGCAATTTGTTGTAGCGGCCATCTTGGATTTGCTATCTTGTAATTTAGCCAAACTCCAGTGAAAACACTCGTCTTAAGTTGAGGCTGCGACTGATGCACCGTCAAATACAACAGGAATATAATCATTACCCTACGTACATGGGTCCGCTAGAGATAAGTTGTTGTCGAATCAGGCTTTTAATATATTTTTTCAATGTAAAATTCTGTTCCTTTCGGCTGGGTGTGTATGTGACTTTCAGTCTTTTCACAACCAGCATCAAGTGGACACTATGAACTGTGGATACAGTTCTGTACTTTCTCAATGGCTTCACTTTTTTAAACCATATGTTGCCCTTCCCGAAACATTGCATACATTCAGCTCGAGGAAAGTTGCTCTTTGGAGGATGACATCATCAGTCGGTCACTTCTTCTTCAACAAATATATTTGCCTTCCATGATCACAGTGTGGTCTCACATGATTCCGCAAGAATTTGGAATTGCAAACTCATTGACGGAAGACATATCGCAACTGCAAAGACAAGTCGCATCGAAAGGAAATTAAAGGGAAAAAGAAAAAGAAGAAGTTTTTCTGTGCATGAAAACCTGGTCATTGACGACAAATCTACTGATTAGATGATGTCGAACCCTTCTGGAAAAAAAAAAGATTAATGAGAGCGAATATAGAGGAAAAAAGATTATTATTCAATTTGTTAATTTCATTTAAACTTCTTACCATTTTGTGAACGACTCAAAAACACTACGTTCCTCTCTGTTTATAGTTAGTCATCTTTCATCATCAACATCGACGCTCTGATTGGATCTTCTAGACTGAGCTCATCTGTTGCTGCATTTGTCAGGGATTGCACTCTTTAATTTCCATGACCCCATTAGCTTTGGCTGGAGTCTCTTATTCCCAGACCTGCACGGAGATTAATTTCCTCCACCTGTTTTCATGTGGTCTCCTCTCTGTTGGACTCGCCATGAAAAGTTTCTGAGAAAAAAAAAGAAAAAAAGAACAGGTGACAACCTTAACAGATGTCTGGCCTATCTCTTCTTTTCCCGGCCGCTTCGCAATTTACAAGCTGAGATGGTCGTCGCTATTCTTTAAGTCTTCATGAGCGTCGTAAAAAAAAAAAAAAAGAAAATAAACTGGAGTTCAGCTCTTGAATCGTCATGAACGTGTAGTAAAGATAATACAGGTGCTGAGGCTGTTTCCACGACCGTTTCATGTTTACGACTGTTAAGTACGTTGTATTTCACGTCATTTTACACGTGGCGTTTAAAGGTTCACCCAAATATTTCGCTTTCGGTGAATCATTTGGCGTAAACATCTAACTGTGAACTCCATTGGTTATCTGTTGCTACAATCTGAGACCATGGTTCTCAGAATTAATGAAATAAAACATCTTAATCATGCATTTCCTCAGAACATTGGGGAGAATCTTATTGTCTTGTTTGCAAGTAAAGTACATAAAGTAAAATAAATTGGAGTACATTTCAGAAGGAAATAAAATAAGATTTTTTTAATTACTTTTATACAAAATAAAAGGGATTACAATTACACATTTGGTAAAATATAGACAACATTAACTGTATTTCTTAGCTTATATGTGATTACATGATTGTCAATATAAATAAATCATTGTGTGGGAAAGTAATAGATTAATAAAAAGAACTCAAAATAAAATATGTATGTTATCATGATGAATTAAAAAGAAAACAGGGGCACAACAAAATCAAAATTCATAAAATGGATTAATTAATTAATTGTAAGCAGTAAATAAGTATTTGAAAACAAACTTAAATAGTTGTAAATATTCTAAAAGAAAGTTGAAACTATAAATAAAAATTCTATATCAGTTTATGGTCGCCAGATAAAAACAGGCCTCCATTGTTCAAGTTGGACTGTTGACTCGGTAACTTTGGACAAGCATAGTCTTAAACACCTCAAAAACCATGAACCTAAAAAGACAAAAAACATGGAAATCCACTGAGGAGCAACAGATACTGGAGTCTGTTCATCTGACTTGTCCAAACTGTACATTTCAAGTGGTGAAGAAAAACAGTCGTACCGCGTCACCGCTAATGTACGTTGATGTTTCAATCACCAGCGTTTTGTTCTTTCGTCCTCTCAGGCCTCGACCTTTGGCTGTTAATCCGCACACGCATGTGTGTACGGACGTGTAAAAATATTAACACGTCACCACGCGGCCTTCTGCGGAGTTCAGAGATGTGTGATTAGTAGCAGGTGTTGCTCCACGACACACGTATACATCGAGTTGAATGATAGGTGTGATTTATGTGGCTGGGACCTTTGCATGGCCGGAACAACATGGTTTCACCCTGGAAGATAACATTTGAGGCTCACACGTGTACCAGAATACACACAAACTCATGAATCACCGACATGACATACTTTGTTCCGACACCCTTCGGAGCTCACCTCGCCATATGGTAACAGCAAGTGTTCATCCTCCGTAGATGACACCTTCTTTTGTTTTTTAACATCTCGGGTCTGTTGACACCTTCAGCGTCTTTCTTGGACTCTAATGTGCAAAATGTTTTTCCTGAAATGGTTGTCAGATGTTGCATTTATCAACACGGGTCCAGCTAAATGCAACATAATGAGCTCATTAAAGGTTAAGAGGTTTTCGGGGAAGAAGGTTTGGACAAAGACATTAAAAGAAAACCACAACAACTTTAGTTTTTTACTGTCAAAGATGCTTATTTTCTATAGTGATTGACTGACAGGCACGGTTAGAAAGAAGTCTTCATGAATGTATGATTTTTGGTATGATGGTGCGAGAGGTGAAGATAAAAGAGAATCTCTTTTTATAATCATTATGTTGAAATTCGTGAGTAAATAAAACACAATAAAGTTGTTTCAATGAAATTAAGTCCTTTAACTGTAGGTAAAACAGTTCTAGAAACTTCTTGATTTAGTTTATACAGTAGTAAGTTACAAAAAAGGGCAAAAAATTGCTTAAAATTCTATTGCTAAATGTTAACATAATGGTACATATTTTCAGCTATGTACTTTTTCGACAGTTTTCTTACAACTCAATGATAACTTTGATTTGAATGGATATACAGTATATAATTGATGTATTATTAATATATAGTACTAAATATTTAGTTCTTATTTTATTATCCAAAACATAAGCAAGATAGTCAATCAAAATGTATTTATATGAATCATATAATTAAGAAAATGCACCTGACATAGAAAAACGGCAAGAAAAACTTGCATAATTGCATTGCATACTATTTATTGTACACACAATTGGTTATGCTTTCTATTTAGTTCATTTTTCTATCTTTCTATGTGCAACTTTGCCTTCAATATCGATTGGTGTGTCCATGTTTCCATATTAAAAATATCTAAACTATATCCCGTCACTGTTCAAATCTTAGTAGATTTACTTTTTAACCATTTTTTCCCTCCATTTTACAACATACTATTTAAATTCTAAAAGGGTATACATCTTCTGTATTCATCTCAATGCTAGATGATAGTCAAAGGTGCAGATAAAGTTTGCAACTTCAGTTCTAATCATATTTTCCCTCAACACATTGTATAATAAATTCTAATAAACTCTTCTAAAGCCGGCGACCTCGGCCACAATCAGCTCGTAGATTGATGGAGAAACAGAGTCCGAGCTACCGGATCCATCAACGTTGTAAAACCATGAGGACGCGTCCAATTAAGATAACGCTGTAAATTGTTTGGGGTTTTTTTTTTCTCCTCGACCTAATTATCTTGAAACTAATTTGTGTTTGTTTGTTTGCGGTGTTGTTGTGTGTGAATGTAACAAGTGTTGTAAATCCTCTGTCAACTCTTAATAGTGCTGTCAGTACCGATTATGGGATATTGCAACATTCATCCATCCCTTCTTTTTTTTTTTTTTGTTGCCTCTGCTGTTTGTGTACGTTGAACTCTTCACCCGAATCGACGCAGTATTGTTGGAAATGACGCCGTTGTAGTTATTATTCCTCTCACTTGCCTCATCTCATGTCTCGGTTATCTTCCCGTCCAGCCGCTGCCCTCATCTCTCCGTTCAATTTCTGACTCAAGTAGTGACCAAATTAATTCACTGATGGATTTTCAAAAACACGTCTGTATCTCCGTCACGCAGGACAATTATTTGCTCGTTCCGCGCTCGTAATGAATTTGTTGTTTCGCCGAAGACAATCGAGAAGGCGTGTGTTTGTCCCCGACGAGGGACGGACGGATGCAATATGAAGTATTGATGCTTGTTGTGCGGATCCTTCTGATAGTAATCTCATTAAGCTAACAGGGATCGGGGAAAAAACCAAGGGGGTTATCATGCATCGCTGTGCTCCAGGTCAATCAATCTTTTACAATGACTTCCTGCAAAGTCAAACAGTGATTTCCATGTTTGTTTTTTTCCCGCCCGTCTTTCATGTCGTCCCTTTTTATCGCCGCCATCTCCAACTACACTTAGTGGCGGCGTGTTTATCACTTCCTGCGCTTGTGTCGCTCCTCTTCCTCGTCGGACTTCAAAGTCGTCTCCCTCCCCGTCCAACCGAGTTGCCAATCCCACATAGTGGAGCACCAACCGCCCATAAAACCCCGCTCACTTTAGCGCTAAACAAACCGCTCGCCTCATTACACGCGCTAATCGTTGAGTTTTTCCACTATCTTTTATATCACTTTCTCTCCCCGGTTTCTGACGTGGATTCTCACGTAAGATCATGCCCACATGTGTCGTGCTTTGATATCTGCTTCTTGACTTAGTCAAGATGTTCAAGCTTCATGTATTAATCACTGATGCTAACATCAGAGCAACACAAGTATAATGTTAGCCTAAAGGCAAATCAGATTTCCCTGTGTCGGACACAAGAAGAAAAAAATGGTTCACACTGCAAGTATGCCATAAACCAAGTTGTCTATATGTTCCCAAATATAAGTGAAAATAGTTTGTATCCATGGTGACCAAGTAAAGCAGGATTTGCCGTCAAGGGTTTTTATTGCAAAGTACGCCTAAATTGGAGCACATAAAAGTTTGGGGAGATTTGGAACAAGTAAATTACACGGCCTTGAGTTAAGATTCATGTTCGGCCAACTCTCATTAAATCAAATAAGAAAAGTAAATCTTAGTTGCTGTTAAATTCCGATCTCCATGACGCAGTACGACCTTGATCATTTGAGAACTTTTTTTTTATCCATGGGATTCTGCAAATGGAGGAACAAATTAAACTTCTGTTGAATGTGTTACGACAAAAGAAAAGTGCATAACTAAGTTTGGAGAAAAGAAAGACACATTTGCAACTTCATAATATGGTTAGAGCTCCGATAATCAAACCCAGGATGATGAATGACAAAACAAACTTTTACTCCCGGACTTTTATTATTCAGTTTTCCATCTGGATGACAAGTGGAAGTCCAGTTGTTTTTTGTATAACTTTAAACAGTTTCTGAAATAATCTAAAACTAAATTAGTTTTGGTTGTCATTGTTTCAGAATTGGCTTTAAAAATAACTTTTATACTCTTACTCAATTTGTATTCTACATCCACGGTCTCTTCCCCTCTCAGTGAACTCACTTTTGTACACTTTTACCATCAATATAAAACAGTAAAAATCAGTTTTTCTGCTCCAGTTTTTATCATTCTGTATAAATTCAATCAAATCGGCAAGTTTAGTGTTGTACCTGTTCTGCCTTAAAACATAGTTTTCTAGTGAGATCGAACCTTCAAGGTGTTATGATGATCTCGTATTTGAATATAATATTCTGTCTTTAGCCTTCCTGAAGCACAACAACGGTAGAGTGGTTAAAGGGGGAGATTTAAATAGCACGATGGGACTTTTTTCAAGACACTCTTTTAGCAAGAGCACCTGTTAAAAGCTCAGTGTGAAGGTTTATTGAGTTGATGTTTTTATATGTCCATTTAATTTGTTTCAAAAAACAGCCCTCACAAGTTGCTCTAAAACTTAACAACCCAACCCTCGTAGCTTTGTTACCCAAAAACAATTATTCACACACCATTTAAATCCATTAATCTATGTGTGGTTTTGATGTTGATGTGAAAAAAAATAAATTGGAAGAAAACAAAAACCACATTGTATTTTCCACAATAACCTCTTTAAGCGATAGTTCTGTTTTCCTCGCCTTTTGGAATTTCCCGAACCCACTCCTGGTTCACTTGGAGGACCACCGCTGGCCCCTTCCAAATACAAAATAAAATAAAGTCCATATTTGAGGAAGAAAAAAATAGATGTTTAAAATATTTGATCATTTCAATTGACTTACGTTTCATCAACATATAAAATATTGGACGGAACATAACCTGCGGTCTCCGTCTTCTAACCACGATCCTCCCAGGAGGCGAATTTTCCCATAAATTGATGTGTAGTGTTTCAAAATAAAAGACCAAATCCTGCGCTCAAGAGCATCAGCAGAATTTGACCCCCTGTCTTGCTACTACACGCTGGAGCAAGATGTAAATCCATCAGGTTTAGTGTTTCCACATACATCTGATGCAGATTAATAGCTGTGTTGACACACACCTATACACAGAGGTCCAGCAGGGAGGAAGGAAAAATCCGGGATACCAGTCAGACTTATTTGTTCGTGTTATTTTAACGTGTGCATGGAAGTGTGTTGCTTGGCCGCGTGCCCCGTTTGCTCCACGAGCCGCCCAGCGAGTGGTCCTCCTCTGGATTACCCCCACGAGTCTCACAAGAGACTCACAATTCCAGTGCCAGTCCGCCGTGGGTCGTCCACCGAAAAAACCACCTGTCGGCCCTAAAAAACCCGCCTTCGGCTGTCAAAACCCTTCCTGTACACTTCCTGTTCCTGTCAGATGCAACACAGGGGCCTTCTTCTGGACATAGGGACCCATTCATTCATCTCCATTACGAACATTTATTATAGCAGAATCTTCCCGGTCCTGCAGGTTTTCGCAACTCTTCATCATTTCGCCGCGCCTGCATTGATGTATGTGTGTGTCTGTGTTGAGTAAAGCCAGCATCTCAGTGATGTTTAATTGGAGTAATTAACCTGTTACTATGGTAATTAACCCGGCCTACAGTTCTGTCGACATTGTAATGACAAACAGATGGCACCGCCGCTGCCAGTTAAACACAAATGTCCTTGTAGTTTGACGATGATACATGCAACGCATGTGAGGTTAGGAAAACACACTTGTCATCATCGCACACACACTCACTTAGTAGAACAACATCCATTGAGGAGCATTCATTTTAAGCTCCCTTTTGATGTCTTGCTAAGGATTTGACTCGGCCAATATGAGACTTTTCTCGAGTCAAACTTATATTTTTTGCAATAACTTTGCCAGTCCTTATCTACGAATCACCAAAAGGCAAAATCTGAAGGTGGAAATTTAACACTAGAAGTCCCAGCATTTTGCTGTTCTACCTATAATTCCCAGGCAAGAGCCAATTGGCAATAAAACCCTCTGTGGACACTCATTTTGTAATGTAAAAGAAGTGATCATTGTCACACCACAGGAGGGAACAGTGTGAGAAAGAGTGGAGAGGGGGGAGTGTAGGCCCAGAGACACGAACTGATCCAAACAATAGAGACTTGAAACAAAAGCTTGGCACTAAATAAGAGACATCATCAAAATACCTTGACAGGGGGGAAGCGTAGTGTTCTACGCTTTCAAAGAAAAAACATTCAATATATATCTTGTCATCTGCGTTCTTAGTGGAAGCCTACTGTCATTAATACTGCCAGTCATTCTGATTAGATAACATCTGGATGTAAACCAATCAAAATTGTCGGTCACTATTAAGACCCCTTCAGAACTTCATGAAGCTGCGGTTGAGTCAGAACTATGTACTATGATTTGGGGAGGCAAAAAGACCAATCACAGTTTGGTTCTATCTAGGAGGACCAAAGACTAACCGAGCCACCATCCTTCCTGAAGTCTCACCAGCATCATCTCAACAGAGTGATTAGAGGGGAAGATTTAAATGGCAGTGGAAGTGAGTGACTCTGTGGATAGCTTGGTGGCAACTTTAGCGCAGCCTCTCACCTAAACAAACACAAGTAATACAAAGACTGACTGAAGAATTAAAGTTTACAAGTAAAAGTAAAAACTTGTGAAACAATATTTCAAGGCAAACTATTATTTATTGAAGGTACATGGTATCGGCGTTGATGTGGCGTAAAAGCAGAAGACATAGGTCAACATTGGTCGCCACAATGTATTATTTTAGTTTGCCATAAAGTTGCAAAAAAATAAGAATAAAAACGTCCTGCCAAAATGTTAATCCTTATTTTTGGGAACTAATCCACTATTAGTAATGTTGCACTTGTAATGGAATAAACCTTAAACGATACAAACACTGAAATGAACAAACACAGAGTACAACGCTAAATAAAGAAAAACTATTATCAACTTGCTACTTTAGATATTAGTCAATCACATTTTTTCCGACTTGAATCGTAACCATGGTATCGACGGTGCAACCCCAAGTGTACTCACTATTAATAAACAACTTCTCCATGTGAATGTTTCAAACCCTCCATTTGCCAAACCTCGAGAGTCTTTTTGCTAAATGTCACGTTCCATGTGGAACCGAGTATTAATTGTGCTGGGATTTGGCCTGTCAGCGCTCGTCATTCTCCGTGTTCTTCCCGTACGATTCCTCACGATGGCAATATCCACGTTACAAATTGCAGGACTCAAGAGCTACATGGAGGGACAGCGTAATCAGTGGAGCATGCTGGGAGGGCTTTGATTTGATTACTTCCTGCTGTCTCGGCCAATCGGCAGACATTTCGTTGCCATCACTCTGTCCGGTCCCATCATAAAAAGGGCTCGTCAAAGAGACGGGAGCAGCGTCCTAATGCACCGCGAAGGGGTCGGATTGAGGAAAACAAGAAATAGTCGGGGATAGAAAAAAGGAGACGAAACATACTTCTTGAAAAAGATTCATCTTGATGAGAAGCAGAACCCTTTTATTTCCTCAGAACTCTTTGTGTTAAAGGGACGGTTTGATGGCTGTTGGAATAGTTAGCAGGCGTTTCCTCATGGCTTCATCCTCTCACCTCTACCACGGAGGTCTGATCACTTCTTCCCGCCCTGACGGAGAGCAGGACACAGATATTAGCTCAGTCGCTCCCTTTGATTACATCAGGATGCGCCCGGAGATTCTCCTTGGACTGAGTCATCTGGGTTTTCTCATGTCTGCCGTCTGAACTCTTTTTTCCAAAATCCAGTTTTCTTCTGTTTACACCTTCATTATTATCACTTCATTTATGGCTCATGTGGATGCTTAAAATGACATTACAGTAGAACATAGTCTGCTACTAACCATTTTTCAATCTCAAAATATTTAGTTTTATTGATAAAAAACAGATTAGACATTCATGCAAAATAACATCAGCGGAACTAACGAAATGGTGAAACCGTTGCGTGAGATTCAGATTATGGTTTTACTGTAACGCCGCTCATGTAGTTTGAATTCAAGTTAATTTATTGAGAATTTGGGAAACCAATATTTTTCTTCATGGCTCAAATCTGTACCATGTTGTACGAGTTGTTTTCAGTTGACTTAAAAGTTATTTTCATTATTTAAAAAATAACTTGGACCCATATTATTAATATGGTGTTTTTTGTTTTGGTATGTTTGTCTTAATATTGATTTCAAATGGTGATTAAAAAGGCTGATATTTAACGTACCCTGCGAGAACTTTATCAAACAACATCAGATATGCCATTTAGAGGTTAGAAATGATGTTTATAACTAAATAAACTCTAATTTTCACTTCAGAAGCTATTCTTTATAGTTATATACGTATTAAAAATGTGCTTGTCTCACTCTGAGAACATCATTTTTTAGATTTAAATAAAAAATAACTTTATAAAACAATGTCAGATATGCGTACCTTATGTCGTGTAGAGGTGGACACTCTTGTTTATAGCTAAAAACTGTGTAATAAAAGCTATGTTTGCGATGCACACATGCCTTACCTGCATAGGTTTCTATAGATGTTTTCGTGGTTGTAATCCTGGCCAATTGTTATGAATGTCCACAGCCTGTAACCCAGGAAACTGGGATTAATTCCTGTCCCCTGCAACCCTACCGTGGATCAAGCACAATTTAAATATTTTCCTAACTATATTTTACTTATTTTTTTTATAATTTTATTACATTTTATTCCTAATCTTCTTAGCTATCATTATCTTAAATCAAAAAGAGTTAATTATGTAAGTCAATGAACCATGTTTTTTTTTTATGTATTTCTGAATATAATAGCTACTGAGGGCTGCTCTGCTGCAATTCAAACCGTCCACCACCGGGGAGCGCTGTGCTGTAGTGTTTCCAGCCCCTTTGATGTGGGGGGCCACAGGTGTAGCCAGGACTGCAAGGTAGCAAGGGTGCTCGTTTTTTCTTTTTTTTTTAACTTCACAGCTCGATGAAGAGACAGATGCGAATAAGATCCGTCGCCTTTTCCGTAGAATGACTCCAGGTTGTTGACTGAGGCTGAGAGGCTGCGGAGAAACCGAACAGATGCAGATGATTTAGTCCTCCTGGTTTTTCTGCTTCTGTCGGCCCGGCTCTTTTCTCTTTCCTCCCTTTCCTGATCCGATCTCGTGCAATCATGTGTAATTATGATCATAATATCCTATACCATTCAGACTCGGTGATGGAAGAAAAAACAACATATTTCTGTACTTCTGTCGAGTCACGGCTATTTTCTTTTTCCTCTTACATACATCCTGTTTTATACTTGCCTCACTTTCCGACTCATAATTGAAAATGATCGTCAACAACATGTTTATCAACAGTCTGGTAATTTACTGGAACACATTGTTCTTACACGGAACAACAAATGTTTCCTCGGTATTTCAAAGAACTCCGAGCTTTACCGAGGTTACCCCGACATTGAAGTAGTCGGAGAGATTGAATGTAATACTGCTCGTATTAGAGTTCCCAACTCTCCACTTGGGAGTTTATTAGTATATCAGCTCATGCTGCTACCAGATCAGTGAAGTAACCTCAACCGTGTATGAGCATTACATCTGCGTCTTGGGGTTGGAGGGGGAAAGAGAACCAGCGTTGGAAGCCTGGACTGAAATTTGACTTTAATCATATTTGATGTTATTTAAATAGGAAGGAAGCTTTGACACATCGGGTTTGCTATCAGGGTTTCCCAGGGTGCCTTAGTGAGAGTGCTAACTTCTACCCAGGCTGTAGTTTATTTTAAATCTGATTTTATCATCCTTTATTTATTCAATCTTGATTTTTTTATGTTTTTCAATAAACATGAATAGCAATGATCTCAGTTGGGCAGAAGGTGGCAGTATTGTGATGGAACTCTGTAGTAGGCGAAGAAGAGTTGCACAAAATTATATTACATTGAACTCATTAAGTTAGTTAATTAGTTAAACTATCCGCTAACTTTGTTACGCGTCCCCCTTATCTGTTCGTATCTTTTTCATATGTATGTTACAATACAACGGGAAATAGACGTCCTGACATAGACATGGTTCAACAATTATATTTGTATTACTATTGAGAAGTCGAAAATACAATGAATTTGGACGTTCTGCCAATTTTTCCCAATGTTGGAAATGGGTACCATGAGTTCAGGGTACTCTGTATTTACATGTGTTATGTGGAGCGTTTCCTCCTAGTGTGAGTTGAGGAGAACATTTTAAAAACCTCAGTAACCTTTTTTTAATTTATGTTTGCTCGAAGTCGGGTCACAGAGGAAGCACTTGGAATAAATAGTCCTTGACCTCTTTATCCTCGGATAGCAGCGTGTTCAGAATGTTCCAAGCCAGAGAATTGACTCTAAGATTTTGATGTAATCTCTACTAATTTTGCAAAGTTCGTGTTACAGCAATCAACCAACCTCATCCATTATAATCGTAATTATCTCCTGCACTAATCCATAAATTCAGCTCAGCGCAGCAGAAGTAGGCGAGGTAGTTGAGCCCGGTATCAACATTTTGTAGTATTTGTCTGGAAAGCGATTGCGTTTTACGCAATTTTTTGGGAAAAAAACGGATAACAATGGTTTACTTCAAGTTGTGTTTTTGGGAACAAAGGGCATGGAATGCAGTTGATGAACTAGGGGACTGGTCTTTATTCCATGACTGAACAATATATCCGATAAAAGAAGAAACCGTATCGCCAAACATAATGAGAAATCTCAACTACTTTCATGTGTGATCTTACTCCTCAACAAGACCTAGGTTTAATAATAATCTGCTAATCTCTTCTGCTTCATCAAACAATATTATCTTTATTACAATTATTAAAAAAATTCTTTAGTCTCCACCTGTGCGAATGATCATTCCCCGAAATCTTCCGCGGCCCGGTCCGGAGAAACCATTAGAGGAATAACTCGTCAGAAAACATATGTGCACAATGAAATAAGCTTTATCAAGCCAACCGTAAACATGATTCCAATTCTTTTTCGCCAACATTTCCGTCCTTAATCTTCCATTTCCCTTATCTTTTGTCTGCCTCGGTGCTCTTTAGAATAAATCCATAAGAAAACATTCCCAACACTCGTGTCAGATTTAATGAGCTTGTTCAGTAATGCAGGACCGTGATTCACGGCTGTGAGCCACTCTTCTTAATGTAAAGTGTGGCTCACATGAGGAAATGGAAATGTTTTAAATGCGACTTGAACGGAGGGAATTTGGAAACAAAGCAACGCTGCAAATTAATAATGTGTTATTAGATTCCAGCGCCGGCTCATTTTTCTTAATCTGTGCCACTGCTGAAACAGTGTATTTTAGACCTAAATTACAACAGCTTTGTTACTCTTGAATCACGAAAGAATATTGTTGTGTAGACAAAAGTATAATGAACATCAAGACATCTATCTATAACTTATAGGGGCGTTCCTAATTTTGTCCCCTTATTCATCCGCCAAGGCCAAAAAGGCAAAAAGGACAAAATTTACAATATTCAGTTAAAATATATACTTTAAAGGCCAAGACACATAAGATAAACACAAGAGTCCCAGAAAATGAGGGAAAAGCATGAATAAAAATGTCTTAAGATATTTCTTGAAGGAAAATCCATCAAATACAGAGGGGGAGGAAGATTGTTCCAAAGCTTAGGAGCAACAGCCTGGAAGGATTTCTCTCCTCTGGTCCTGAACCGTGTTCAGGAACCATCAGTAGATTCTGATCCACAGACCTAAGAGCCCGAGCTGGGGTGTAAAGCTGGATCAGATCAGTGATGTAAGGAGGAGTCTGACCATGAATAGATCTGAAAATAAGAACCAGAATTTTAAAATGGATCCTGAAAGAAACTGGCGGCCAGTGAAGAGTTTTAAGGATCGGGGAAATGTGAGTTCTACTACTAGAGCGGGTCAGAATTCTCGCTACAGAGTTTTATATTAACTGCCGGCGAGACAGATCCATCTTGTATAGACACGGAAATAAACCGTTACAATAGTCTAAAACGAGAAGACACAAATGCATGGATTATAAACTCCAGACCTTGTTGTGACATCATTTTCCTAAATTTAGAGATTTTTCTCAGTTGAGAAGTTTCAAGTAATTAGTATTTATTTAGTTGTATAGCCTGTTATAAAGTTGCAAGACCTTCTTTTAGCCCTTACTAGCTTCCGCTCTGTTTTTCGGAATCGGTTGCGATCAAAAAATCACGCTATCATCCTTTTAATTCCAATCAAGCACGTTTAAGGGGCAATAGAACCTTTAAAACTAAACTAAATGGTCTTGGAATTAGATATTTAAAATGTTTTTTCCAGGTTTGTATCTGAAAGTCCTCCAGGCAACGCCGGATACTTCAGCTAGTTTGATATCAATTTTTAATTGAAGCAGTTTAAAAAATTGCATCGTTTTCTGTTGCACATTTTTCAAATCCGATGACCGTCATAGCCACGCGGGGACGTGCCGCACTCCTGGGAGCGTCTCCTGAGTGATCCATCACTGTGTGTGTGTGTGTGTGTGTGTGTGTGTGTGTGTGTGTGTGTGTGTGTGTGTGTGTGTGTGTGTGTGTGTGTGTGTGTGTGTGTGTGTGTGTGTGTGTGTGTGTGTGTGTGTGTGTGTGTGCGTGTGCGTGCGTGTGTGTGTGTGAGTAAGACAGTGTTAAATTACTGCTGTGGCATCGTGAACACATGCCATAACTCTGTGCGGTGACGCCCGTTAAAAGAGGGGAGCGACACAGAAGGAAAGAAGGGAAAGACTGAAAGAAGAAGAAATTTGAAAAAAAAATGGAGGGGTATTGGTCGAGAAAAGTCAAGAGAAGACTCGGAGGATAGTTTATTTCTCTCTACTTGGAAAAATTTTTCGACATCCTTCCCTCTAGAATATGTTGAGCAGTATTTCCTATAATATTTTTAAGTGAACATATACTTACCTGCGGCAACTGACGTGTGGGTCACCAGGTCAACGTGAAGGTGACGATCTCTCCGTCTGCACAAGTCAATTTCCACGATAGGAATACATACTTTTTAAAAAATGTTCTGAAAATCATTAAAAAAAGGTGGAAATATGATGTATATTTATAGTTGGTTAACCCTTGTGTTAGTTGAGGGTCAAGGTGACCCGAAGGCAAGAGAACAAATGTGTTGGAGGTATCCCTTGTATTGTCTCTTGGTCAGGGTGAACAACCCTCCCTACAACACAAGGGATACCTTAAAAACATTTTACTGGCCTTCAGGTCACCTCGACCCAGAGATAACACAAGCGTGAAAATTATTAGATTAGTTGTGATTAATTAATTAATTGTTTCATAATTACTGATGTTTTTTTTTTACATTTTGAATCTCAAATTTTACTGTTTCTGTCTAGAAAGTGTCTTTTTGATGAATCTGTCTGAAGTCAGTCACATCCTGAAGTGGAAATTGATGAATGATGGTGAATCATTTACTACTTATATTGGTTATGCTTTACATTTATAAAGGCCTGATGTTATATAGATCAGCTCCGAATGAGATTGTGGCGCTGCGTCCCTGAGCAAGACACTTTAACCTGATGGCTGGCGCCCTGCGTCACAGCCTACTCCCATCAGTGGGCGATTGTGGTTGTGAATAGAAGTGACTAGAACTGAGGTTTTGGACATTTTAAGAGTGTGTAAGACATTCCCTATGAATGTGTATTCCTTTGGTTTTACATTCCTGACACGGGCATGAAATTTGGTAATGTCTTGTCTTCATTGTGTTCAGTCTGTGTGTGTCTTTATGTGTGTTTTTGTGTCTTTGCCCACACGGCGGTCCTGCCAACCAGCCTCGTCTCTGTCTGCACTTGTGCAAATGAGCCGCTATTTGTGGGTCAGAGAGCTCTGTCATCTGCGCTGGCACAATGCTTCCTCGGTGCCACTTTTATGAAGTGCAAAAGTGTAAAAGCCAGTCAGACGTTGTGGTCCAGACCTCCGCGGTGGAGAGAGAGAGAGAGAGAGTCTAGCAGGGAGAAGGACATGACAATAAGGAAGACCCATTACTTGTGAAATAGCTTTTCGTTTTTCAGTCTTCTATCAATGATTTATTTAAATTATCTTTGGAACTAAATAATGCAAGCGTTCTCTCATAGTACAGCACATAAACAATTGTGTTTTAACAGCATTTCCAGCAGGAGATCGATATGTACAAGAACATCAAAGATAAAAAAAAGACTTTTTCTTACCACTCTGCTTCCCAAATCATGATTAAATTAAATTATAAAAATGTAATTTAAGGTATTTTAATTTTCTTAATTATTAATTATTTAAATGCAATTTTGTGATAATGTATTTTATTTTATTTGGTTTAATCATATTTTATCTCTTTAAATTAAAATCATATTATTTCTTTTAATATTTTTAATATTTTATTGTTTCTTTATAATAAAATATAAAAAAAAACTGTGGTGATAAAAGTTTCTGATAATTTTAATGTAATGTATTGATTCAGCCAAGGGATCAGAAAATAAGGTATACATGTATGTGTATCTGTGGGGAAATGTATTCTGTATTTTATTCTGTTAATTTTAAATTAAATTGAAATACCAATATTAATAATTGAAGTTATGTAGACTAGTAAGAATTTATTTTCAATTTTTTTGGAATGAAAACTTTATTGCTAAATAATATAAAAAATGAATGATCAATATAATATTTTATTGTGCTTCAAATCCAGTTTAGTCGAAATCAAGTTTCATTCGTTCAAATTAAAATTAAATTAAACTAACCCTTGTGTTGTCTCAGGGTCAAGCAACACAAGGGATACCACAAAACACATTTGCTTTCAGGCCTTCGGGTCACCTTGACCCAGCGATAACACAAGGGTTGAACAAAACAACTGTATTTTAATATACTAATTTAATCCAGCGACACTTGACGATTCTCACGCCAAGCATCTGGTGTCGGAAACAAAGCTGAACAAACGGGTCGAGTTACACAACCCTGACACAGATTCTCCATGTTGGACTGTTTGACAGACAAGTGTTTTCTGGGAAACGTGGTCCCCCCAAAAAAAAAAAAAAGGAAACACCAGCGATTGTTTGCCCTGGCTCTGGTCTGTTGGCATCCGACATGGTGTTTAGGTTTACCGTAAGTCGGGAGATGTTCCGTTGGTGGTCGCGAACACGGAGTTCGGGAAAGATCAAACCATCGCGTCACGACCGCCGTCCACTCGGTGTGTCCAACTCAAACGTGGCAGCAACGGTACAGGAGACGTGTTTTATGTAGCTTTTCAGCACCTGGTTCGGGAGAAGAACGAGCGAGAGACTTTGGCCAAGACCGAGGGATGAAATATGGCTGGCGTGCCCCCTTTTTTATTCTTTGCCCCTGCCCATGAGCCATGCAGTGATGATCAACCATGGATAATTTTGGAGCTGCCTACCCCTGCAGAGTTTGGCAGGACATCAGTCACCAGCACACATGGACATACTGGTAATGGTATGTGTTTGTACCGCAGTCAATAGTCCCAGCAATGGATTTTTTATTGTGCTTGTGTAAACGGAATAGTGTGTGTGTGTGTGTGTGTGTGGGTTTGTTTAGAAGGTGTCTGACGTCTGACAGCTGAAGAAGATGGATGAGTCGCACAAACTGGACAGTAGGGGGTTTGGACCGGGTCAGTTGATTGTGTTTGGTGTGTGTTTGATTTTTTTTTTTTTTTTTTGGCCTGTGTGTAAGTGTGAAGGCTTGTTCTTGTGTATGTGTGTCAGTGTGTGGGATCGGGTGGACACCTGCTGACTGATGGGTGTTTCAGTATTTGGCAAAAAAAAGTGATGACCACGTATGGACGGTTGATTTACTTCTCACATGTGCTGCCTCAGAAGCTCAGAGTCTTGGAAAACCTTTTATTTCTTGATGTTAAATACATTTTTCACATATTCACAAAAGACAAGTTGATAAACTAACTTCGTTATGAGGTTTTTAAGGTTTTTAAAACTCTATGTAACTAAGTAATGTTATGTTCATACAATATAGATTAAATATTGTTATTTTTTTTGATTGATTGATTACATTTTTGAAAATAAAATATCGACTGTGTTGGAAAAAAATGAATCCATTTAAAGAAATATTCGATTTTTTTAAATTCAGTTATTCAAAAGCAAAAAAAAAATCAATTATTCAATAAAAAAAAATGCAACCCTTCATTATACAACCATTTGAATTAAATTATTGAAAAACAACTTTGATGTTACAATATTTCAAATGTTAAATTCAACAGTTCAATATTCACATGAAATGTAATCAATCATATATCTATATTTTTAATTTTGATATAAAAATCGTATTAACATTTTCCTTTTCCATTTATTTTTTTACCATGGCTTACCTTCTTTTTAAGAACATATTTATTAACACCTTTACATTTTTATATGAATATTGTTATGTTGTATTTATATTCAGTATTTGAACTATATGTAAAATAAATAAAATAATAATTTGAATAAATAAATACTAATATTTTGATAACATTTAATAAAATAAATATGTATAACATTGAAGTACAACATTTTTTCTAATCATAAGTTCCCATGTACAATAGAACAAAAATGGAAAACATCATTATTTATTCTGTTTTTATTTTTTACTGGTGAGTTTTTGTATAAAACATTTTTAAGACATAACTACTTCTTGGTTAAGAAACCTTTTTGTATCGTACATCTATGTAACTTAAGTCTTAACATCTTCTTCAAAACTGTTTCATCCTATATATCTTACATTTGATTGATAACCTACTTGTATTTTCCCCCCCGACTGTCTTTCTTTTCAAAAGCTCCACCAGACTCTCCTCTGTCTGGTCAAATATTTAACGTGAGGGAAAAACTGGACTGTTGTGGCTCACCAGTGTGGAAGTAACATGGAACACCTACTGTGAGCTTCACTCCCACTGCAGCCAGTAAAAACAATCATTTTACCACATTTGCAGAACATTTATGACTTCAGCATATGTTTCGAACTCAGTCATGTGAATATTTAGATGTATGGGAAAATCTGACAGTCGTGGTCGCGTTTTATTATTTTTTATATTAGAAGGAAACATGGGTTGAATTTAAAGATGGCTTGGCTTTCTGGGTGAATTAAACATCATCTCAGTGTGAGTGTTTTCGTGGTTGTGTTAGCAATGAAGTTGCTATTAATTAAGTTGTAAGAGGGTAACGTGCAGCAAAGTAGTTTTTATATTACCTTTGGAAGCTGTTTTAAAACTGATTTCTTCTGAAAATGGAGATTCTCTACAGCCATTAATAAAGTGTAAAAAGGTAAAAAAAAAAAATGAAAACAAATCCCCAAAAATTCCATTTAGGACAAGATGAGTTGGGAATACATTTACCGTATTTTCCACACTATTAGGCGCACCGGATAATAAGGCGCACCTTCAATGAATGGCCTATTTCAGAACTGTTTTCATAAATAGGGCGCACAAAGTCAAACGGTATTAAGCGTTCTGACAACTCCGTTCACTCCCATGTTAACGATGTTCAAAAGATGTTTAAAAGGCTTCAAGCAGCAGAGCGCGAGACCGGTGTTTTGAGCAGACAAATGTTGAGTGCGCAGCAGAGAAGTTGAGCGCATGTATGACGGCTAGAGCGCGTGTAAGACATGTTTAACGCACGTGTATGACTGGTTGAGCGCGCAGCAGAGTGAATTTGAGTGTACAACAACGAAGACACACTCGCTCAAACCAGTGGCAGTAATATCACTCCAAAGACGTCCACCATGATGTTGCTTGCGCCGTAAAGGCCACCCCATGATGACGCAATGACGAATCCTGCCCACAGCGTGTTTGGCTCAGTCGGTGCAGAGTCATGAAACTGTTTGTAAGCAAGTCGACCACCAGGTAATGTTCATATATATAGGGCACTCTGGATTATAAGGCCCACTGACGTTTTTGAGAAATTTAAAGGCTTTTAAGTGCTATAGTGTGGAAAATAAGGTAATTGAATCCATTAAATTTAGTTAATTCAGGTGTTTCCGTTAATATCACCAAACATTCAGTGTTAAGAAAAGTCCAGGGATGTTGGAAAATCGTATTCAACTTATGTTACATTTAGCTCAGGAAGAGCTGGGTGTATCACTAGAAGGTGGTAAGACACTGATAGTGACAGACACTAAGTGCTTTTGAGCAAACCACCATTTATAATCATTATCCAAGCCTGAACCGCAAACATCACACGAGCACTCATGGCTTCCTGATAGTCCCCATCTTTTTTCCTCATACAATCGCAAGTATATTGCCAACACACATGGACACACTCCTGCCTGTACACTCACACACACACACACACGGTGGTCCCGGTGAGATCACAAATGTCTGTCAAGTAAGATTTTTTGGCAAGAAGATGAGAGATCAGTGGAGGACATCTTGGAGCCATTGGCTGGTTACCATTTATGGCCCACAGACAGGGGGTGCCCACAATTACGCTCACGCACACAACTGGCTGGACTCCTTGCAGATCAACAGTTCACATGAAAGTGAAATGAAGACAGTAAAGGTGGACGAGGGAGCAAAGAGGCCGAGATGAAAAGGTAGTAGATGGACAAAGAAATGTGTGTGGTGTCGGGTCGGGGGGAGTTGAGCTACAAAGGTATGGGGTCCTGTCATCTCCTTGCTTGAATTGTTGGACTCTGTTGCCCCCTCGACTCCACGAACAGATGAAAGCGTCATCAAGTTCAACACACACACTCCGATGCATTCTCACACGAACGCCTCAGATGCGTGACGGACTCCTGTGGACAATATTCCGCTGTAAATTAAAAGAGCCTCGCAATGTTTTCGGAATTTTTTCGAGATTTACATCCTCTCCTATGATTTGTTGCATTTGTGGTCTTGGATGTGGCAATAAAGATCTAGTCGAGGGTGACCGGCCTCGGAACGCCTGATTACATCTAGAGTAAATAGACGTCCTGAGCTGTCATTTGAAGACCATTGAAAAGTAGATGTCCTCCAATACATGTCCATACCGTAACCCCATGGAGATTATTGTTAAAAACCTTGCCGTTGCAGGGGTTGTTTTTCTTGCAAGGGAAGATCTTCAAAGTATAAAATTGATCTGGAAACTTTCAAATAAATGATGCAGATTGAGGGGAATTCAATGAAAGATGTGAAAGCAGATGTGCTTTGAGGATAAAACGCAGTGTCTATGTTGTTATGAAGTGGAGTTTGTGCTGAAGGAGGGAACAAGAAAATATATTTTATGCTAGGGATTCAAGAATTAAAACAGGGATTTTCATCACTTTCTCTTTGAAAGATATTAAATTGTTAGTTTGTTCACTTGTTTACACATGTACAGTATTTGTCAGGTTACTGTAAACTTGAATAAGATATTCCAACGATACTTTTCCTACAACACGATCTGGTGTTTATAATCCATGCGTTTGTTTCTCCTTGTTTAGAATATTGTCAGAATTTATTTTCGTGTCTAAACAAGAAGGATCTGTCTCGCCTGCAGTTAACACAAAACTCTGCAGTGAGAATTCTGATCTGCTCTAGTAGAAGAACTCGCATTTCCCCGATTCCTTAAAAACTCTCCATTGGCTTCCTCTCCCTCTGTGTTTGATGGAGTCTACTGACTCCCTCAAGAAACATCTTGAGACATTCTTATTTGTGCAGACTTTTCCCTAATCTTCTGGCACTCATGTGTTTGTCTTATCTCTTGACCTTTTAGAGTTTTTAAATGTAAATTGCTTTTTATTGCTCAAGTTCTTTTTGACCCTGGTCTAAAAAGCCGCTTTACAAATAACTATGACTTACTTACTTACTGGGTACTTCAGCCCAAACCTGACATCTGACAATATGTGTGGGAAAATAAATGAACATCTCTGACCCTTTTGATAAAAAACATTTTCTAGACCTTAAATCCAGTCGCAGCAGCATGAAGAGTTAAAAAAAAAAACACTTGACAATAATGCTAACTGTTCTACGGGGCTCTACAAGAGCATCTGAATGAGTTGCATTTTGGACAGAAAGCTGTTGTCGTACAGAATTTACAGAGTCGTCCCTAATTCAAGTGGATGTCTACTGGCTACCAATAGACATCCATTGAAAAATAGAACAATGCGAAAAACAAGAAGTGTCTAATCATTTTGCCGAACGCACACTCTGAGTCAACCTAACACAAGCTGATGTGCCCATTTATCACGCCGAGCGACACGGGAACCCCACCCTCCCTCCAATTTCATCCGCTCTCATTGTTCCTCCATCTCCATATGACTTCCATATGCCGAGCGAGGGAGAAACTACTGTACTTCACCTCCAATATATATGACTCCGCACAAGATCCTGTTGAGGTGTCAGGACCATCATGAAACACATGGTAACCCCCCGACTCCCCCGACTGTGATGTGCCACCCGTCTTACAGGTGTTGCCTCGGCTTTCGCCTCGGCTGGTGATTGAAGCCTCATGTGTGGTAGTAGCAGCGAATAAGAGAAACAATCACAGACTGAGACTTGAACCGAGTCTCAAGGCATTACAGTCTGGCTCGATGGCTAAAGGTTTTCGGGGAGTCGTTTCGATGTTGATGCCTCGAGCTGCTGACGGGTGAACGTAACCTTCTGGAGGTCAGGAGGGATGCAGATGACTTTACTTTATATTTTTTCCCTGTAAAGTATTATCTCTGACGAAGAGTTGTGTGATCGTTGGCGTCTTGTGGTCTGTGTGTCTATCTAGCTTAGCAGACAAAGTCATAAACGATTTCAGTTACATTGTCAGGACGATAAATAAACACAAAGGTAACAGTAGATGAATTGATGGATGGATGAATACTGTATTTTTAAGACTATAATGTGCACTGAATTACAAGCTGCACTAAGGGAGGTGCTTCTTTGAAGTATTTAGAGTCTGCAAGTCTACTACATATACTTGAAGAGTAATACTACGAAGACTCACAGAGTAATTCTGCTCAGCCTTTTGGAGTGATATAACCATGACTTGTAGAGTAATACTAGAATGACTTGCAGAGTAATACCACAGTGGCTTGCACAGTAATACTACGATGACTCGCAGGGTAATACTACAGAGTCTTGCAGAGTAATACTACAATGACTCGTCAAGTAATACCACGATGACTAGCAGAGTAATATTCTTGAATCTCGCTGAGTAGTCCTATGTAGACTCACAGAGTAATACTACAGAGACTCACAGAGTAATACTAAAGAGAATCAAAGAGTAATACTAAAGACACTCACAGACTAATACTACCGACACTCTCTGAGTAATACTACCGACATTCGCAGAGTAATACTACAGACACATGCAGAGTAATACTACCGACACTCGCAGAATAATACCACCGACACTCGCAGAGTAATACCATCGACATTCATCGAGTAATACTACAGACACATGCAGAGTAATACTACAGAGACTTGCAAGGTAATACTGCAGATAGTCGCAGCTAAATGCTACAGAGCCTCACCGAGTAATACTATGGAGCCTTACGGAGTAATACTACAGAGCTGCGCAGGGGGAATACTGCAGGCCTCTCTGAGTAATATTGTATATAGTTGTAGGAAGACGTTCACCTCTCACTTTAATGACGCTTCATTGTCTGAAAAATACCATAGATAGGTATAACAAATTTAAGGAAGATAAACCAAGTCTAGTTTCTCTTGGAAATGAGTATAAATGAACTGTCCTGCATTTGTGGTATCGCCGTATAACGCTGGTTTACAACATAGTCAAGGATCAGCATCTGTGTTTGGCAGGTTAAGCGCCGCAGTCTTGAGGTCATTAGGGATAATGGTGATGTTGGACTCTTTGCGTCTGCTCTGGTATGTCTCTCTTTACCATGTGTGTCCCATAAAGGTGTCAAGACCAATGCAACATATGGTAACCTAAGTTTGGCCCCCGCTGTGGATTCCATATTTTACCTCTGCGCACGACTTTTATCCGTGAGATGATTTGACTCTTCTATTAACGTTAGAAATACTTAATGTCTAAACATTTCAACGTGCCTCTGCCCTCCTGCCAATTCAGACTTCAGTTTAGTAACGCTTTCTGAGTAAATAAACGATCATTCACTCTTTATTTGACATAATCCCTCTTTTTTCATTTGTTTCATGTGGCACTGGCATTATATTCTGTGAAGGAATTCAAGCGAGGGATGTTAAATACACTTTTAGAAATAAAAGACACTGGTTTGCTTCATCCATGCAATGTAGGAGCTTAAACTCAAGGAAATGTCACATTTTGAGTAAATCATTTTTACTAAATAATTGCCTATTTTTGTTAATTTTTATTTAAAAACCAAACGATACGATTAAAAAAAATTACAAATAAAATCCTCACACAATAAATGTTGATATATTGAACTAAATTTGAACTTCATAGGTTTATTTCAAGAATCTAATGCAATGTATTTATAGAATTTTGAACCACTGGGCAGGACCTCAGATGGCAGGTGAGTTACCAAGATTGTGGCTGTTGGATGAGATTTTTATGTTTCGTGGTTTGCAAGAGGTTTAAGTTAAGATGGACATAAGCAGATGAAGGAAAAATCCAAACAGCTGAAAAGACCTTGCAAAAAAAAAATACTCACAGAAGGTTTACATACATCTTGGGAATTAAAAGAATTATTCATAAAATTTCAATTTGTATTTTACGCTCTTAAACTTTTTTCAACAAAGATTATATACAAAATAAATAATCGTTTTTTTTTTAAATATATATACTCATAATATATGAAGAATTTATTGCCAACTCTTATAGAAATATTTCAGTATATATATATATATATATATATATATATATATAGTAAAAATAAATACTAAAAACCCTGCTTCTTATTAAATTAAAAGGCAAGAAAATACATCAAACATGACCCGAGTCGTCCGACCGTGCCATTTCTCGTCATGTTATTTATTTATAAGCTTCAGCAGTTGCCCCCGCCCGGTATCCCAGCGCCGCTTAAACTGGATCCAGATTTTTTTTTTCTTTTTCTTTTGGAGGCCACGAGGTGGTGGATGTTATTCTGGGTCCTGGAGGAAAGATTGGATCAAGAAGAAGGAGATTTTATGGTTTTCTGGTCATGCCTTAAAAAAAATAAAAAAAAAGTATTTTTGATGAAAAAGTTGAGTGACAGAAGCGGCGCTTCGATTGAATCAGCAGGAGTTGAATGAACGTAATGTAGTAAAGTAAATATTTTCAGAGATTGAATATCGTTATTGGGCAAAGTACAATAAACACGCAGCAGCGTGCGCTTCAGATTTGACGCGTTGGTTTATTTTTGTTTGCCTCCAGTGTGGATTATGATTGAAGGGTGACACGCTTTTTAACATGGATATATTTTCTACAAATACGTTCGACTTTTCTGTTTCTCACCACAGTTCTGCTGCCAGGGTTAAAGCTCAGTCGGGAGTATCGTTTACAGTTGAAAGTAAAATGAGGTTTTTATAAAAGTAAAATGTGTATTTTTCGGTTTGGTTAGTGGCTGGGGTTGTTTTGTTAAGTCAATTGTGTACGTCAAACTAGGCGCACTTGTCGACATTTAAATATATTTTAACAACTTGAATGGAGTCAGTGACAGAGGATACATTTGTCTTCCTGCATCTGTAATCTTTACCAAAGAATAGATTAGATGAAGATCAGACACATATGTATCCATTTTGTTTGGTTGAATCCTGATGTTTCACATGGCACAGTAGTAAGTGAAGTAGTCAGTAATTATTGACTTAGAACTTAGAATATATAATTCAAATATTAGCTCTTATTCCCTCCATAATATTTAAGGTTATCTTGATATACTTATAAAAGCACATTAAAGTTTAGGTTTTGTAGATTATGCCCACTAGTTTATGTAAAGTTGATGATTTTTTTGGCATGATGTTTGATTTTGTGGCCTGCTTTTTTATTGCATACTGTTTTTACTCAGTAAATGGCTGTGACACAACATTTGGATCTACAGTTTTTGTTATTATAGTGTTATAGTTTTGGCTTTAGCACTAAAGAAGCATAGATATATGCCTTCAATCTCAGAAACAGTTAAACTCCTAAACATGTTAAAGGAAGATGGATAGATGGATAGATGGATAGATGGATAGATGGATAAATGGATAAATGGATAGATGGATAGATGGATAGATGGATAGATGGATGGATGAATAGATGGATGCATGGATGGACATTTTTTCAAGATATAAAATAATGTTTTGAAAGTTTCAAATACTTGGAAAAAAACAATATTATCTGATTCGCACATTTTCCTCTTGTGATAACAATATTTTTGTTTATTTAGAGATAAGTTAAATAAATATACAGTTTCATTGTTCAATAAAACACAATACATTTCCAAGTAATTTTTCTTCAGGTACTTTAGGTTCCTCTCTTGGTCTAAATATAATAAGCATCAACCCCCCAAAAAATCTGTTGGAATGCAAGTTTAAACTCGGATAAACAACTTTTATATTGGCATCCCCTTAAAAAATATTATTGCACTGGTAGATTTTATGGGGAATTTTTTGGAAAGCATTATGATTATGATGTTTTAAACCTTTCTCTTTTAGCCGTTTTATTGATTATAAATACAAAGTGCGTGAGAAAGTAGTGTTTAAATGATGCTAAACAAACGTAAAAGCTTGTATAAAACTTTTCTACGCAATAATCTACATTTCAAATGAAGTTTTTTTTCAAGAACTGTGTGTTCTCTCTGGTCAAACTCCTCTCGAGTCGTGATGACAGCGCTTCGTTCTCTCCATCTTCATCAGTCACTACCACTCTGCTTCTTTTCTTTACCTTTTATTTTTTTCTTCATCTCCTTCCCAAGCAACATTCCTTTCATTTCTTTCTTTAAGATTTTTTTTTTTTCTTCTCCACATTGTTGATTGATGGAGCACAAACCCCCAGACACTCTGTGTTCTGCATCAGCCTCCAAATAGTTTTACTCGTGACAGTCCTTCTGGGGGATGAAGCAGAAAATAATTGTAGTTTTTCATTAAATAAAATAGATTTTAAGATCATTAAGTGTAACTATCATTTATTTTCTGCAGACATTTGTCTTTGAGTGTGTCTTTGCATGAAAAATCTTGGAAAGATAAAGATGCATTTTTACATTTATCTTCAATAATACAAAATAAAATAATAAAAATGAACAGTTGTCCACCTGAAAGCAACACTCGGGCGATGATGCAACAGCTGAACACATCAGCGAGTGTGTTCACGTGATGCTGTTTCTATAGGAAAGTGTGTGTTTTGTTTTTTTGGGCTGCGGTCGAGGGCGAAATGAGCCGTTTTAATGAGCTACTGGAGCTCAGCGCGTGGGTTCTATAACCATATGTCTCAGCATCTGCAGTCTGTAGCTCCACCGTTGAACATACCAAAAAAGGAAGAAATAAAGAGTTATATCACTGTGTTTGAATCTCTCCTGAACACTCCCTTTTTCTTATTTATCATCCGCCAAAACCTATAAAGAAACATAATTATAGAATTTAATATTAAAGGATTTCCACCTTTAATACTCTTTTTTTTACTCTTTATTAAATGACAAACAAAACAGTTATATGAAAACTGCAACCAGGTATTAAAGCGCAATCATTCACAATAAACTGTTTCTGTCGGTGTGAGGTGCTGAGATTTTTAGAACCTGAATTTAAGTCCATCTTGGCCGCTGCCTTGTTTCATTTGGACCCTGTGGAAGGGTTTTCAATGAGCGGTGGTGTATGTCATTTTTTCTTTTTTCTTTTTTTTTTAATGTTGGCTCAAATTAAGCTTTTACTTAATTGCTTTCACATCCCGGCCGATGCTTCCAGCCAGGTGGGGAAGATCCATAAAACACAAAATGGCAGTGTGAGAAAGTTTAGGTCGCAGCCACAAATCATAGTGACATTATTTTTAGAAGCCGTAAAAGTGGAGATGATCTGCTTTATGCGGTTGGATTGGATATTTTTTTCTTTCTATTTTTTTTTTAGTGGCTATGAACCCGTTAGTATTTGACACTCGAGTGCAGCAAGGACAAACCTTTAAAAAATATAATTTCTGAGATGAAAAATTGATCCATCCACCCATTTTATTTTCACTTTCTTGGTTGTTTCCCTCTCCGAGTCCAGAGATAATCTTGAGTGAATGCTATGTGGCATTTATCTGTGGCTTTTTCTTGCTTTTTTGCCTTATGGCTCAGCTCTTTCTTCAACAGCTTACTGTCTGTTCAACGGCGATCTCTTCGCTAATCTCTCACTTGTGAACTATATATTTTTTTACCTTTTATTGATGCATTGGATTCAGTCAAGACCATTAAAAAATAAATATACAAATAATTAAATACAAATTTAAAAAACGAATATTTAAGATGAGCATCATTATTATAAGATATATAATAAAAAATATATATATATAAATAAAAAATGGATGTTTTATCAGGCTTAGGATAAAAAAATTCATGTTAATATATAATAAATAATGCATGAATAAAAATATAATTAAGCGTATAATCCATCAAAAAACTTTCCGTACAGTCGTATTCCATGGGAGAGAAGAGAAACGAAGAAAAGGAGAAACAAGTGTATATTATACTTATTTATAAATATGAATTATAACACAGACATATACATATTTGAAATACAACTAAATTAAAATCAGAATAAATCCTCGAAAGCTGCTATAACTTGTTTGTTCATCCTTTTATCTCCCAGATTGTCTCTTAAATTTAAGAAAAAGGTTCATTTTAATTGAAATAAATGAATTTAAATATAATTTTTCCCTTTTTACTCATTAATATAAAGGATAATAAGCCTTGACAATGTTGTCTTGACACTCACAGTGCCAACAAGATGAATGACATGTTTGCGGAGTAATTTAATTAAAGTATTTAATCTGGTTTTGTTGTGTATTCACCTCCAGACTAAAGTGAGAATAGAGGTCGTAGGTTTGACCTCAGCGTATAATGCAGTACAATCCCTCTGCTTGTGATGTAAATGGTTCGTATAACCTTACAGTTAATCATACACCAAGTCGTGGGACGCTTTAGAGGAGGAATGTGTGTGTGTGTGTTCGTGTGTGTTTGTTCGTGTGTGTGTGTGTGTGCGCATGCATGTGTGTGCGCGTTTGTGTGTGTGTGTGGCTGCTCAGAGACAGGAAGGTCGACTTTGTTCATCCATGATCTACAACCGTCCGCTGCTAATCCAACTCCTCTTCTGTGTCCTACTGGTCTTTTGTTATTGTTTCCTTTCTTCCTCTGCATTTCATTTCCCCTCCTCACTCTTTTAGCGCCACCTGGAATCCATTTATTCTCTAATGCTCTTTAGCACAGCAGGCGTATAAATCAAACGTGCCTCATGATGTCACGATCGATGAGATCCCCTGCAGACGACGGCTCGTCACTCTTGTCGCAGTGTTGGTGTGTTTTGGATGTGTATCAGGGCGCACACACACACACACACACACACACCCACACAAACACACACATGGATACATCCCAGCGGGACATGGACAAGCAGCAGTGTGTTTTGTCGTTGCAGTAATTTAACTGGGCCTGTCAAACACTGATCCACCAAACCCTTCAGACTGATCCCAAAGTGACACTTGTTGAAAAATGACGAGGCCCAGGATACGAAAGAAAAAAAAAAAGATGGTTTATTCCAAATTTAATCCTGCGGTAATTTTCAATTTACTGGTCAAAATCCAGGTACCGGGCATTGTTATATATAAACCCTCGTGTTATATTAGGGTCAAGGTGACCCGGAGGCCCCGAAAGCGAATATGTTTTAAGGAATTAATGGTGTTGCCTCTGGATGGAAATGGTTTAAGAGGTTTCCGGGCCTCTGGGTCACCTTGACCCAGAGATAACACAAAGGTGTTAAACATTTTTGATGATAAATAGGGCTTGCATTACTCAGACTCATATTCCCATCATGCATAGCAACAGTTGGAGCTCATGGATTAGTTGTTAATGTACTGAAAGGTCATTTTAAAAGAGTTAATCTCATCAAGCAGCTAGTTGGACAAGTTAGAGCCATAGTATCTTAAAAAAGGCTTCTCTGTAAAAAACAAATAATAAATAATGATAATAATTAAAAAACACTGTAAAATGTAGGTGATGTAAAATGTAACAAACTCATTTAAATATGTATATTTGTCTCCTTCTTGGCTCTAGAGAGAAACAACAATTCTTTTTTAAAGACATGTGTTTTTGATAATAAAGAAGATTACAATAGAATTTGAACCCAGCTAAGTCTTAAGCAGTCCCCTATGTTATGCTGAACAAGAACACTAGATAAAAATAGGTAAACTGCTTATAAAGCAAACTTATGTAAAGTATTTTTTTTCACATGTTAATGATGAAAATATTAGTTGGAGTCATCATTTGTAAATTGAGGTAGTAATTTATTTTGTTTTTAGATTGTAGATGGAGATACTAGAGGAAGAAGATGATTGAGGCTTGTGGATGTGAATGAGGGATGCTTACCTACCTGGCAACCTCTGATGAAACTTCATCCCCCCAAAAAAACGCTGGCTTTATCTTTCCATTCAAATTGTATTAAAACATTCCTAGACGTGACTGTGTAGGATGCAGAAGATAAGTGTTGGAGGAGAAGACACTGACCAATAGGACGCTCCCGTACATCTCTGGAAAAAAAACACTCTCCGTCTGTGACACGGATGATATTTGGGGAGTTATGGGTTAGGAAATGAGATTTTATCGACCCGCCTACGTAAAGTACACCAATCCTGCACATCCACTTAACCTATTCCAACCTGCCATTTAGCCCCAATTAACATTTAGATTACCTGATTTATGAATGTCTTGCGTGTGTTGTCGTGTTTGCAATCAGCTCCCCCCCGATGTTCCTCTCCGTCTTCCCCCCGTTTCTTCTTCGTCTCCGACTGAGGTCAAACGAGGCGGGCCAGTCCGGCGTCGTCTTCCACTGGCACCGCCATCTTTCTTCCGCGGCTACAAGCCCATCGAGACTTGACACCGGGGATCGTATATTTGATTAGTGACCACACCACCGGCGGCGCCACATGTAAGTCGGGTGGCTTTATACCTTCAGGGTGTCTCCTGGGAGAGCATCAGTGGTCCAAGATATAGTGGGAGCTAACGCACACACACACACACAGAGACACATAAATACAACCCAGTACACTTAGATACTGTGTTAGCAAATCAACATTTAGTTTCTCATCTTTGATTTAATCCTGAAATTTCGTATGTTACACAATCGTGCATGACACACAAAAGGTGTGCGTCACAGTAACATGTGTTGTGTTTTTGAGTGTGTGGTTGTTTTTTGAAAACTAAGAAATTAGTTTAGGTAAAAAATAAATGCCAAAAAAATTCCCGTGCAGAAGAACACTTGCTAACAAGTGACAAATGAATCTGATGTTCATTGTCTTTGTCACTTATTAGTTCAAAAAATATATAATTTTACACATTTTTAAGTTTCGATCACGCATGGGTACTGAAACTTGGCGCCGAAACACAAAGTACGTTTCGATACTCTGTAATACCATAGAATTTTGTTCCTTGCCACGAAATAACTCACTTTTGATATCCACCACTAGCCATGCCCTGCAAAAATAAATATATTAAAAAAGGAATCAAATGGTTTTAGACCCAAATCTGTTTTGAACGATCCTTTAAATGTTTCTTTTAATTCTGGAAAAAAATGATCTTTTCTTGGCTGCTAGCCTCAAGTGGACATGTGTTGAACTGCGCTTTTTTTTTGCACTTTTCAATTGACACCACTGGCTGTGTTAGATTTAACATTCGTGTCTCACTCATTTGTCACAATATCAACTTTTTTTTGCTGCATTTTGGTACCAACCTTTCATATTTAAGACCACAGAAAAAGACAAAATTCTACAATGGGCTTGTGGCACATTTACTTCATTTAATCAAGAAGCTTCCACTTGGAAAAACCTGTACGATAAATCATATGTTCATCCTTTGATTACTTCCTCACGACGATGGAAATGCGGAACCACATGAACAGATGAATGAATATCTTTGTCAGGATCTGCCTCCGAATCCATGCGCTCTATGAGTATTGGAAGCGAATCGATTACATCTCAGATACTGCTGATCTCCTCTCCACTGTGAGATGGATAGAAGAGATTGATGAGGGGAGGCCCAGTGAGATGTAGTGAAAGGACACATGGGACCTCATCTACGAAGAGGGGGAAGACACGAGAAAGGGTTGACGGGGGGTAAACGGAGGCAGAGATGAGTGAAAAGAAAACCGAAAAGGAAAGGTGAAGCCAGGTTGCTTATAGAAAAAAAGAGTATAGTGAAAAAGGCGGGGAGGAGGTCAGCTGAAGTAAGACGAATAGAAGAAAGAATGCGAAAGAGCGGTACCAGAGGATGATAGGGGGGGGTTCCGAAGGAAGGGATGAGAAGAAAGACGGGGAGTAGTGGCCCCTACTGAGATCTAATTTCCAGCTGTCTGATAGTGCTGCTCTCTTTCTGCCTCTAATCTGTTGAAGGAGGAAATGAGAAACACACAAACACACCGGCACATGCATAAAACTGAGGAAAAAAAAAAAGTGTTTTCATTGACACATCCAGTTGCGACACCGAAATGTCTCTCTTCTGAACTGTCCTCGTTCTCCACACGCGTCTCCCGCTGCTTTCCTATTAGCTTGTCAGAGTCACAGGTGAGCAGAGGATAATGATTCTCAGATCCTTTTTCCTCCAGCGAGTCCCTTTTTTCTTCCCTCGGAGAAAGAAAGCTGTGAATAGACGGACTCGCGTGAAGCGAGGACACGCAACAGGTGGAGGGAGGAGGACTTTGTCCTCCTTTCATCCATCCTTCAATGCAGAGCAGGGTTCGGGGTAATGCTTGTAAATGCGTCCGTGCGTTTTGGTTGTGAATGCATAAGAGAGCAGTGACACCGAGTCCACCGGGAAGGAATGAAGTTTAACTTTGATACATTATTCAAAGATACTCTGCTCTTTCAAATGTCATTTGATGATCAGGGTCAAAGGAAACGACTCAAAGGACCCCCTGCTGGAGATATTATTAGTATAAAGTAGCACGAGGAAGGTGATGTTTTTTAAGACTCTTCACTTGCTTTAAACATTTTCATGACTAATATACAGGTCGCTTTGATTTATTTAGGTGTCATGACTGAATGTAATTGTTAATATGTGGCTTGTCTTTTACTCTTATTAAAGTTAAATACATAAAAAATCTATCTTTGGCACTTTCTGACTCGCTTTCTAACTCAATAAAAACTGAAACAAATTGTGTCTAAACAAGAAGGAGCTGTCTCGCCTGCAGTTAGTATAAAACTCTGCAGCGAGAATTCTGATCTGCTCTAGTAGAAGAACTCACATTTTCCCGATCCTTAAAACTCTTGCATAGTTTCTTTCAGGATCCATTTTAAAATTCTGGTTCTTACTTTCAGATCTATTAATCGTCAGGCTCCTCCTTACATCAGTGATCTGATCCAGCCTTACACCCCAGCTCGGGCTCTTAGGTCTGTGAATCAGAATCTACTGATGGGCCTTGAACCCACTTCCGAACCAGAGGAGAGAAATCCTTCCAGGCTGTTTCTCCTAAGCTTTGGAACAAACTTCCCCTCTTTCTGTGTTTGATGATCTACTGACTACTTCAAGAAACATCTTAAGACCTTTTTTATTTGTGCAGGCTTTTTCCTAATCTTCTGGGACTCCTTTGTTGTCTTGGCCTTTTACAGTTTTTACATTTGTGGTATTTTAAACTGTAAATTGCTGACCCTGATCTAGAAAGGCACTTTACAAATAACTTTTACTTACTTACATGGCGACAATTTTTCTGAGGTTTTTCTACCCCGTCTTACTCTTGACCCTTGAGCAGTGGAATCTGGTTTCTGTGATTGGGCGAATTACGGTAATCAGCCGCAACACTATGATCAATAAAGGGTTGAATAAGGACCTCTGTGGTATCTTTACTTTGGGTACTTATTGTTTACAAAAGTTGACTTGTATGAATTGCTCTCCGTTGACCTCATTTTATCGTGGTTTTCCTCTCTAAAGTTGGGGAAAAAAAAAATAGGCAAACAACAGTCAAGCGATTGACCCGGGTTCTTTCCACCTCTGCTTTCCTTCAACCGTGGCGTTGAAAACGGTAATGGCTTTTTGATTGCATTCTTTCGAGTGGGTACGATCGCTTGGGTTGCAACTGTACATTACCTCATAAACACAAAGTGCCACTGCAGAGTTTCACTCTAATTTGGCGTAATTGACTAAGCTGCGCCGGGGACGTCGACGCGCGATCCAAATGGTCCTTGACGAAACCATGTATCTCGACATTCTATCGCCGCTGCCTAGTGCGACCGCCACAGTATTCTCTAACAAATTCATTTGTATAAAAGTCGGAGCCAAGCGAGAGTTTTTCTTTTTTAATAGACTTCGTTGTGTTAGGTCATGGAAGGGATCGCTCGCCCTGCTGGTCGTTAGAAAAGTATCAAATTGGTGATTTTGAAATTCAGTTTATTGTTGCTTTTTTAAATGGATACCAAACGTGTGTTGATACGGTTGCCTGGCGATTCTTCAAGGTCGGGTTCCTGTTTGCTTTCAAGAGTTGCCATGTAACGTCGGAGTGTGTGTGTGTGTGTGACGTCGAGGCGAGGATTCCTGAGGTTACGGCGCGAGCATCAGAGGGTGTCTGGATCTCATGTAGGAGTTTACTGTTGAGGTCGCAGATCGTTTTTCAACTGATTGTGTTTATAGAAATGAGCACAGACGCATGAGTCATAAAAGTGATTTAAGACAACATGATATGATAGAGTGCAATGCAGTGAACTCACAGTTGGCCACCCAGTTCGGAAAAAATGCTGAGGTCGTCTTTCTTCTTTCGGTATCTCACAACGTAAAGGACAAACTTTATTTTCTATTGTTAAACGAGATTGCAGAGAAAAGAACAGCTCTTGTTTTTTTTCTCTGTTCTTTGTCATTCAACAAAGTATTTAGTCTAAGAAAGTTGATGTCATTGTTGTTGATATTGTTAATTATGTGTTTTTATTTGTTCAGTTATTTATGTTGTCGTCAATGTGACCACTTTTATTTCAAATATTCTCATCACTTTTGTTTCTGATATTAATGTTGTGGTCGATTTTAATGTTGCTGATACTTTTTTTCATTTAAAAAGAAGCATGAGTCGACAAAAAAAACAGTCTATTCTCCCAATAAGCATTTTAGTTACTGTCCTTGAATCCTAGCTTAAATTTCTTATCGAGTTATTAACAAAAAAAATGATATTTTCTTATTTTTTGTTTCCTTCTCTTTTTTGTCAAAATGAAAAAATGAGCTTTAAGAATTAGGTTTAAATTCTAGGTGTCTTGTTCACAAGTGACAAATGGATGTAGTGTTAGATTAACAAACGGATCAGTGCAACATCTTCCGTCTTCTTTTGAGCCCTACACAAAAAAAAAGGAATTACAATGGAACAGTGGCTGTTGGAAATGTGTGAAAATAAGTTGATCTTTATTTGACAAACTTGTGAAACAGCTTCTTGATGAACTACAAAAGCATTATTCTACGATCCACATAGTGATGAATACATATCTTGTGAACTAAAAGGTTTCTTGCAACAAATATAAATTGATAAAGTTTAGTTAAACATGAAGTGGGCTTGGTGATGTCTCCCAATTCCGATTATGATTCTGAAATAGTAATGTAATATTGAAGATATAACCCAATAGACACCGGAAAACTTTTTTTTTTTTTTTAGCCCCAAAGATCTTAATTATCCAAAATACATCTGAAAACATTATGAAAAACTGATCTAGATGGAAGGGAATTCATTGAAATATGGAAAAGCAGATGTGCTTTGAAGCGAAAAAAACCCCCGATTGTCCCTCGTGCCATGAGGTGGAGTCATAAAATATTTGTTTTGTGACACAAACCACAGAGATATGCTATGCTAATATTAGCATTCGGAAATTGTCGACCTGTGATCTACTGTAGCTACAGGTGCCGTGTGAGTTCAGGTTATTATGAACTAAAAACCGTGGATGCTCCGGATAAGTAGGTGTGAAGAGCGACCGCTAACTACAACCACGTTTGTGTGCGACACGTGTAAAGCCGTTGTGTGGCCATCTGTGTGTGTGTGTTTGCATACTTTGCATTTTGGACGTCATGTGATCGCAGCATGTGCTGATGGTGCTCTCCTGGGTCCTGCCCTCGCCCCTTACCTTCCTGCCTCACCTCCCATCCCTGCCACAGTACCCTTGACCTCTACCTACCCCTCCTTTTTCTTTTTAATTGTTTATCCTCCTAATTATCATCGTTTGTTTCCCCTCTCCTTTTCGGTATTCATCTTCCCCCGTCTATCCTTTCTCCGTCCTCTACCTTCATCCTCGTCCCTTCTTCATTTCTGCGGCCCCTCCCACTGCCCGCCCCCCCACCCCACTCCAACCGCCTTCTCCATTAGCAGATTAGATTTAGTCCCATAATGCCGCTGGGCACCGTGATTTTACTGGCTCCTATTACTCCTAAATCATCTTCTTTTTTCTCCGTCTCTTCCCTTTCCGTCTTACGATTGCATTCAAACACAGAATTTAAGTTAACACACGACACGTATATGCATGACGGCGTCGCGCTAACACGCCCGAATTAGTATCGCCGCGGCTAAATTGTGACGTCATTGGAAGGGAGCGGAGAGTTTAGTTCAATTTCTATTGGCCTCGCATTCATCTTTTATTCCTTCGCTGCACATTCCCCAGGGGCGTGACTGATTTTCATATCACAATATTTGAGCGGAGCTACTCGCGGGGCTGTCACACGAAGGCGCCTCGGATGCGGAAATTTCCCCAGAAATGAAGGGTCGGGGAGTAATGTGAAGTCTGAACGACAGGCGGCTTCCGTCGTTGTCTTTCCCCCCCTTTATGGAGACGGACGGCGGTGGCAGTGAAATCTGAGATGGTTTTATTTATGTATTCTCGAGAGCCAGCGCCTTCTCGCTTCTAAATCATTTCCGTTGTGTCAGCGTGTTATCGTTTATTATGACAGCCGGTGAGTTAGTCCTGCCTTTACCTTCGTTGACAGAACGGATGATTACCGAGTCTGTTTTAGTCTTCCCGCGTCAACTCTCGGCGCGTTTACGATAAATCTATAGGCGACGGAAATGTATCACATGTAGCGGAAGAAGACAATGTGAATCACCGCGGCTCTTCAGTTTACTTTTTTCTCCCATTTTTTTTGTATGTATTTGAAAGACGTGACTTGCGGCTTTTACAATTCTGTAACTTGCTTAACACTTGTGTTATTTCTGGGTCAAGGCGACCTGGAAGCCAGAAAACAAATATGTTTGTGGTATCCCTTGTGTTGTCTCTGGCTCAAGGTGAACGACCTCCACCACTGCAAATGTATTTCTGGAAATCAGGAAGTTGATACAAAACTTTCCTTGGAATGGGACGAAGAACATGAGCCTATCCATGCTATTGTAGCACTAAAAGCGCAGAATTATTTTTGAACCTTTTTGGTCTTTGCGGTCGAATAAGGCAAAAATAAAAAAGTCAGGCTCAGTCCAGACACAGAGAAGTTCATGGCGGTCGGTTTAAGCCTAAGTCTGTAGAACCCCTAGAGAGAGGGTAACCAAGTGCCCTTTTTAGATATAAGATTTTATTAAGTAGTCTATTTTAAAGTGAATTTCTTTAGGGTTTAGCTTTTTTAATTGCATTGTCTCCATCTCCCTCTACTTTTTTTTAATAGCCTCTCCAATAGTACGGCAGGATTGCCATTCTTTTTGTCACCTTTTTGACATTTTTTCGATCTGTCATTACCCGGAACCTTGTTTTTATTTTCTAAAGACGTACTGACATTTTGTCCCTCCTTCTATATAAGTTTTTTTCCCTCTATTTATAAAGTTTTTTTCACAACATAATAACAGATCGTGGTTTATCAATGACGTTTTTACGATAGAAGAACTGCAGGGACAGTCACAGGTGGCGCATTGGTAAAGATATTTGCTGTTTAAAGACACAAAATTGAGACATGCCTGGGAAATTCCAATGTCAATTCTCCAATCATTTGGTTTGTTTATTAATAAGCTTTTGATTTTATACAGTCATGCTAAATCAGGCCCTTGGCAGAGGCATGCAGATTGTCGTTTAACATACCTTCAGCACAAATATGAAGCCAGGCGTGTGATGAATTTTCTAATTTGAATATTATTTTAACCACACAAAATAGGAATACTTAAAAACTGAGTCACACAGTCATCTTTTATTCATCATCGTTCCCGACCGGGTGATAGTTACGTGGTGGGGGGTCCATCTTGGTATTCCAGTACTTGTTGCTTGTCCAAGCTTGGTAAACTGATTTTTTCAAAGATGATCATTACAATTTTACTTCCTTCTACTTCTTCTTTTTTTTGACGATGATGATTTTTAATGTTTGTGTCATGAAAATAACGTGCCGTCTTCAGCACTTTATCCCGGAGTTCCCTCTCTTCCTCCGAAACAAGGTTCTGGTGGTTTGGTATGCAGCGTGGGCATGAAGGAGCAGCCTATATAAAAAGTCAGCGGACCATGAAATGATGCTGAAGGTGTCATTTTACTGCAAACGAGTTTCGTAATGTGCTTAAAAAGAGAATGACATAACACAAAGTAATTGACGATGAGGTCAAATGAATTCCCAGTCAAAAGAAATGATGAGTCACATTTGTTGGAATATTCCCCCTGATTTTGTCACCATTCACGCATCTCTTTTTTTAAACCCTAATCCGCCTTTTAACCTCGTTACGACATCACCCAAATCCATTTCCCGCACCTGCTTTCTTTAAACCGAGAAAAAAAAAGCCTGTTTGCAGGGGAACAATGGCGCTGATTCTGGATCCACTCAATCTAATCTCTAATAATTAGCGTGTGTGTTGCCGAGCCACACACACTCAATTTAAAAAGCTTGACACGTGTTTTTCCAGATACTTGTGTTCGAGCGATTAACCGCTTTGTTAGCATCAGAAATGAAAAATAAAGATGCATCTGGGTGTTTTCTTTTTTCCCTTCTATTTATAAACATCCGTCTCGTCCAGTTACTCCTGACATCAACCACTCACCGTTTCTAACTGGATCACGAGGGCTTAGTAAAGCGATTAGGGACTTGGAGACGGCGTAGCAACCACACACGCCGAGATATACACTTTTTTTTGTTTGTTTTTTCCCGCGCACCTCTTTGTCGTTTTTTTTTTTTTTCCTGGGTCTCCGGCTCCTGGTAACCCAAACATCCACGAGCACGGGGTTTCATTCTCCCAGACAAGCCCCGAGGCTAAAAAAAAAATCCGACCGGCAGCCAGGAGCCATTGTGAGTCTGTCAGAGGAATTAAGCGGCACCGGCGTGGACGTGGAGGACGACGGTCTGCTCTGTTAACCTTTAGAATCACTTTGTTTTACCCTCGCAGATAAACGTGGCCATCGCTGGAGCCGTTCGGGTCTTTTATTATCTCCATATGCATTAAAATCCTGTTTCGAACACCAAATATAAAGGCAGTCGGACGTTTTTTTTCAATACAAAGAAATAAAGATGAATATAATAAAAAAAAGTTGTATAATATAATCATAAAACATGACCATGAAATACATCAGAATGTACATTTTTATTCTTGGTACTAATGTAAGTTATCACTAGAACTGTGAATTGGTTATAAATGTCAAAATTATTTTCCACAGAGTATTTAATAGTATATATGTCACTTTTCTTTTGACACCATTGTGGCAAACATGGTTGTATGGACTTAATGGTCTGGACTTGATTATAGACTATTTTTTAAATACTAAAAACCTATCAAAAGAGAGTAAAAGATTAAAGCAACATAAAAGGAAAAAAGAAGCTTTGACTTTGAGTGTCAAAATGGCCGACTTGCTAAGTAAGCTAAATGCTAGCAGACAACCAAACACTATTCCTGGCAAACTTACAACACTAAACAACAAAGAACCTGTTGAAACAAACTACTATAATTACTAGGAAGATATAACAAATATCTGAATTAATAAAAAATGAATGAAATCTTTGTCATAACTGATTTTACATTGAGTTTGAGACACATTTTTAAAGTTTCTGACCAGTGCAACCAAACATTTTATCACGTATAAAAGTACTTATTTTATAAACCAAAGCAACATAACTTTTGAACATCTGGAGTCTTGAAGTTAAGATTATTCTTGCCAAACGAATTTGATTAAAAAGTCAAGATTAGACTTAAATATTCCAAAGTGAATTGGTTAAGATGTAAAAGTTTTCGGAACATTTCGTGCTCATTATCGAGCAAATCGAAACAGACCTGTAAACAATAATAATAACCTGTAAGGACGCTGCACAGAATGAACCTTCTACCCTTTATTTGACTCTTTCCTGAATGACAGAAGCCAGATTATCATCACTGGGGGAAAAGACGGATATATTAGATTGACGGCGCGGCTGTTAGAGATGACGATGGGAAGACAGAACGAGGAGAGCAGGGGAAGAGGTCAACCAGAGTGTTGAGGGTTTTTTAACAACGGCTGAAGAAAACCAGGTGGAAGGAATTAAAAGAGGAAGAAAAGATGACGAGAGAGGATGTTGAGTAAAATCGATGAGTTTATTAAAATCTAGGTAGTACCGCAGCAGGTACTTTTGGTTCTTGTGTTTGTGCGTCTTTCCCGAAAAAATAAATAAATAAAAAAGGCAACCCCCCGCCGCTCCTGTCTCTCAGCAGGTCAGTGTTGTCAAGGTTACCAAAGGCCATTTTCACAATTAACCGTTGCACCGAGAAGACATTAAAACAGTGCTGGTGTCCCGAAGGTGTTCGGGGTTCGACGGAGAGTCACTGTTAACGTGAGGGTTGTTTATGGAAATGGAAGCAGCGAAAAAAAAGGCTCAGACTATGGTTTTTGTACTGAAACAACAACAAAAATAGTCGGTTTCATTTTTTTTGCACAGGTGACGTTCAAGTAAAACGGTGATATTAAAGGTTCAAGGTAAAATTTTGATCAACAAAGAATGAAGGCTACACTTTATTACCTCTTTTTTTTTCTCCCTCAAATCAAAAATAAACCATATTATTGACAAAAGGGCTGAAAAATGTTTTAGAAATCCAATTAAATTAACATTCAACATTCAAAAACCACTTTACAGTAGGTGGCGACAGAAACAAAAGCAGACTGAGGCAAAGAACTTTTTGCTTGTATTAAAAAGTGCAAAAGTGTTGACATTTTTTTAATTATTTAATTTGTGTGATATGTTTAATTATTTGTTATATTTTCTATTCATGGTGTCTTTTACAGTGATGTTTTATTTAAATTAAAAAATATATATTTTTGCTGTTAAAAGGTAAAAAGTATATTTTATTATAATTGTATTATTATTATAATTGTGTTTGTCATACTTTAGACATAATTGTAAAAAAAATATTTAAAAAAAAAATTGCCTACTAAATCAAAATCTCAATAATGGTTAAAAAATATTAAAAAAATACTTCTCATCCCTGATCAACATGATAAACCAAAACATTTATCATATATTATATATTGTTTCTAAATCCTTATCCACCTTCACCACTAATCCTCTTCCCGCCGTCATCACCTCTCAATAAGCTCATTTCTGTCCATACGTTCTCGCGTCTCGTTCAGTAATGGATCCTGTTTGGATTTCAACCTCGCACGCCACCACTCTTGAGACCTTCGGGGAAAACATGCAGGTGATTCTCACCGGTGGCTTCGACGTGGCCCGTGGGTGTGAATGGAAGTGAGAATAGCTGTCAGCCGTTTGATTGACCGGCGAGGTAAACGCCGCTCGCTCGCTGCCAGTTTGGCTCGACTCCAGCGAACACCTCCTGGAGGATGTTTCAGTGATGGATGGCCAAAGTTCCCTGTCTGGAAGACTCCGTCGCGGATACTTCAAGCATTATGATACGATGTATTTACACCTTCAGGTCAATCACTATTGATCGGATCATGTTCTCAAAGACATTGGTTGGAAGATCTTAACCATGACGTGGCTTCATCTCTAAAGTACTTATTTTGATTATATTTATCAATAACAACTGAAGTCTTTTCTTAACTTGCACTTAAAAGCCTTTTTTTCATGTTTATTAGCTTGTTTACTATTTATTATTTGATCATTATCGCTAATGGCTTATGATCTCCGGTCTGGGTCTTCATAATTTCCTTTTCTTTTACAAATATGTTCTCTTACTTTCTCTCATTTTATTTTTATTCTCACTTTATATTCTTGTCTGTCAATCAACCATAATGGGGATGAAATTACCTGGTGATAAATAAAAAATATACCAATAAATTAAGAAAAACAATCTTCTAACATTGCTACCAATTAAATATACTGTAGTAGAAAAGTGAAATATTTTTCCCTCCTTTGTATTCAAAAATGCTGCTTGCTCACACTACTTTGAAGATCATCCACACCTCCTTGAATATGTTTGAAAACTGGTGGGTCATTTATGTGTTAAAATCTCTAATGTGTCCTTGCATTATCTTTTAATGTTTACTCATGCCTAATATTGAGATGACAAACAGATGAGGATGTGATGATAACTTTATTAAACAAAAGAGTAAACATTTTGGTTTGTGTTTAGGCTTGAAAACGTATGGAAACTAAATAAATAAATATTAAAATATATTATTCATGAATTTTGCAGTTAATGTTAATGAACATGTGACAACATTTTTCCGATTTTATTCTCAATTTTTTTCAAATAACTAACATTTTAGTCTGCACTTTAATTCCAGCATCAAATGATCCTGTTACTAATACTTTTGTTAAAAAATAATTCTTATTTTTTATAGCTTTTTTTGTGAGCGTTTCTGGGGTCACCTTCCTTTTGAGGCGCACACCTTTTCCCAATCTCCACCAGCCATGTCAGCCCCGGTGCTGCTTCTAGATCATCTGCCGCTGAAGTTTTATTAGCTCCATAAATGTCCCTAAGAGCCTGCAATATCGCTTAGCTATAACACTCAAAGAGGAAGGAAGAGCTAACAAGAAGGGGAGAGGAGGAGGACAAAAAAAAAAAGAGAAAAGAGTGAGAGGGGAGAGTCTTAATATCACTTACTCCTTCAGATGACAATTCAAATAAGAGAGTGTCATAAAACAAAATGGTGTGAGGGGACATTAAAAAGAATTTGCCTGCAACAAATTGGAATGTACGCACCGTGCTGCCTTAACCCAAAAAACCCGGCTTGTAACTCATCTAAATTTGTCGTACGTCTTTCGGGCGCGGGGCCAGAAAAGCTTTTATATCCATAAAGGCCTATGGATCACGGAGAATTGCATTAAGCTGTCCAATTTAATTACAGTATCGACAAAACATAATAGATACTTACAGGCTCAGGGAGCGATGGGTAGAGGTGGTGGTGGTGGTGGAGGGGGGGAGCCGGGACACCCAGGGATACGGAAAAGTGCAGACAATGTCCATTTATAATGCTGATGCAGTGTATGTATCAAAAGAAACGCGCTTGAGGTGTGTGTGGCTCTAACAAAAGGATCCTCCATAACCCAGGGGAGCATTTCAGAATGCTTAGTTTGATTTAGCTGCTCCCTGGCGACTGTCTCGCTCACAAACACGCCAAATGAGCTCACAAACACACAAACACACACACACACACACACACACACACACACACACACACACACACACAGGTCGCACACTGACAACCTGACACAGATACTTACTTAGATCTGTGTAATAGAGCGATTTATGGGACGACGCTGCCGTCCTGCCCCGTCCCAGCCGCCCATCCAACTTGATCAATAGATAGAGGGGGTGGGTGGGAGGGTCTAGGGGGGGTAATATTTTTATTCATGCTCGCCCACTTAATTCAATCAAAGCGAGCTGGGCGGGGAGCAGGGGGAGGAGAGGGGGAGGGATGGAGACGGAATAGAGAGCAAGGGCACACAGTCAAAAGTCTGATGAAAAATTACCAAGACTGGCATAAAGAATGGAAGAAATAGGGGGAGGGAGGAGAGTTATGGGAAGACAACCAGTCAGTGCGTCCTCCATTAGGAGGACACCAAGGACGAAGCCCAAGTGGATCTATATTTATATAAAATGACAGTATTTGTCTTTCTAGTTAGCAAATGCATGATACAAAGATTAATCAACTTCATATTGTTAGATAAAAACATGCAAAATGATTTGTTTTGAAACCAAAATAACCTAAAAATTAAAAAAGATTGTTTATGAAATTACGACGAAGTAAGCCTCGGGTTCTCAGACAATAATACATATAAATGTACTTTATATATAGCATGTACACGGAAAATACTTCCGTCAAGCTGCTTTTTTTCCCGAAATGAATGCAAAAATAAACAACAATTCATTCACACACTCACACACTAGGGTACTCCTAAATTAACTTTGTGTTTTTTAGGACTGTTGGGAGGAAATCAGAGGGTCCAGAGTATTTCACGGTTATAGAAATTCAAAATTGAAAGGATTTATAAAAAAAAGTGGATTTTGTTGGCTCACATCTGAAAACCAAGTTCCCTCACCTGGAATAGAAAAAATAGGGAATACAACTTTGCATTGTTTTTGTGATAGTGTAGCAGTTTAGCCAATACACTACTAGTAGTTCAGTCATTTACATCCCTGAGTTTTAACTAAAGACAATTTTTAAAACAACAACAACAAGAAAGTGGTTTAATGTTGTTTTCATTAGATTGCAAAACTATCAAAACATCCCTGAATCCAAATCAAACTGACCATTATGATAAAATGTTCAACTTAAAATCTCATAAAAAATATTTTTGGAGTTGAAAACAAAGGAGACAAAAAAAATGTCACCCAAGCCAGTGAAAACATAACTTTCTTGGCAGAGACACTTCTGTGATGATAAAGTAGATAAAAGAAGATATATCTTTATTAATCCCTTGGGATAATTGTCTGGACAATTAGGAATATACAGAATGTATAAAGTTGTTAACATTAGATTCAGAAAAAACATGATGCATCTATCTTTCGAGTCATTCTTTAAGTAGTTGTTACTGTTTAACTGGATCGCAGCTTAACACAACCACAAAAAACATATCGATTCAGTCCTACAGAGAACTCTCAGCGATACCTTCTGTATGACTTTGGTCCCATCTGACAGCAGAACACTCGGAAGATGAGCTCGCTACCGGTCAATATTTATTACTCATTTTATGGAACAATATTAAATGCACTTACAGCTCCCCAAGGGTAGCGAAATAGAGAAAGACATAAAGAGGCAAAGTGAGGGGTGGGGAGAGCAAGAAAGCTGAGGGTCTCTCGGGTTTCAAAGAAGAAGCTGAACCACTTTAGTTTTGTTATCCTACCCCTTTTTTTTTTCCTTCATCACTCCCCCAGAGCAGAGCCAAGGGTCAGCCCCCGTGTCTTTCTTCTTCTACAGTTCCTCTTTAATAAATAGCACACATATACAGATGTTCACTTGCTCACCGTTTCACCGCCGCAACCTTTGCTTCTTTCCTTGTCTCTTCCATCTTGCCCGGGACCTCCTGTGATGTGGTCCGACTGGGTTTTCTTATGGAATGGGGGGGGAGGCCCATCCTCGGTCTCCCATGTTTCATGGTTAATATACAAAAAACCTCAGCAACCTCGGTTTCATATCTCACCAAGCCTGGGGGGGGCAATGATCTAATATGTGGAGGCTTTTGTTTCATAAAAATATGTAGGATAAGATCCTCTGGCAAGAAAAAACCCATAGTTGTTGTGCAAAAAACAAGCTAACTTAATACGATTAGCTTGTAGATCCACAGTTGCGTATTGTTCACATGTAATTTAACGTTATCCTGATGATCCAATACTTTTTCAAATTATTCTCTATTTGACACTGACAAAAATATCAACATTACTAGAGATCAAAGACTTTAATTGACATTAAAAATGTCATTTATTGGTAGTTTTTGAGCTAGCTTGATTGTGCTAGTCCTTTGGGAACAGTTAAATTAAGCATGAAAAGTGATGCTATTTTAAGGGGTTCCCTTTCCCTAGAAAAAGAGGGTGCAATGTTTATTGTGTTGCAGAATTACAGCAAAAACTTCCCTTCTTTTTTTGCGACTCATCCATGTTTCCATTGCAGATGGTCTCCCTCTCACTCAAGGGTTAACTGTAATATCCGATGGGACAAAGGGCAACCTGGCCATTTTCATTATTCCTCTCGCATGAATAATGGAACTTAATATGGGGGGGGGGGTGTTCGCTTGAAGCAAAGAACGCACAAACACACACTCTCCCAGACACTGTTCCAACGCCATAAGGATCTGGAACTGTCATCCTCGATTCCTCCAGATCACACGAGGGCCACTGTCGTGCCCATGGAGAAGAGGCCTTCATTTGGCAAACAGAGCCAGAGAGAGGGAGGTCTTCATGCTGAAAATCTTGAAGACATTTGGTAAAAATTAAATTACGCGGTACTTAGGAAGCCATGACAAACAGCAGATAATACATCTGTTCTTGTGATGCTTTCAAGCGCTTTCCTTCTCTTCTGAATTCCCCTCATTTCTGAGTGAACCTTGTTTTTCTTCTTTTTAGTCTCTGCAGAACCACTTTTTCCCACCAAAAAACAGGAAAGTTATGAAGCTTTTTTTTGGTGAAACATTTCAAAGCAAGATAAAAAATTGACGTACTAGACCCACAGTTTGCCTCAACAAAAGGAATTGCTTTATTTCCCATCAGAAACATCTCTGTGGCCAACTGCTGTAACTCCTATTTAACCTTTGAATTTGCTGGTTGACGTCATGGCCTCCTTTGAAAGTCGTCAGTTCATGATAATAGTGGACTACAGAGAAATACTCACTACTTCTTGTAACAGCTGTTGAGCTTAATAGAAATATAAACGTGAACTATTGTGCTTCTGTTTCATTATAATGAGCTGCAAACGGCCATTGAACAACACATGGCATGTTTTTTTTTGGGTGGATTGAATGACTGGGGGACAATTTTAAAAGTGACATCAACATTTTCTCAGTCAGGAGTCGAACATGAAACCAGTTATACACTTTATTATCCACAGATGGACAGAAAAAAAGGATTTTTAGGAATTAGGAATTAGCATTGACAATCTGCTTGCCTCACAGGATCTAAATTTTACATTTTATTTCATACTTTATTATGAAGTAATAAACTTTAAAAAAGAGGCCTCTGGCCTGTCAGCATTCGATCTGGGAAATCTGCTCAATCCTTGAACACATGCACAATTGCATATCTCGATCCTCTATGTTTTTACGGCAACCAGATTCGGACAAAAATGTAACATAGAATACGATCTTGGAAACCAGCGATCTATTCACGCATATGTGTTGCATTCAAAATACAAAACTTGATTTCTAATAACCGATAACGTAGTGACTGTTCATGTCTCAAAGCATTGATTTCAAAGATGTAAGAGAAAAGCGTTTCTATGCCATCAGGTGGTTAAAATCAAAATCACTTTTAAGACGTTCCAGGGATGGTTTTCATGTCAGTTTAGTGGAAAACATGCTTGTGTCGATGGTAATAAAATAGTTTGTGCAGCAAAATGGTGGTTCTCCTTAGAAACTCCCATTTTCTCACAAGGTAAATAATAAATATTAATGTTTCAACAAATTTCACATCGTAGACAAAACGTTCAAATGTTTTGAGACTCGACAAGACAATACATTCTCAGCTATATAAATAAAGTAATGTATTATATTGCAACAAACCTGCATACACATGGTTCACTGATGATTTCCCAGATTGTGCACACTATAATACAGTACTGTGTTATTGTCCGAATCAGTTTGCCATTAAAACATGGCGAATAAAACAGGTCATTGCGCACGTGATCCTGGATTATTCAGATTTCCCAGATTGTACTCTAGAATATACCGTGTAGATAACTGTACATAGAATCAATAGATTCATATTTAGCTCAAACTTTGACAGAGATACAAACATGTATCTTTGGCTATGGTGAAGCATGATGCAGGTAAAGTACCTGGACTCTCTTTAATGTCGTCAGCATATAAATCGCTCTTTCACTGTCCAAACCATTTATATAAAAATATCTCGTATAAAGATCTCTTTTCCAATTCATCGTCCTTATAAGTCATTGTGTTTGTCATCCGAATGGAACTGACGGATAATTCGGCCATCTTTCCTGATTTAATAGAATCTCTGAAGACTAATTGCCTGTTTCATCAAATATCACTGGTAAAAGACCCAACAAGGTTAAATCCAATAATTGAAATGTTGCAGCCGATTGCCCGGCTCCAGTGTACAAAGTATTCCAGGGTCCTTGTGTACCGATGAGTTTTGCAAAGGCTAGTCCATCACTGAGTGTCCTTTTCAGGGATCACAGGCCAATCTCCTGTTGGTGATTTCCTCCACTCCGCTAAAAGGTCAGCGGGTATGACTCACCAGAGGGATGAGAACGAGGCCACCTGTTTACGTGAAGACGTATTGCTCGGTCTGGATGTAGACAGTGTTGAAATGATAGCTGGGGTGAAAACTTAATCACCCCGTGACATGTTTTTTTTTTTTTTTTGAAAAATTCCATTTAGAGTTTTCCAAACAAGACAAAAGCCGTTTGTTCGTGAGGTTTTCTGAAGAAATGTAAATTGGAGTTTTTTTCTCGTCACCACTTTGGTGTTGTAAAGGCAGCAATTTCAACGGGAAGCCCCGTATATAATTGCCCAAAAATTCTCGGGAAAGCAAATAATTATCACTCTAAAAGACACCAGGACTCTATTTTCTTTGTAGGACCCCCAGTAGTTTTCTGAAGAATTTGACAAGATCTGAGGTGAACCTTTTAATAAACATTCGTTGGTAGAGAATTATACCTTGTGGAAAATTTAGGTTACCTTTTCTTTCTCTCTTTGCATGGGTTTACTCCAGAAACTCCCTTGCACAGTCCCAAAAGAAGTAAAGAGTTTAATTGAATACCCCAAAATTGCTTCTCCCTTTCTTGCATCAACCATTTTTTGCTTAGGTTTATTGTATCATATTTGAACTCGTTAGAAGTTGAAATCGTAATATTGAGAGGAATCACAGTTTCTGTTCGATTTCTTCCCTTTATTAACCACTAACCCAATCCACACACAAACATGGATATTTTTTTGCTTTTGGTCTCACAATATTGGCAAAGCTTGAAGCTGAATGCAGGACCACCAGAAGTGACATCTTGCCAAGATGTGATGTTATCCGCTCATGTCTGTCTTGACTTTGACTCATGATGTAAAATCTAAACTGACTGGTGCCAAAGAAGCGACATTTTAACCAATGTTTGTTCATCTGTTTGTTATCTTAACTTCTACGAGTGCTGTGGCCTGATAACGCATCAGGCTAATGTACTTCAGCACTTGATAATATATACACGTATAATAGATATTTAATCTGCTAGACAGCCATATATATATGTACAGGATATAAAAAATTGAAGAAAATAATTGGGTGAAAATGAGGTGCCTGGTGAAGGGCTTCGCTCTCCGAATGCTTTTTCAAGTCCTACATGTTGAAAGAAACGCTGATAAGAATCACATGTGCTGACTGGTCGAGGTGTTTTTGGACGTGACCGCCTGGTACCTGAAAGTGCCCCCCCATCCAGCGCCACGACACGGTATCTTGAGAAAAATGCACATGTTTGAATGAATGGAACTGCAGGAATGTTTTCACTGGTCGGCGAGTCGAAACTCATGTTCACCTTTTTTTCATTTCCTCTGCTTCTGACATGCTTCTGACAGCGGTCACAGCACTCAACAGGGTTTAATATGGACTGAAATTCTATTATTTGTTAAGAGAAATCTGATGTTCTTCTTCTGTGAGTGTCAAACACTCATGAAGACAGATTCAATGAAAACATTAAAAATAAAAAGTGAAGCACCTCCTTGCAGAGGTGGAAATGATGGCTAGGTATTCATCAGAAGGCATACATATAATCTGCCCATCAACACTAGTGACAGGCCAAGTATTTATTTCCGCTCAATTTGCTTTTTTATTTCCTCTTTTTTCCACAAAATCATCCCAGTTTGTTCGTTATTTATTATCGCTATGAGCCTTAAAAAAAATCTCATCAGGACCTGAAGAGCTGGAAATGATCAAATCAACAATTCTATAACCTTCAAAACCAAGTGTGCTAATAGACGACCGGTAACCAGCCGCATGATGAAAACTTTCCTCACTCGCTGGTGACATATGACTTTTATTACGCTGGTTTTCACTGCGGTCTCCGGGAGCCAGTGTCAGTCAGCTGGAGTCATAACAGCCACCAGAGGGGCCGGCCTCATAATAGCTTTTATTTGACTTGGATGTCTCGCCTTCTGTCGCGGGGAAACGACAAATAAAATATTCGCCGGGTAAACAAAACAATAAAAAGCAATAATTAGTGATTGAGCCTGTTCTGAAGTATGGCTTTTATTTTTGGGTTTATGTTCCGCAAATTAATTGACGCCGTCATTCATCTCGGTCGGTTTTATTTTTAGGAAGATGTGGGACACTGGAGATCGACAGCTCAAGGATGCTTTGGGGAAATCATTCATAGTTTATCGTTTGTTGTGCACTTTGTGAAATACCAGGCGTTGCCAAAGAATGATTACGGAAATAATAATGATTTAATATTGCATATGGTTTAGATATCATTGAATTTGAACCATTTACATTTCATACCCCCCTAAAACCTTCACGTTTGTCGAGTGGATTGTGAAACTATAGGATTTTAAGATCAGACAAATAAATACACAAAGACAGATGGGCCTACTATTTTAATATAGAAAGATTATTGGAAGTTATTACCTATTTAGAGTCAGACGAAGGTGGTCTTGGTGTTAGGATTAATGTTAGCGAGGCAGATCAAACTGTGTCATTAAAATATAGGCTTTCATTCAAGTTATATGTAGCCATGAAGCTTCATGAAGCCTCATCCTCAAATTCAATGCTAAATATACAGTATATTATGCACCATAAAGCTTCAATAGCCTTTTCTTAGCAATATATGCTAGTGACAATGCTAACAGTGCTAACAGGATAGTTGAGTGCAGGGGTTCCCGAACACCATTGGACTATGGCAAAAAGAAACATCACATGAATTTGTGTTTCCTTACTTTGACTCATTTTTCAATAATTAATTTATTATTTTGAGCAATCGTGGCCATGTTTTCGAAAGAGCCATACTTCATGTATGCTCCTTCATATTTTGGAATTATATTAAATAACCATGTGAAGATTTTGTAGCAGCACAATCATCTACACAAAGTTGTTGGACTGCTCCTTGGATCTTTATTATCTCCATTTTCCTGCTTACCAGCTGAACTTTGTCACTTTGTTTATTTCGTTTATCTTACAATCCGAAATATGAGAATGCAAAGATCAATGCAGTGTGTTAGTTGTTTGTTCAGGTCAAAAGGTAGAAAATTATTTTTGACATAACAGCAATATCATTCCTCCATCCCCCCCTAGGACCTCAACACCTGGGTTAGTACTGCAAGTCCTTGATTCGTCCATAGTTGGGATCATCAGCTGCAATTTAGCCTCATAAAGTTGTCTATAAAAGCAGAAAGCTAGAACTTGAGGGGAACGTATGACCTATTTAGAGTCCGACGAAGGTGGTCTTGGCGTAATGAGCGATGTTAGCAATTTATATATTTATTCCAGTTGATTACAGCTCTCATTATCTCGTTGTTCAGGATAGATGTTCGATTTAAAAAAAAAAAAAAAAGCACAAAGAAGCTCACATGAAGATCTTACAACGTTCCTTTTTTTCTATCTGTTTCCCATTTTCTCTTTTAACATCAGAACTGAAGCAAAAACTATCAAAAAAAATTCCCCCCTCAATCCCAGCCGATTAAAAAAGTGTCAGACCCTTCAAAACAACAAGCGTAAACACGCGGAATATTTTCCGGCTGTGCCGCACATTAAAATATCATCACACCATTCCTGCCTGTCAAGCGATTGCCTTTTTCCCGTGCTCCCTTCGTTACCACAAACAGCGCGGCGGAATTGCACATAAAAGCACATATTTTCTTTGCCTAAAGAGTATACAACGCCAGCCGCACACTTTTCCCATCAGAGCCCGCGGAGCGAAAGAGCGAGAGAGAGAGGGAGCGATCATCTCTTGTCAAACAAAAGGGAATGATCCAGAAAAATGGTGCTGAGAGAGGGGGTGGGGGGGGGAAGCATCAAAAAACGATGAAACCTTGTTAGTCTGAGGAAATTAGTTTTTCTGTTTTCCACGCCACGCTCGCCAATTAACATTCACGGCCTTGATTGGCTCCGGAGAGAGGCTTTTTTTTTTTTATCGCTTCCCAGGGTCTGAACTAGATGTCGCAAGTGTATTTAGGCGATTGTGTTGATGTATCAATACGTTGCAATGGCGGGGAAAAAACGTATAGCGCCGGGATAATTACCTCTTCTTCTCAGCCCCGGAGTGGCTCGTTTTTCCACGCTCTTGTTTGTTTGCGAGGTCAAAAGGGGGAAGTCGTCGTCGTCGCGGTCTGTTTTTCCAACATGGTTGTGTTGTCATTATCCCCGACTGTGTGTGTGTGTGTGTGTGTGTGTGTGTGTGTGTGTGTGTGTGTGTGTGTGTGTGTGTGTGTGTGTGTGTGTGTGTCAGTCGTCTTACATGCATGATCTTGTGTTTGTGTGCTACCACTGATTGCCTGTGTGCGCCGTACGCAAGCCGGGTTTGTGTCTTTAACCAAGTCAAGCATGACTGGCAGGAATAAAAGGGGTGATTAGCTTGTCTGATATTTCATATCTCGCTCACCCCCTTCCTCACCCACAACTCTAATTTCATTGTGCTTTCTCAGCCCGGTGTGTGCCTGCCAGGCTCCCTCCGCCACAAACAAACACTAATAGAGTTAAGGCCGGGCTGTAGAATCATGTCAACAATCATTTGGCTCATGTAGGTATTCATTATGGAGGTATAGAAAAAAAAAAAAGAAGTAAATAATTGTTTGGTTTTTGCGAAAAAGTTTAAGCCATTTCTTTTCAAAAAGAATGTGTGGAAATTGGAAGACGTTAACGATGATTGATGTTCCTGTTTGTTCCTTGATTTCTTAGAACGAATGTGATCGCTACCAGAGTTGGAAAATCGCTAAATTCACTTCGTACGTCAAAGTTTTTGGACCCGTAGACTTGATAAACCCGAAGTGAAGTGGCAGCCAAATCTGAGATTTTTACTTTATTATTATTGTGTGATGCTGAAGGGACTGTTAAGATCCACTTTTGGCCTAATGACCTACATTTTAAATCACATCTACTCATACAAATTGTATCTGATTTTAACCAATTCAACTTTTATTAATATTTGTTCCTGATCTGCAGTCTATATTTTTGCTTTCTTTTATCTCCTCAACCCTATCTTTTTTTCTATGTTTTTTTTCCCCATTCACTTGTGAAAGACTCGTGTTTCAACTCCTTCCACAGGTACAATCATGTACTCACACTTAGAAACTTCATTCAACTTTAAAAACACTTTTGTCTACTTCTACGACTACTTGTACTTCTACCTTTACTACTAATTTCTCTACAACTTCGACTACTTCTTCTTCTTCTACTTCTTTTTCTATTTCTACTACTTATTCTACTTCTGCTTTTACTACTTATACTTGTACTATCAATTCTACTCCTAGTTTTACTACTACACACACAAAAAAAAAGGTTTTACAAAATTTGAAAAAATAATCAGTAAGTCTTGAGGTATAAGATATTAAATTAATGTGACTGATTAATGATTAATGTAACTTTCTGCTTAACATCTGTTAAAAGGAGGTTTTTTATTTTAAAATGTATATTTAAATGCATAATATTCAAATAAAATATAATATGAAACAAATGTGGTTCTCTAAATTGTAGGGAATTGTTTATTCAACTCAAAATAACCATTAGATTATACATATTCAAGATTAAAAACTGATTTATTCATCTATTAATCTGTTATTGTACCCAACTTTAGTACAAATAAAACACACGATTAAGTCAGTTCTACAGTAGAATGGTTGATATATTTTAACACCTTGATAAATAAAAGTGTAATTTATTGATCGGTAATGCATCACAGTTCCAAGAAAACATGTTTCTTTGAGTATTTCTAATGGCAATGATCTGAAACAGGATCAGTATGTCACATAGAAATATGTAAAAGTTCTGTTAATTTTTTATACGTGAAGATCTCACACCGTGCTGCCTTCACTTCCCTAAATTCTCTCTTTCCCTCCTCTCACTGTTAATCTCACATACGGCCATAAATGCACGAACACACTGAGGCGGGAGATGGAGTCAAGCCAGCAGCATTTCTGATCATTCTTTTTGTCTTTGAAGCTCTTTGCTCCAAATTGTTCCGCTGATCATAAATGTCATGTCATCCATTCTCCTGCTCTCTCTCTCTCCCTCTCACTCTCTCACTATCCATCTCTTTCTCCTTCTGTGCCTTTGTTCTTGTAATTGTCCTTATGTGAAAGTCTGCGAGAGAGTGTGTGCGTTCTATACTTCAAATGTTTGTGGTTTTGTTTATCATTAGACGACATTCATCTGGGAGTGTTTGTGATACCATGACTAATGTCGTCCGTCTCTCTTGCTCTTCAGGGACCTCAGCGAGAACCAGATCCAGGCGGTTCCCAGAAAAGCGTTCAGAGGAATCACCAACGTCAAGAATCTGTGAGTCGGCTATTTAGCTCCATCAGCTCCGCCACTTATCCCCCCTTCTTTTTTTTTTCTTCCTGCAACGTTTTGTGGCGGCGGTTCAAGAGTAGTACATTCAGAAATCAAAGAAAGTTGTCGACCAGAACTCGAAAAGGGAAACGTATCGGAATCAGAAACTTGTATTGTGAACCCAGCATTGAAAAAAGGAGGAAATATTATCAATGAAAAAATAAATAAATATAAAAAAAACTAAATTTCAACTAGAGACATTAATGTTAAATGATGTAAATAATTAATAATGAATACAAAATAAAACCAAATACATTAAATTCATGAATATTCATGACCCAGCAGCCGTTAAGAAAGCGCTTCGAACCGAAATGTTCTGGTTTGTATCGATCGCTAGTGATCTTTTGAAATCCATTCATTTTGAGACATTATTGCTTCAGTTTTATCATTAAATAATTGATATACTGTAACAATACCCATATACAACATACATATAGAATACTATGTCTGTGTTTGTCTGATCTTTTTTTGTCTTATTTACTCATAAACATTCAACAAAATAGCTTGAAAATACTATTTTGACTACTGACTTCGCATCGAAGGCTTAAGACAGTAGGGGCGCAATAAAGTCAAGAGAAAGGGGGCAGAACACCCCGATACAAATTCCAATATGTCATTTACAACACAATAAAATAGGAAAACAGATCAGAGTTTCAATTAAAATTTGTATTCTGGGGGTGCACAAGGGTGTTGGGGGGGAGTAATGTTATCAAATATTTTGATAGAATAAATATTGTTTTGAATAGGAATGATTTCCATTTTTCATCTCATTTTGGCATTTTAAAAGCCTATAATCAGAGTGATCTTTTTTTCTTTTTAAAATTTCATAGCCTTGGATTTCAACAGGTAACAAACACGGTTGAAAATAAACAACAAAACGAATGCAAAAAAGGAAAACTCAAAAAAATGAATAAGGTAATTTTCATAATTAAAGTAATATAATTTATATTTTTTCTTACTGAAATGAACACAATCTTTGATAATTAATTAATTTAATTTAATTAATTTAAGTGATTCAACTCTAAATTGTGTTTTCAAATTCTTCTGCTAGTTAAACATGAGCCTGTGCTTCTGTGGTTAACTTTTTGAAACCTATAAAAATGTATTCTGTAGGTGTCATTGGTTATATTCTTTGGTGTACAGTAGATCTAAAAATAAATTGCCAAAAGTGGCTAATTATACACATGGATGAATTTTTAAAAAAAACTACAAAATAGTTAACAGTTGTGTGGTCATGTCAAAATGTTTACCTCTGCCAAGGAGGTCTCTCTGTGTTTCTGTTTGTAAGCAAACTAGCTCCGAAAGGTAACAATTACATTTAAGAAAATGTTTATAGGATAGGATTGTGTCGACTTGTGTGGCCTCTAACTGTTAACCGGTTTGAACTAGACCATTGGGTGAAAAAAAACACAACTTTATTTTCATAAAATAAGAAAAACTAGGTTTGACCATCTTTTACATTACCCTCCATCTCATCTTATTTTCTTCATTTATCCTCCCACCCGCTCTCCATCTCTCTCTGGACCTTTCCAGAGAGTTTTTGTCTCCACGTCAAATGTTCAATACCCTCCTGTCACTTGCTCATGGCGTCCTAATCGCCAATAGTGAGGTCAATACTCTGCCTAATCCATACTGCCAATCAATTAGCCCTGATCAATCTGATGCCACAAGAGTCTGCACACCCTCTGGGCCAAATCCTCATTTAAAGTTCTTCAGGGATGAAGCACGTTTAAGAAAAAAAAAACGCTTTGACGTCGGTTTATATTCTTGTAATCGTTTCATTTCGCAACAATTGTTTTTGTCGGCGCAGGACGAGACTTTGTGACTGTGAGTGTTGCCAGTGCGCCGCTAAAGAGTCTCCGCTGTAACAACCAGTTGTGTTTTATCAGTTCCGGCTGAATTCACAGAGAATCAAACCAACAAACAAACAAAGCCGAACAGGGAAACCACAAGAAGACAAGAATGCCCGTCGCGGTGGAGTCTCTTGAAGAATTCCAGAAAAAAACAATGTTTTTTGGACCTCACAACAAGAACAAGCCTGAAAAAAAATCTGCACCCGTCGCCCAATCCCTTCTTCCTCTCATCCTGAGATGGATGTTGAGGTCTGGATCCGATCCCAGCCACGATTGGGCAAGAGGAAGTCGTTAATACTCGCCAGTCAAATAAAACCCAGATCTCCATATGAGGTTGAGTCCACTTGTCTAGGTACCAGGCTGGCGCTTATGGGCCCGAGTGAACAAGATTGTGTTTCCTCAGCCACTAAGAAAGCCCTTTGTTTTAGAGAGATAAGAGATTTAATCATAATTAATCTGGAAAATTAAAAAGGAAATTCACCAAATTCAATTAAAAAGTCTATAGTAAACAGCAAAAATGACCTGAAATATTTCAAAGGGAGACCAATGTGTTGATTTAATTGTCTCTTGAAATTGACTATGGACCTTCATTCTACTCATCAGTATTTCTGTTTATATAAAACTCTATTTTCATTTAAATATATGCTCATTAGAAAATGTGCTCAAGCCCTGTCTACTGAAAACACTTCATTTTTCTGGAGCTAAATTCTTGTTTACCATAATCACTTTGCAGTAATTGGGCAAACATCTAGGTTTGCCACCACGTGTGATCTATCTAGGTTGTCTCCACCTTCAAGGGAATCGTTGTATAAACAAAGCACAATTACAGCTGCCTGGAGGAGGAGTAAAGACCAGTATTACTTGATGATGTACTTCAATCTTGTAACCTCTCGTTCGCCAAGATTTTAGACGAGGGAGAAAGTAATAATTTCAAAACATCATCATGATGAGGTACTAACTGCATCTTGGATAGGAAAACTTTTGACACATTTGAAACATGTCAGTAAGTCAGGAGAGTTGGGTTTTTTCATAAGTTTACCTTTGAAGGTTTTACCACTTTTTGTTTTTTTCATAAATCATAGTAGTTACTGATGATGCAACAGATGTACGGTACATTTTTATTGGCCATTGACCCAGATTTTGGTAAACGTCTTGGAACCACATACTATTGAGTTTGACAACCCTGCACTAAATTCAAAGTAAAACCACATTCCCATGATTTGCAAGTATACTTTTCCCTTGGAAGAAAATATAATGGGTTGGATGGTGAGAAAATATCTTATTAGAGAAAGTACTAAATGCTAAAATTCATGTTGTACTTGAAACAATGATGGAAAACACAATAAAATAATATTTTAAATAGTCTTGAGGTCACACTTGGTTTCTATTTTGGTCTTAAACATGTCATTATTTAAATACAATTCAGTTAAATTCCATTGACAAATAAAACAAAGAGTCAAAGCATTGATTCTTTGACTGCCAAAAGCTTCCTAATGATCTGGAATAAGTGAAAGTAGTTTTATGTGAAGTGGTGATAAGAGATTAATCAACAGTTCCAGTGGAGAAATGCGACAATCTAGCTAAGGGTTTCAGGCTTTATTTCATTGGAATGTACAAAAAATAAAAGGTTTTCTCTCTTAATTAAATGCGTTCCCACAGATTCTACTTTTCAGTTTGAGATCTTCTAAATCACACAATTTGTCGAGAGGTTAATCTGCTTCTCACCGCATCTCCGTAACTCACAAGCTGTTCTGGTTGATTCTCTCTCCAGCGTGATGTAAAGTCACTGCCAAAGTCCACACAGGATTATTACTTCTGTGCTAAATGGACCCAAAAGTTCCTGTACTATCTACCGCCGGGTGTGTGTTTGTAAGCTAGCGAGCGTCAAATGGCCGCCAACCAAATCCTCCCGATCCAAGTTGGCCTCAGACCATGAAGCCGGTCTCTGTTAATTGAGTCCAAACTAAACTACGCTCAGCCTCGTGTGCCTGACCCTGAACTCGCTGAAGTATTTTAGTAACATTTAGAATCTACTGTTGATTCACAAGATGAGAGGATTTCACACAAATTTAGCAGCTTAGTGAAGAATGATGAAGTCTTATTTATGTCAATGAATGGATGGATGAATAAATGGATAAAGATATGGATGGATGGGCAGAGGGATGAGATTAGGGAGAGAGATGAAGATGGATAGATGAGTGGATGGATGAATAGAGAGAAGGATGGGTTAGGGGATGGCTTAATACTGGGATGGATGAATGGATAGATGAATGGATAAGGAGATGGATGGATTGAAAGGGGTTACATAAAGGATGGGTGGATGATTAATGGGATAGATGGATGAAAGGGTATAGAGATGGATGGATTGATGAGTGAATGGATATATAGATGGATGATGGAACTGATGGATGGATGAAGGTTATATGATTTGATGGATGAGTGGATTTATAGATGATTGCATGGCTTGATGGAAAATGGATATAAGATGTATGGTTGGATGAGGGAATGAAGGAGTGGATATGTGCATGGGTGAATTAAAGGGATGAGTAGATGAATGAATGAGTGGATTAATGCATGGATGGAAAAGGGGATGGAAGACTGGATGAAGGGTAGACGATGGAAGGATGAGTGGACTGATGGATTATTGGATTGCTTGATGGATATAGGATGTTATGGATGGATGGATGAGGGGATTTATGAGTGGATAAGTTCATGGATGGATAAGGTGATGGTTGGATACATTGATGAATGGATGGAAGGATAAGGGGTTGGGTAAATGAGTCAATGGATAAGGGTATGGTTGAGTGGATAGGGGGATGGATGGATGTATGAAAGAGAGGATAGATGCATTGAGGGATAAGGGGATAGATGGATGGATGAATAAACGAGTGGATAGATTCATGAAGGGAAAAAGGGATTGATGGATGGATGGATGAATGAGTGGAGTGATGCACGGATGGATAAGTAGTGGACGGATGGATGAATGGGTGGATAGATGCATAGATGGATAAGTGGTGGATAGATGGATGGATGAATGAGTAGATAGATGCATGGATGGATAAGGGGTGAATGGATGAATGGATGGTTGAGTGAATGGAAAAGGGGATGGATAAATGAGTGAGTGGATAGATGCATGAATGGATACGGGGAGGGATAAATGATAGATTAATTAATGGTTGAGGACTGATGAATGATGGCTTAATGGATGAATGGATGAAGGGATGGATTGATGAACAAGGAGATGGATAACGGGAGATAGAAAGATGGATAGATTGACAGACGGATTATAACGTATCTTTGTCTAAAGTACCTGATGTCCAATAAATCTGATTGAAATCAATTTTTGATAAAGACGGACCGACGGACAGACCTTCTCTCTAGTCACATTCATCCCTTTTAAAAAAAAAAAGTTGTCCATCTTCTACATTTTCTCACCAATCCACCTCCGTCCATTCTTCAGAGGCTGCCTCCATTAGACAAGGTGACTCCTGCAGTAAAAGGCTCCCACCCTCCATTACAGCAGAGAGTAAAAAAATCTTCATGACATTCTGTCCCTGGTGGACGAAGCATTGATTTTCCCTCTTTCTTCCACTTTGTTTCTGTCTTTCGCCCTCTCTTTTTTCCCCCCGTCCCTCTGACTCTCTCTCTCTCCATCATCTGGGAGGATGGGGGTGTCCAGCTTCTGTCCCTCAGCTCTTCACTTTCATGCCCAGTAGCGACCACAGCAGTCCAGTTATTGCAACTTTTTTCTTTTTTTTCCCCCCCTTTTCTGCACACGTGGCTTGGACCTTTTGGACCCTGCTATCAGATCGACTGCTTTACTGACACTGCCAAGAGTCTGGCAAATACCATTAGCAGATCTTTGTGCTAATCTTAAGAGACAGGTCAATGCAGTACACACGTCTGTAGGTGCTCCTTTAAATATTGCTGCTGACTGCTGCTCCTGTCCTCTCCGGATGCTCGAGCTGTCAATCAAACAACAGATTATGGCGGTTAGTTTTATAAAAAAAAAGACCAAAAGAAAAGTAGTGTAAGATCCGTCCTATAGAAGTTACTCTTAGATCCCATCATAAATTATGATATCATTTAAAGAGGTTCCTTTAGATGTCATTATTCAAAGCATTTTTCAGCAATAAATTAAAACATATATACATATATATATATGCTTGAAAAAATTAACTCACTTTTTCTGTATTGGCCAATGATAGGTTACAAATTTAGTAAAATAAATAAATAAAATAAATGTATTTACTGTATGTTTTGCATAAATGTGTCTTGAAAACTGACATGTTTTTGAATTAAATGCATACATGCTTTTATAGAATAAGTCTTTGTACATGTTCACATATTAACTCTTTTTTAGTATGTGGGAGGAAACCTGCAGGGTCGCCTCAGGCGGGTATCGAACACAGACCTTCTCTCTGTGGTACTGACCACTGCGCCACCGTGCTAATTTTACAACATAACTTCTATTTTTAAACGGCTTCTACTTTTTTTGCTCTTAACTATTTCTATTCACACTCATTTTGGTCGTTGCTGTCAGTGGTGGTTCTGGTGCCGTGGGTCAGGGGGGCGTCGTGCTCCAGGGGTGGTACTGTCTTTGACTACTGGGGAGTCTCTAAACTCTGTGGTCTTGGTTTCTTTTTTTTTTCTAGTCATGGCGCTCGAGCTTGTTTCTGATGTGGCCGGTTCTGACTTTAGATTTTCTTTACTTCCTTCTTACGGAGTATTTGTGTTTCCATGCGTATAGAAATAAATGAGGTTCATCTTTAAATAGGTTTTTGTTTAATTTGTAATTAATGTTGTAGAAAAAGTGCTGCATGAAAAAAAAAGACAAATTAGGAGGTAAAACAGCCGATAATAATCAGTATAATACTAAGAGGTAGGAAACTGTCATTAAAGATGTGTAAAACAAATGTTTATGTATTTCTCAGTGGTTTTTAACTTAAATGTTTACAGACTACATTAAACTAATAAGTGCTACAACTTCTTAGATTGTCCTCCTGTTAGTAAGTTATAAGTAATTGTATAAAGAAAATATTCACTAATGACAAACGAGAAGAAAAGGGTGGCGTTTGACTTTATTTATGCATCACTAAATGTGTAGACATTTTCATTCATGACATATATCCAAATGCATTTTCCTACTCATTCTTTTTTACTAGTTTTAAAACGCATACACTGGAATATAGCAAAATAAAATAATGGCCTGATATTTGGTATATAAAAGTGATTCTAAATCATGTTTCAAATTTGTGTTCCTACTTTTCTTTAGTTATTTGTATGTAAACAATGTCAATTTCAAAATGGCATGTTGAAAAAACACTTTTTAATGCCTTCACTATTTTCCTTTTTTTAATATTGTTTTTGTTTTACTTGTAGAGGTATAGATAGAGGTAGAGGTAGAGATATATTGCGATATTCTTTCTTCACGATATTGTATACTTAATCAGCCTTGTATCGATTATTTTCAATTATTTATTCATTTTATGTTATGGCTTGCAAATCATATTTTACGTGTAAACATAGTTTTTAGTGGTTTTCAATAATCAATGTGTATGTAAAATAAAATAATTCGATTTTTTTATACAATTAATTGTGAATATTCACGCGTTTTGTTCATTTTTTCTGTTGCAATAATTCTTCCGGCCGCTAGATGGCATCAGCCATTACATCCACAGTTAAATGAACATTAAAATTCCATATGATGACTGAGGACGAGAGGATACAGAGTCATGTGGTCTCTAAATTCTGCAACAGCAGTGTTAAGTACTCGACAATACTATAAATATATTAGAAGTATTCATACTTATACCTTTTCTTTTTCAAGAGCTTTACACAAACACACACATTTGTTTGATACATGCATGGCTTTTCTGACCGTTTCTTGAACTCATATGAAACCAGCGACCAGTGTTTTGTAGCTGCTAATATTCTTACTAAGATATTTCTCCAGGTTTTGCGACCTCACAGTCAATGAAGTCATGGAGTGGAAATGCAAATGAAACTAAAACTGAATTATATAAAACTTCTAATAATTGATTTGTTCAGTCAGTGCCCACACATACTGTATCCTGCCATCATATCTCTCCTCTACACATGATGAACTTGGATTCATTCTTCGAACTGAGTCCACCCATGCTCAACATTTAGACAATCACCTCCAGGTGCTTTGCTCCAGCGTGTTCAGAAAATGGAATATGTAATTTCAGCCAACAGTACCCCCTTTTTTTTTTTTTTGTATTTTTAAAGTACCCACCCCATGGCTTCACTTCTTCACTCGCGGCTCCTTCCAGTCATCCTGTCCTTTCCCTTCCACCTCGTAAAACGCCTCCACACTTCACGCTTCCCTTCCCACAATGCAGTGCAGGGTAGCAGTTTGTTTGAATTATTACTACAGCGCCTTAGAGAGGGATGAGAAGACCGCGTTGGACTCGCTCACACAAACCTATCTATGTTGTTGATTCTCTATCGCGGCAGGAGTTTAAACTCGATTCTGTGTTTCAACTGTAACCATGAGAAGCACGATTCATCAACGATATCAATGGACTGTAACTGGAGATCGATTGACACTTCACAAACTACCAAAAATTGCATCAAATACAACGCTTCATAGTCCAGTCACCAAGTCGAGTTACCAAGATACCGAGATATTTTTTTGTTTACTCTCTACCTCTGCATCCAGTTCTGAAAATTCCCTGGTCAACTTAAAGAGACAACAAACTAAAATAATCCGCTAACACTTGTCAAGCATATTCCAAAGATTCTCAATAGGTCAGGATTCTCTGGTGATGTTTTTCTGCAATGTTTTTCAGTTCCTGTTCCTTCATCCAGAGCTCTAGCTTTGCTCAGTCTTGTTAAAATGTGGAATCATCCCGGTGTTGCTTGTGCATGAAACATCTAATACTGAAATATTACGAATGGTAGACAATCATTTAAAATAAAAAAATGTAATAATTTTTTTCAAAAGCAACATAGTTTATTCAGTTTAGAACCAAAAATGGCTCAAAGAAACGCGTACCTGGCCTAGAAGGATATTTTACACAACTATATAATAAACTTTTTAGGATAATAGCATAACATCAATAATATTGAATAAACAATGAATAAACATGATTTAATTTCGTACAAGCTGAAGTACCTGGGGATTTCTGTAAGGTATACAACTGCTGAAAAATATTTAAAATGAAGAATGTAGAGGTCATGTTACATTTAGTTTAACATGCTTGCGTTTTCAGATGGGCTCAAAGAAGGCCAAAAAGTTGGAGGACATGCAACTTTATTTTTAAAGGCTGTAACTTGCCTTATATTTTATCAACAGGGCTTTATTAATAATTTAGTTTAAAACCTACCTTAGAATAAAACAAACTGATTTATGGCAGCCATTTTGAGCCGAAGAATATTCCTGTAGAACCCCTGTAGCACCCGAGAGAAGGTAACCAAGCTGACTCATAGATATAGATTGATCCACAAGTTTACTTTAAGCCAAGAAGGTTGAAACTAAATGGAGATGCGTCACTACTTCTGTCTCATTAAGCATTCTGGACTTGGCAGCATCTGAATTTGATCAATGTCACAACAAATGCTATTTGCCTCGACATATCTTCCGGAAAGAAAAAAAGAATGCAGATGAGGGACCTTGCGTTATCCTTGATCACGCCGAGTCTGGAATGCGGTCCAGCGAGGAAACCACTGCAAGAATAAGGCTTTCCAAAAAAACCCTGGACGCCACTTAAGCGCGACCTCCTTTGTATTCCTAAAGATATTTCACTGCTTTACGTGCCGTCAAAGTCATGGCCGATGCCTGCGTGACTCTTACATCAGCAGAGCTTCAAAAACATTCGCTCTGTAACAGATGAGTCAACGGTCAACCAGGGAAAGCAATCGGTACATGCTGCAGTTGTGATTATGATATAATCATTCAGGAAGAACAGGGAGAGTGTGTTCAGTCATTAGGGTTCATTTTAAGCCATGTTTTTTGCAACATGTTACGAAGAGTCCGGGAGATCGCAGGAAGCATAGGTACTGACGTAAGGTGCACTTAAGCAGACGGAACATTGGGTTGTGACACATTAGATAACGTTTGTGCGTCGATGCTGTAGGTTTTAAAATAGTAAAACTTAATGTTACATTTAATTAGTTTTTAAAAAACAAATATAGGACGGTAGTTAGAATAAAAATCTTAATAATCCGTGAGAAGGTCATGAAATGCATCGTGCTGACTTGCATGTAAAATGACGGAACTTGGTAAAAGTCCAGCTGAGAAGATAGAGAAGTGACCTTTTACACTTTTACTTATGGCATTTCCCACCAGGTGTTGCTGCAGCAAGTCGGCCCCGTCCACCTTAATGACCATCATTCTCTCTAGATTTTTTTTCTTTTTCTCTTCACGTCATCTTTAACGCGTCCATGAGTCGTCTTCCTCTTTCCAGGATCTTCGTACTGCTTGTCCATCCGACCTCCTTAACTTTGTCTCCGAGCATCTCCACATGAGCTGTTCATCTGATACACAATGACCTTTAACGCACCTGCACTTTTGACATTAAATTTCAGAACACAGCATACAGTGGATAAACTGCTGTTTCAGAACCTTGCCCGAGGGTCCACGGCGGTGACTTTGCTGGACCCAAATTATTAAAATTTCTATCCATAAGGTCTGTAATAGTTGGCTATACATGTTCTGATTTTTAATAAAATACAATGAAATATCTGTATTCTAGTATAATGAATCGTATAATTTAAAAGGTACTACGTCAAAATATACTCAATTTTGTGGGAATATAAATGAAGGAAAAAAAAAGTGACCCTATTCTTTAAAGTCTCTTATTGTGGCTAATGCCAAAATATATAAACGATGTCTCTACATTGAACAAAAAGAAAAGGGAACGCAAGTCGGCTACTAAAGCCTGATAAAAAAAAAAAAGATTACCATAATAACTTTTGTAAAAAATTACAGTGCTGAAGTCGGGATTCAAACCCTGGACTTTCAGGTCTTATAGTTGAGTTCTCTACCAACAAAACTATCCAGGACTGGTGACCTAACATTGTAAATTGCAATTAATTATTTGAATAATTTAAATTAATTGTTGTCACAATTAATATTTTGGATATTGTTATTTTAAACACATCATTTTTATTTTCAAATTCTATCCAATTAAGGTTTCTAAGGAGCCGCAGACATGATGTTCTCAGAAAAAAATGTCTCAAAAATATCAGGATGTTATATTTTTACCAGAAAAAAAACCACCCCAAAGAAAACACATAGATACTACAAAAAGTAATTGAAAAGCTATTTCACCTTAATTATGCCACACACTCGTCTTCAAGTACATTGCTATTGTAAACCAGAACACATAAAAAAATGCTATTCTTAGTCACAATCATCTAAAACAGTGGTGTCAAACTCAACCGTGCAAGGGTTTTACACGGTTTGTGTCTCAAGCCAAAATACTTATCTTAATTTAAATTTGTTATACCTCTTTTCATTTTCTTCAACTCTGATTGAAAGTCTCTGTAAAAGTGATGAAGTGGTATCTTATCTAAAACACTAGAACAATGAGCTACATTTATTTTGAGCTTTCGACGGGCCACATAAAATGACAAAATTTGGCCTAAAAATCCAACACAAGTGAAATAAAAAGTCACAAACTTTAAATCTAATTAAGTAAGTGAGAAAAAGTTATTTGTAAAGTGACTTTTCTCAGACCAGGGTCACAAAGCGCTTGAACGATCAAAAGCAATACACATTTAAAAATGTCTTAAGTTGTTTCTTGAAGGAGTCAGTAGATCATCAAACACAGAGTAAGTGGAAGATCGTTCCAAAGCTTAGGAGTTACAGCCTGGAATGTTTCTCTCCTCTGGTTTTTAATCGTGTTCAGGAACCATAAGTAGATTCTGATCCACAGACCTCAGAGCCCGAGCTGGGGTTTAAGGTTTAATCAGATCACTGATGCAAGTATGAGCCTGACCATGAATAGATTTGAAAGTGAGAACCAGCATTTTAAAATTGATCCTGTAAGAAACTGGCAGCCAGTGAAGAGTTTTAAGGATCGGAGAAATGTGAGTTCTTCTACTAGAGCGGGGTAGAATTCTGGCTGCAAAGTTTTGTATTTACTGCAGGCGAGACAGCTCCTTTATGTTTAGACACATACATAAACTGTTACAATAGTCCAAACGAGAAGACACAAACGCACGAATTATAAGCTCCAGATCATGTTGTGACAACATGCTACTAAGTTTAGAGATTTTTCTCAGTTGAAAGAAACAGTTTTTGTTCAATTTTAAATAACTTTTATGACTTTTTATCATGCATAATGAAGATGAATCTATTACAACTCCCTCTCTCCTTAACGTCTGAGTTTGAATGAAAAATCCATCAAATATTAAAGTTCCAGCCCTGATGTTTGCCAGTAAGTTCTTCTCTCCATTCACGATTGGTTGCTCACTGATTGATTCACAAGGGCTTGTGTGTGTGTTTCTCCACATCGGAGTCGCTATCTTCCCTTCGCTCCAGCTGGCCTGAGCTGAATCAGTCCATCAATAGCCCCGATGATCGACATAATTAAACCGACTGCAGCCGAGGACGAGTCAAACCCTGCGACAAACAAGTGCGCTTGAGTGGGAAACTTTTTTCTTTTATTTTGTCGATTTAAAATGAAACAGATGATGTGACTCACGATCTGGAGTGCTCCGGCTCGCAGAAGTAGTTTCATTGATAATGGCTTAATTTGTCACATGGTTGAAGATAAAAAAGATCTTCACCTCATTTACTACTCAAGCTCGATCTACTCGAGGGACAGGGCTGAATCCAAAGGTTGTTTTTTTTTTCCTTCTTTTCCCAGACAACTAAAATTGCAGACGACAAACAAATTATTTACTAAATTATGTTTATCAGGGTTTATTAGATTCACATCAAATTGATTTCCTTTAACAATAGTTGTAAGTCTCCATCCATAATCTTTCATAAGTTACACACATTGGTAGCCATTTTCTTAGTGATAAACTTTTTCTTTTTAATTTGTCTTTTCCAAAAAATGGCGATTTAAGAGAAAAAAGTCAGAATTCAACTGTAATTTGACAGGATTAAGCTCAAAATAAATATGCTAATTTTACTCATAATTTTTATGCAGTTGCCTAGAAACAAACGGTCAAATTATTCCGAAAGTAGACAAAAGTTCAGCTGCCTTTTGTTGTCTTTTCATTTTTTTTTTCACTTTAACCACAACTAAAGAAAATATTACATAACATTATTACACAATGTTACTTGATGTATTTATTAGCTCCACAACTCTAAACTTTAGCATTTTTTTGCTAGCTGCGTTTCAAGTCATCCCATGAACATAAAAGTAACAAAAATGTCGATTTACACATTTTCAGCTGCTGTAGATCATTCCCACGCTCAAGTGTTCATAACCCTTGTATCTTTACGTCGAGCTTCCACAGGGCTGTGTATCGCCATGCGGCGGAAACAGCTGCTAGCTTGTTTTCTGGCCAACATATCGTCCCTTTTAATCACATTTATCAAAAACCCCGGCCTGGCCACAGGCTGCTTAGACCCTCGGCTATATTTGTGAAGTCCAGTCAAACAAACGTTCGCATCTCGAGCAAACACTTTTGAAAATACGAAGAACACAACCAGACAACCTGTCACATTATTTGGATCAGACTTGAAACAAAAACATGTTTTTCCAGATTTTTTTTAACTTTGTGAACTTGATAAATAGGGTTATAAACAACCCATCTCTACATCACCTGCCATGGCAGCACATCAAAGCAGATTTAACCACCGGAGCACTTTCTAGAAATCCTCTGGTGATCCGGAGAAAAAGCCTTTGGCACAACACACTTGGCTGTTTGGCCAAAAGCTGTTTGATATTTGCGACACCCCCCCAAAAAAAATCCGAACTAACGCCAACCTGTTTACCAACAGCAGCAGCCGGTTGATGTCCGTTTTAAAGCCTTTGAATTTCAATTTATCTGAATCCAATATTTATTAAGGTTAGGGAAAGTCTGAGAAGGAATTTGGATCAAAGATGGAAATCATTTTTACAATACGGAAGAAGGATGGGCTACAGGAACAGAATAGTAACTAACATGCATATGAAACATATTTTAATGGTGTTTGGCATATGTTATTGGCAAAAAAAGGGCATCAACGTAACTACAAAATTTAGAAAGATATATAAAATTAAAGTTTTTGATTGGTATTCTTTTAGAGTTTTTAAATCTGTAGGTATTTTTAAATTTTTGAATTGCTTTTGATTTTCAAGCGCTTTGTGACCCTGGTCTAGAAAGGCGCTTTATAAATAAGTACTACTTACACACAAAAGGAAATTTCAAGCTCTTTGCAATTTGTTAAAAGTTGAATATTAGTCGTTTCTCAGCACCAAAAACATGTTCATTTTTTCTATTTTCCTGCCATATTACTACATTTTTTCATAAGCGTTGGTCTCTAAATTTAGCCTGGAAAGGAAGAACAGGCAACAATAAAAGGCTAAAACTCTCCATATCTAAATACTCTTTACCAGGTGATGCCAGTGATATAATCGGCTGAGATGCATTAGATCTGAAATGTCAGAGAAACTACTCCGAGTCACAGGGGTCGATACACCCCCTAGACTTCCTGCATCGTGTGCATATTATTCCATGTGTGCTACACCACTAAATGATATTGCTGACAAACAAAACTCACGGGTGTTACCTGGGGAGAAAGTAAAACAATCTATGCACGGTATTACGAGCGGCCATGTGAACTGCAGTAGGCAATTGCTCGATTTTGAATCCCTGTCAGAATTTGTCATCAATATTAGAGTAGCTTTGTGTTTCATTATATATCATAACTGTGTATACACTTCAGTGCTGCTGTCCTTGCACCAGTTTAATACGCACAATAAAGTAATACATGTCATTTTGAAGGGAATTTAAATACATTTAATGTCATGGTTCACAACAAAAAAGAGAGGCGTTTCATCTAAATACATGACTTTGTGACGCAAAGTATAAATGTCCGGATATTTATACTTTGCCTGACAACCCGTATCCAATTGGAACAGGCGATCAAGTATAAAAATGTGTCCTTACAGCACCCTTGCTTCAAAAGTCTTTGTCTTTCACAGACATAAAGCACATCTCTGAAAGTTGAAATTGTTGTCCTGCCCCACAGAGAGATTCCCGGCACCGTTTTTTGAAACCTACCAACCTGAAAGCGTTTTATTCGCGAAGCACATGAGTGATAAAATGGGTGCAGACGGAAATGAAGGAGATTTAAAGGGTTTTGATCGGAGATAAAAAAAAAGAAGGGGAAATAAATGAATTAGCGATGGATGAATGGAGTCTAAGAAGAGATAAGGTGAAGGAGAATCAAAGATGATCAGGGAGGAGATAGAGAAGAAATGGATTATAGATGGAGAGAAAGGTTGGGAAATAAGAATTGGAAAAGATTGATGCCAAGAAATGAAGTTGTTACATGTCGATACATTTTATGTTTCTAAGACGCTTGATTTTGTGGTTACATGTTAAGCAACAAGTAAACAATATCTAAGTGTGTTCAACTGTAGTTAACTCCATTAATTGAAAGTGAAGTGAGTTGCATTCAGTCAAGAAAAAAGTCTTATCTCAAGATATTTAAAGACAAAATGAAACTGGAAATCCTGTAATTGGTCAAGAAAAAAACCATTCAGAAAATCTTGTTTCTAGAAAATAATTTAGACCATATTTACTTTAAAATAAGGTATACAAATCTGCTTAAATGTCAGTTTTTACCAAGAACATTTTTGGCACGGAGATTTGTGAAAGTATGGTGGGATAGTAAGAGATCAAGAGAAGTCATGAAAGTGCAATAAAGACTTGGAAGTGAAAGGAAAAGCTTTGCAAAAGAACTTTCTTAAATTGTAGAGAAAGATCGTGACCAAGGTTTTGTCATAAATCGTGCAGTTCTTACTTACTTTGAGTGCACAAGTGCGTCCCAATAAGCACTCAATTGGCTCACTCAAATGGACGATGAACACTTTCCACCCTTAACTGCTGCCATCTTAATGACGTAAATGGCGCTAAACAAAAGTTACGTCACCAGTGACCCATCTTCTTAGCAGATACCAGCGTAAATGTTTAAGAAAACACAAATTCTACCACAAAACAACAGTAATAACAAAATTAAATTCAAATTAATAACTTGTTACTGTCGGCGAAAAGAACTGTCAAGTGAAGGCGATATTGTTCCAACGGCCAGTTGCAATCAGCGTTAAAAAGTAGTAGAAGGAGAAGCTGTCGAGTAATTTAAAGTAAGTGTGTAGCGTCAGTGTTTGATTTGAGACAGTACTACCCTGTCCAAATTTGCACACTGCGCAAGCACGTGTACTGTCTTGACCTGTACTGCACTGGTTTAATCGGAGAAGTGCACGATTTGGGACGCATGCCCAAAAGAGTAGTGGTTGGAAAATGTAATTAATGGATGGAATCCTATGATTTCTAACTATATATAACTTTCTTTCCACGTGAATCGATGGTCAAATTAGTTCCGAAAGAGTCGCAAGACCAGACGTGCTAAAAATATCTTACAATTAATGTCCGTCTGCCGTATCTCAATCAATTCAGCAGAAGACGGAAAGAAAAAGGAAGAAAGAGGTGGAGGGAGGAAACGAGGGGAAGGAGAAAAGGGAGGGAGGTTTCAGGGTTGTCAGGTTCATAGATGGCGGGATGGATAGAGGTGGGGGGAGGAGGGGGTTGGATACAGCAAATTAAGGTAAAAGCAAGAGGATGGATGACAGTAGGGCATGGGGTCCATCTGGGAGTCTGACGCCCGGATCTGGAACGACTGCGAGGGAGGGGAAGGAAGACGGTGTCGTGACTCCGGCTTGATTTACAGAGGCTTTCCTTTTAATGAAATTGTTTCAGTGACGGAGCCGGTAAAAGGCCCTTAATGGATTGGCTGGCCTAATGTAATGAAATTACTCCCTCTTTCACTACAGAGCAAAGAAAAAAAAAAGAATAAAAGAGGACATGGTGGAGGGAGGAGGAAAAAGGGGGAGGATGGAGGAGGGAGAAAATGCAATTAATATTTACAGAACAGACATGAAGGGTGGGCTTTAGCAGATGGGGGGGGGGGAGGGGGAACGCTCGCTCTCCTCTTCACTCCGTCGACCTCCCTCGCTACTCCCTCTTCCCGGTGGGCAGTGTGCGCCGGGCGAGGAGGTGACCGGTCCCTTCTCTCCTTCCTCCTCTTCTTTCTCCTCCTCTTGCTCCGGAGGGCCGGTCATTTCATCACCGAGGTGAGAGCTTTAGGTGCCGACGGGCGTCCTCCCCCCGGTGTGCGTTTAGAGTTCTTACTCCTTACTTTCGGCTTCCGATTTGGGGGGTGTATCACCTCGCCGACTCCCCCACGCTCGCGTTGTTAGTCCCTCCCACAGCCCGAACCGTGCTGACTTGCCTCCCTCTCCTCTCTCCCTGTGTGTGTGTGTGTGTGTGACTGATGCAGGCAACTGGACAGCAACCACATCAGCTGCATCGAAGATGGAGCTTTCCGAGCGCTGCGCGATCTGGAGATCCTGTGAGTAGATACGAACCCCACTTCTTTCTTCTCCATCCTTTTGTTTTCGTTCCCCCCCTGTCTCCGAGCTCTCCATCTTTCTCTCTCTCATCAGCATCCTCCGCATGTCTGGAGTGTTACAGTAACTTTGTCATCGTGAAAAAACACTCAACAGTGCTGCTTTTGTTTGGATACCTGTTCCGCTTATTGTGTCGCTCCTCATGTTTTGTCGCACAGAATCTGAGCTCTTGTCGTTGAAAATTGTCACCGTTGAGCAGGTCGTTGCCTCAGTTGTGGACGGGTTTTGATTCCAGACGTGTCTCTATTGTCATAAGAAAAAAAAGCAGTGTAGGGTCTCAGCATCATCGCATCTCTTACAGAGAAGATGAAACAAAAAAACAAAAAGTTTTAAAACAATCCACTTTATTTTTAGGCTCGGTTGCCTGCAGGGGTTGTCGCCACAGTGGCTGAATATTATAATCGCAATACGTAATCATGCAGGGAAGTGAACCTGAAATCAGAAAATAAATTGGAAAAGCAGTGACTCAAAAATAATGTGTTTCATCTGCATATTGCTGGCTATGCTGATAAATAATTTAAAAAAAATGTGTAGAAATAAGTCGGTGATAAAAGCTATTTTTTTTATTATTTAATTTAATTATTACAATAATACTACATTAATTTAAAAAAGAAAAACAGGTTTCACTTTTTTTCACACAGAGGCTTTCACTCAATCCAAGTCTGGTTTTGGTCCAGGTTTCTGCAGCTTCAAGTTTAAGAATGGATGGAAACATAGATTAATTAAAAATATTTGTATTCTTTTAAAAGGTTCAGATTACCACATTGGTAATAATACAAAAAACATAGGGGAAAAAATGAAAGGAAGTCTGGTTCTAATGCAGGTTTCTGCCTGATCAATGAAGGCCAAAATCTACCTGATTCTCTTATCCAAGATCAGATTAGAATGTTTGACCTTTAGATTTTAGTCAAATACATTGATCTTTGATTATCTCTCTATGACATCTTTAAGTCTTAAGAACTTGTATTGTTGTATTTTTCGCAAAGTAATGATTGAATAATTACAATATACTGTATATACACTGTTTCCATTTTGTAAGTAAAATTACTTCTTAAATGTTACTGTGAAGGCAAACACAACAGACATTAAGACCTAATGCAATATTTTCTTGAATTTAACATGAGAATGACTTGAGTTGTGCTCAATTTTTGGGGGATTTTCAAGCCAGTTTTAACCTTTTTTTTTTTTCTGTTGCTGCTTTTCTTGTTGCTCTGTGCGCTGAAGCATCTGGTGGTCGAGGTGGGGGTAAGTGGGACGCGGAGGGATGGCGAGATAAGACGTATTAGCAATTCATAAGTCACCTGACGTCTGAGCGTTGAGCAGAATTTACAATTCACTGTAAATACGGAGTCGCTCGGATTCACAGCAGCCAGTGTGACAGCACGTCGTCTTTTCTCTGGATGTGACGTTTTAATAAAGGCAGGTGTCTATTTATGTGTGTGTGTGTGTGTGTGTGTGAGAGAGAGAGAAAATGGCATGAATGACAGTAAGTGATTCTGCCGCTGGACTGATCTTCATTTCAGGGCGTCTTAACCCACCCAGATGTTACACACATACACACACATATCCATCTGCTCGCCCGTCCTGAGGGTTGATTTGGTGACCGTTGTAGAAAATGTGATAATAGAGATAGCGGAGATTGAAGGTCATGTGACTGCACCATCAGGTAGGTGTGGGTACTCGCCTTCCTCCGTGTGTGTATGTGTGTGTGTGTGTGTGTGTGTGTGTGTGTGTGTGTGTGTGTGTGTGTGTGTGTGTGTGTGTGTGTGTGTGTGTGTGTGTGTGTGTGTGTGTGTGTGTGTGTGTGTGTGTGTGTGTGTGTGTGTGTGTGTGTGTGTGTGTGTGTGTGTGTGTGTACTTTGACACGCCAGCTGTGTGTCTGTGCGAGAGGTTTTCTTTTGTCTCAAGGTGAAGCCTCTCTCAGGATGTTGCTTATAAATAAATGTGTGCGACCAATTTCAATCTCGGTCCTGATCTGCTGTTATTAGATTTTTTCATCACTTAGATGAGCAGTTGTATTACTTTATCGTAGGCTTCATTACATTTATTTTTAATGTGATAAAGAACCAGTAATTAGCGCACACTTTTATTTTACAATTTTTTCAGTAATGATGGTCACAAGTGACAACATATTCTAGTCTAAACATAGACATGGTTCACCTACATTAAGAGTTATGCAGGCTTCCTAATACAGAACCTTGTTGTAAAAAAATAGAAAAGATTTTGTAATGCACAAATCCAATTTACACACACAGCTGCACAGATGAGTTCACTGAGGAGTGAGTCATAAGAGGGATGTCGGAGAACGAGTCCAAAGTGTGTGCTTATTAAGTTAAAAATTGCTTTTATTTAGGTCAGTTGGAAAGTACAACATTGTTTAACTTAAGCTTTGCACCAGCAAAAAAAAACTGCAACAGAATTAAAGTCCAAGAGGGAAAGAAAGTTGACCCAAATATGTATAATAGTTCAACTAAATGCCTTTATTTGAGCAGATCCTTGGCATTTTAGAGTATTTACCATAGTATATAGTTCAAAAATAAATAGTTTATAAAGTTAAAAGGAATTTATCATCGAAACACGGACAAAATGACCCATTTTTCCTACATTTGTCAACGATTTCAGAGCCATACAATCCAGATAAGCGCTCTTTAGAATGATTGTAAAAACACTTCCTTGAATCTCAATGACTACATTATTCGATAGAAGTGATGTGTGACTCAGTCCCCCCGCCCTGTGTGTGCGCGAGAGGTACATCACTCTAATTGAACCAAGCATCAAACTGCGTGAGCGCCACTAACGAATCTCCACATTAATTAATCCAGTCGTTTTTAATTAGCCGCCGTTCCTGGGTTAGACGAACCCTTATCTGAGCGGCTTAATGTGCTTCCACCAGAAGCAGTGCCGGCTCGGCGCGACCTGGTATTGGGCCATCAGGCTCGCTTAAGGACGGACAAATACAAACCCGAACGGACTTTTGTATGTTAGTTTCATTAATTGGTTTTGGTAATTGCTATCTGGGATGATGAGGGAGGTTCCTGAAGGGGGCGTCATGTTGGGGTTTTGGTTGTGTTCATGATTGGGTGAAACGCATGAAACGGCTTCACCAGTCAGGAAACTTGTAGGTTATTCTGGCTTTTGGAAGCACTATAAAAACTGGTGAAAAGTGAATTGCAAGGACAGTTTTTTCGTGGTCAGGTTGAGATGAAGCATGTTTCATCTCCCCTCTAACCAATCTTTTTATCAGATGCATTGATTTACACTATGAAAAAAAAAATCAACTCTAGCTTTTTACCATCTTTAGAATTCCCAGTCCTCTTTTTCTCTCTCTACATCTGAAGTGTTTAAGGAGAATCATTCTTGACGATGTTTGAAAGAGCGAGGGCCAAAAGTGAACAGTAACATGATCTCATTCAGGAGTTAAAAATGTAACCCAACACAAGATTATCCACTGGCAGGAAAAAAAAAGAAGTTTTTTTGGGGGATGTAGGAATTAGATGGGTTGATGAGGCCTCATGAAACAGCTGATGCTGTATCATGATACAGTTTGACACTAGATGTCAATCTCGCTGAAAAATAATGCCAGGTTACATTGAATTAGTAGATCAGATCCAATTATTTTAAAGAAGAGACTGCCATCTAGTGGCCTTAAGAAATTAAGACGCTGTATCATGAAACAGCTGATGCTGTATCGTGAGGCCTCAGCAACCCTTCATTAGAATGAGCATTGACAAATAGTGTCTTGAATTTGGGGGGGGTCTCTCTATTTGCTTCACAGGATCCTATTTTGGCCTTTAATTTTATATTTTAAGGGTAAATAATACACTTTATTATTATGTGTGCTACCTGGGTCGTACTTTGGAATGTTTTTGCAATTCTCTTCTTCTTCAAGAGACTAAACTAGAGTTTAAAACTAAATTAAATTGAAAGAAAAACAGTTATAAGTACCGTAGTTCTACGAAGGAAAGTGCCACGGCGTTTCCTTTAAAAATTGCTTTGTCGAAAATAAAACCAATTTGTAACAATCCTGTTGCCGAAACTATTATGACATCCAAGTCTTTCTGTAGAGTTCCGGCTTCCGCGAAAAAATGTTCAGCAGCGTAGAAAGATCCGAGTGTAGATGCCTTTTTAAATTCACACCATCCTTTGATATTAGCTCCCTTTACTCATTCGTCCTCAGATCGTCTCTGTAGCCTCTGTCTTTCATGGCTGCTGGGATGAAAGCAGCGGATCAGTGATGTAAAAGCAATGCAGTGCCTGGCCATGATTTATTTAGACTCAAAAGGACTGCGGTTAGGTTTGCCATCCTTTTTTCTTTTCTTTTTTTTTTTTTCTTGCCTCACTTTGCCTCGGAGTGGCAAGAGACAAGAGAGTTTCAGGCGGTGGGCAGTGTTCACAAAATGGAAAAGAAAAGGGGGGGGGGGGGGCGGAAAGCAAGAAAAAGGAAGGAGTGTGGTATCCGTGTTGCAAAAAACCCGAGAGTTTCCTGGACATCATTTATTAATTGGATGTTGGATCTGAGGAGGAGAAAGGAGGGAGAAGCAGCTGGGATGGAAGATGCAAAAGATAAAGTAATAGGAAATACCGGTAACTGGAGAAGAGGACGCGATCTCCACAAGGGCCACATTGATGCTCGATTGGTAATGCCTGTTTGAACTAACCGAGACAAACTAGAACAGCCTGACAGCGCTTTCTCTTTTTTAAAACAAAGCATAAAACATTTAAAAACATTGAGTTACATGTACTGTCTAATTGATAGCCCGCGGCGCTAACGTCTCAACGAGGCCCAAGTGCCCTAAATGAAACCGGAAGATCGCTAATAGTAGTTGACAAGACTAGCGTGTGATATACATACAAATAGATCGGTCTTGAACGACAAACTACTTTGACCCTGACTCACTTACTTCAAATGGCTAATGCTAACGTTGCGTCGGAGATGTTTTAAATGCTAATTCAAGGATTGATGATACAGTGGCTCTCAAGTGCATAAGTGATGTTGTCGGAATCGGCAAACCAAGGTTCCTGAAGGCCTCTCGTGTTTGATGTCTCTCTAATATAAAGTGCCGGGGATTGACGTAGCTGCTAGTTCAATTACCTTTCAAAGTAGAGAAGAGCTATCAATTAAGCTGAAGTGCTCGAGAAGAAGACAACTCGAAGCTTACATAAAAGAGTCATAGCCTCGAGTACAACCTGCCGGTTAATAGGCGAGGATGTTGAATGGCCGATGTTAAGTTAAGGTGTATCTCTACGGTTATATACCTTAAAGTTATCAATATGTAATGTTTTTTGATTCTTTAAAACCTACAAATAAAATAATACAAAAAGGACAATGTATTAAAATACATTCAGTGCAATTCAATTCAATTTTATTTAAAGTGTCTTATCATAACAAAGTTATCTCAAGACACTATACAGTTGAAAAAGGACTATAGTTGATTAAGGAAAAATAGATCCCAGCCAATTGTTGAGGTTTATATCGAGGTGTTATGCTAGTCTGGAACTCAATGGTAGTTGTTCAGATATTTACGTGGGAGTTTGTTGCCAACAAAAAGAGGGAAACTGAGAGGAGGGTTAGCGATGAGGTCCACAAAAATCTTCCAGAGGCTGTGTGTTTGAGGAGATTGCTAAGATTGAGGGGGTGAGATTTTAGAGGACTTTGAAAGTGATCTCTTGGATTTTAAAATGGATTGGTGAGCTGGAGATGCTAATGAAAAGTGTGTACGTACTAAAATATGTGTCCCAGTTGGTAGTTTTGCTGCCATGTATGAACAATTTGGGAAGTTTACCAAGAAGACAAGATAACTACCTGATTTATGAAACATTTGCATCCAGAAAATGTGTCTTTATTTTTTGCATTTTGAGCATTTTTGAAGGGACGTTCAAACATTGTGTTTGTTGAGGCACTAAGCACTCTTAATTGATTTATTTTAAAATGTATTATAACACATAAAAACAGATAATCTGTGTTTTAAAATAATTGGTCATTTTGCATCCTTTATAAATTAAACCTTGTAATAATTTTTAAAAAAAAAGCCTTAGCATTTAACCTTTAACAAAGCTAAATATGATACTTGTTGCTTTATAATTGAATGATTATTAGTTTGGATGGATGGATGGATGGATAAAACTTTATTGATCCCTCTGGATTTCTCTCTCGGGAAATTGTTTTTCCAGTCAGCACACAGCAAAATAACACACCTAAATAAGTGTAACATATTATAAATTTGGACGAAAAGAGAAAGTAATTAAACAAAAAGGATGATAGTCTAGGAGTGACTGATGAACTGTTTATTTCCATTAAAAGATTTAAAGGTGCCAAAAGAAGAAAAAGAAGGAGATGAAAAGCAGGCAGGAATCTGATGAGACTGGCTGATGTGATGTTTAAAAAAAAAAAAAAAAAACCCGGCAGTGATAGAAGCAAGATTGAGGGGATCAGAGGGAGGAGAGCAGAAAGGCATTAATTATTGATGGAACAAATGTCTGACTGCCTGACTCAATTTGGCCCTTTGGTGTTTCCAGAGCTCGACGCCTGTCAGATGCACTCAGGGCGGGCTGGAGACCCACACTGGTGCTGATCCGATGTTTTCACCGGCACTATCAATGCCGGCCAATTTAGGTCAAAGACTGAATAATAGTTTTCTGAATTATTTATGTGAATCGGTGTGCTTGAAAACAGCTAGAACTTCTTTTTTTGTTTACATTCGAAAAAAGTACTATACAAATAGTTTTCAGTCTAAATTTACTATTTTTTCAAATAAATTGGATAAATTATTATTGAAAATATTTGGTTTTATCAATTATTATTTGGTTTAAGATTAATCTACTTGCATATAACACCTTTTTTTTTTTATTTAAAATTTAATTTAACTTGCAAGTCCAACTTGACCTCTGCCACAGTCCGTCTCTCCTGCCCGCTTAATATCCGTCGGCCCAGAAGTAATGAAGATAAACTCCGCGGCTGCCATGGTGAAAAATTAAAGGCGGAAATTGGCACGCTCGGGTGATTTTTAGGTAAGATTCCATCGGCTGAAGATGAAAAAAGGGGTTAGCGGCTGGGAAGGTGCCAGTCAATTTGTGGAATTAAGTTGTTTGGCTTGTGCGAAGACTCTCTTTTTGTAACGCTGCCAGGAGGTGCATTTACATGTTTTGAGAGGCTTTATGACTTCAAGAAAGATTTAGGTCTTGATCTTTACAGGGATAATCACAGAGTGTGCTGTTTTTTTTCACAGACAAAAGAAGCGTCTGATACTGTGACTCGGATCAGATTGTCCAGATTGTAGCAGAAATTAAAACTCGGAGCCAGATAATAACTTTTTGATCATTTGGAGATGAAACGTCAATTTGATTTATTACCTCATAAATGCTCTAGACAAACAAATCTTTCATTTAGGAGAGATTTTATTGGACATAGTTTGGATTAGCATGCAATACATTAAGCATTTCAAGCCAAATAAGTAACAAATGACCCGAAATATTGGATAGAAAGTAGCTTTTTATTACATAAAGCAGATACATATCATAAATAAAGACTAATTGTGTTGATAAATATGTGGTAATGATAGCTTATAGGTTACTGTGGAAGATGATAAACAGAGGAAGGACAAAGTCAGAAATCATAAACATCCCAAAAAGGATGCAAAACAACAGTAAATTAAATGTAAAATGTCTACATTGATCAACTATAGCCAAAATACTACAGAGACTAATGGCACTAAATCGATATATTAAATAATCCATAGCAGTTTAATGTAATATATTACATACAATGTCAATTAATACATATATTGTTTTTTTTCCTGGCTGACTAAAGAAAACAAAACAAAATTTAACGCAAAAAATTCATCCTTAAATGTAAAGTATGATCGACTCTAGATGTTCTTCTCCTCATAATTGATAATTGAATTTCGTTTTGCAGATCATACTGTGTCTCAGTCAAAACGTGATGAAAACACATGCAAAAATCACTGCCTCCCAAAATTTGACACACCTCACAGCAAATGTTTAGCTTCTTGAGTCAAATGCTACGGAAATTATCCAGAAATTATATGTAAAATGCTGTGCGTCACTACACAGATGCAATGCATCGTAAGGCAAATGTCACATAATACGAAGCAAATGTGAGGAAATTGGACGAAAATGCTACACAAATGGAAAAAAAAGGAAAAATCCCGTTATAATCTCTTGTCAAGACACAAATGCATCCGTCTGTTCTGATGAACCAGAGATCAGCCAATTCCCCACCCAAACGACCCATTTTCAAGACATTTTCCAAAATATTCAGACAAAGTAAAAGCGAATAATATCTTAACTGCAGCTTTAAATGTGCAAAAGAGCTTCTAATCAGCCACGAAAAAAAAAAGAAAAAGTAAACACAACCGGCACTCTGAAAGCCTGAGGGAACTGATCATATTTGTCAGTAAAGACAAGGAATCAGAATCAATTAGCACTCCACTAATTTTTCCATTCCCAAAGTGATTTTCCACAATGTTTTTGTTCCCGTTTCGTCCTCATTACCAGACGGCCCATTTATCTCTGCCGAAGCTATTAAAGGCTTCGAATTGAAGCTCCTCAAATTCAAACACACATGTTCAGTTTGGAACCCGGAGTTCAACTGAATGTCAGAAACAATCTCTCTGGTCTAGCGAGTTTCCATTGCAAAGGTTAGACTTCCACCGAGTCGGGATGTTCCGAAGAGGCTTGCAGCTAATAAACATTAGGGAGGATTTGTACCGTTGCAGTGATGCACGGCTGAAGTATTCACGTTGATTCATAATGACAATAAGTACAATTTTCCTCTGCATATTTCCATTCCATGTTTTGATAGCTAAGTCTGCGCCGCTGCCACAAACTCATCGAGGGAAATTGGAACATGAATTCCACTCAATGCATGACTGGGAATAGAACCGTGACCGTTTAACTCAACAAACCCACAGTCGGATTTCCTCTTTATACTTTGATTCCACCTTTGATGGTCAGAATGCTTAAACTTAATGCCAATAAACAGTGGTGGAGTGGAAATATAATTACGCTCTGCAGAGTCTTTTCTACTCGGAGCAGTCCGCTTTGATTTCCAAGGATTCCTCACATCAACAAAGACGGAAGGAATTCCTCCCTGCAGCAGCAAAACGAATGTGTGCGAGAGAGTCTGTGTGTGTTATTACTCAGTGAGAGCTAATTTAATGCTGAGTGCCAACGTGGTGGATCGCTGTACCCCTCAAGTCTTTCCCAATTGTCTTAATTTGTATAAATGAAGGAGGCAGGGAAGCTGGAAACAATACAAATGTATAGAGCTGTTATATTTTGACGAATACATACGAGTCCATATGTATATAGAGTGAGAAGAAGGCGCGGTTTCTCTGCTGGCTATTCATATTTCTAATAGACACATAAAGTAAAGTATAGTAAAGTATCAGGAGGTATTATCAGGAGGTGTTTTCAGAATGGAAAACTAACAAAAACATTATTTTAAAACGTTTTTAATGCAAGCATCCGTTCAGTCAAATCCACTGAGAGTCCATGGAAGTGTTGCCTTTTTATTTTAGAGGTTGCTCAGTAAAGGTCAGTTGTTCCCAAACTGTTCCCAAGTGGGTCAGTGGGTGAATTTAAAATACTATTAGTGCAGATGGTTTGTATACACCAAGTAGGGGAATTGTGTTCTAATGATTCGTACCGCGAGATTTTGTGAGATATGTTTTGGCAACAAAAAAAAAAGAGACACAGTTTGTACGGTTGAGAACGATGAATGGAACATTTTACTAACACTCGCACTGCTTTTCACTGAAACATTGCAATGATTTCAGGAAAAAAAGATTAGGTCAAGCAAGTGCGTTTAATATCCAAGCACAGCTCTGATAACTACTCAATCCAGTTGCCCTTCTTTTGAACTCTTTGGATAGCCATGACCCTCCTCTTATGAGAGATGTTCTCTGTCTGGAGAGCTAAGGAAAGAGAACAGGAACTTTGCATCACTTACCAATAAGGTTGGGGTAAGACGCTACAGAAAAGAAAGACTTGCTTCTTCGGGGTGTTAATGTCAGATCATAGGGTAACTTGGGGAAATATCCTGTTTACATTCAAGTGATGGGGAAGCTTTAAAATACACTGAACAACCTGGTGTTATTTTTTTGCTGGCAAGTCTTTAGCTCTGTTCAGGAAAGACAAAGGTTGGCCGAGAATAATATAATCTAATTATAATATAATCTTGATGGATTAAGGACATGAATATGTTCTGGATTGAAACTTTTCAAGGGGAACTTTTTCCATCACCGGTCAATCTATTTATCCATCCCTGGTCTGGACAACCTTGCTTTATATCGACAGTCAGTTGTCATGCAAAAAATTTCCTGTCCTGGGTTTTATCATTCAGATATAATTAGGGGACGTGGAAACAGACCAGAAGCCTTCCATATTACATTATTGCCTTTTCCCCTCCGCGGTCAGTCATATTAGTCCGCAATACGACATGATTGGAAGACGGCTGCATCCACAAGGGCGAGCCAATCATCGCTTAACGTCTCAATCAATACTGTATAATCTATTTTAAAACACTTAGCCAAGGAGCTAACGTCTGATTTGGAATTCCACTGTGTTTTAGCAAAGTGTGCCCGCATGTCTTTGAATGAGTTAATCCAGTTAGCGTGTGTGACTGCCAGGGCCACATCAGAATAAATGATGGGTCCCTGTGTGATGATGAATGGTAATTTAGATTTAACACAACCGGACTAACGAGCGCGCTAATGACTCCGACGCGAGTCCGGACAGCTCCGACTGGATGAGCTCGCGCCGCGCATCCCAATGAGCTGGGTGGAAAAAATAAAAAAAAGGGCACCGCACATTGCACCCGGTGACACTCGGAAAAAACATGCGTGAAAAAAGTGTTTTAATAAATGCAGGCGTTCGAGAAACGGGGGGGTAAATGGTTCTTTCGCCAGTAATGTGCGTTTGGATTTCTCTGAGGACCCTATTAGTTTTGGAGAGCGGTAATGTCAGACTAATATGAAGCTAATTAATTGATAATTATTCACCGACCGTTTTTCAACCAGTGGAATACAATCTTTCATTTTGCCTTGACAGCGGTTGATTAATGAAAATAGATGCTAAGTAGATCATCACAGTGACTCAAGTGGAAAAAAAAAACTTATTTTCGCATCTCTCCAAACCAACATTTGGTCAAAACCTTTCTGTCTTTCGGTTCGGTTTCGGACTAAATGGCAGTTTATGCTAATGTGATTTATTGATTTCTGAATCCGTGCGCGGTCAGGCTTTAAGCATTCAATACTGTCAGAAAAGACTATAATTTCTGCCATTAGCTTAAAAGCCAATATGTGTCCATCAGCTTTCAGAAGCCCTTTATTCACTCGGAATCTCTGCCCTTGGAGCCTCAATTATATGACATCCATGTTTATTCTAACCGTTGAATACCAAATGAAATGATTAAATTACTACATTTAAAGTTCTAGTGGAAGTAAAGCGAACTATCTAAGCAGCAATTTTATGGGTTCTTTGCTACGTGGAAGCATCTTTGAGGTGCTCAACCCAAACTAACTTAACCAGGCATTGACCTAGATTACAAAGACTAACAGAAATGTCAGTGTGCCTTCCAAAGGAAACAACAGACCTGCTCTTTTATTTACGAGGGGTTGAGAGATCATGTGCTCACTGCACTCCTTTTTTCTCTACCTCGAGTCACTTCGGAGCTTTTCATACTCCCCTTCTTCCGCTTTTCGATGTCGATGGAGAGTTTGCTTTCCATCAACTCGACTTCCCGTCAATGATTTAAGGGGTTTCCAGTGAGATTTGAGGGCGTTTGGTTGTTGCCTTTTCTTCCAATTTCAGCTCCTGATTTTAGATGTTTTTATATCCAACGACGAAAAGTTCTTCCATAAGATTGGCAACATGTTTATTGTACGACCACCATGGTCAGCATTGGTATTTCTGATACTATTTAGTTGTTTTTTTTCCACTATATCTTCAGCATAAAGTGAAGTAAAATTGTATAACTGTTAAACTTGCATACAAAAGACCGCGGCAGAACAACCTTAAGATATTTTCCCAGCATTCATATTGTTATTAAAGTGTCCATGCTCATGGAAATCCAGAATATACCAATACATACTGTACCTCCTTAAAGACATTAATGTCATACTACAAAACCTATGACATTCTGGTAGAAGAACTTACATTTCTCTGATCCTTAAATCTCTTCACTGGCTGCCAGTTTCTTTCAGGATCAACTTTAAAACTCTGGTTCTGTGACCCTGGTCTAGAAAAGCGCTCTACAAGTATAATTTACTTGCTTGATTTACTTTCTTACATGTTTCAGTTTGTGTGCTATACATTTTGATTTCAAAATAATACACAATTTGGACTTGTCGCCCCACGGTTTACTCCGATAACTTTGATAGAAACATCAATTTGTACAATATATTTTAAATGATACTTCCATTTCTTCTTTGGCTCTGTTACCGCTTTAATCAATACCAACAGATATTAATATGCGCCGCATCTTCCAGCCTGAAAATACCCTTTGCTATTTGAATGACATTTAATATTCAAGAGCATGAAAATGGATACAAGAAAAAAAGGCCGGTAAATCCTTTATTTAATAAAGATAGTGGGTCAAAATGACACGACAGGACTGGGGGACGCGGGAAATGTGGGCACAAACCAGGTCAGACTAGAGATGTCTGTCGACCTGAAATGGACTTTTGAGAAAGTGGAACCATGACCTCAGTGGACAGAAGCCACCGGTGTGACTGAGAGAGATGGATGAAGAAAGGAAACGCGTGAAGGTGAGCAAAAGACAGGGGAAAAAACGAAGAAAGAAAACGAGTGTGGCTGGTATTACACACATACATTTGCACTCATACGTCCAGAGTCTCGGGAACTTAGAAGCACTCTAAAGAGCAGTGGAACCGCTGCATATTTTATGATCGCTTTTCTCCGTGAAGCAGCTTTCCGGCTGAAGATGCACCTCTGAAAAAGATGGAGGGAGCGAAGAGAGAGAGGGAGAGAAGTGCGGGCAAGGGGGTGAAGGGGTTTGGCCAACAGGCGACTGTCATAATTCATAAGGAGAGACAGAGATGCTCAGTGCAGTGTTCACTTCAACAAGGTGACTTTCACTCTACGAGTCCTCTTCTTCTTCCTCTTTCTCTCACGCACACCAAAACCCTTTTGTGATTCTTTCTTCTTTTTTTTTCTTCCCTCGAGCAGATTTTCCTAAATCTTCAACATTTTTTTTCCAGTCGTCCTTGTTCTCATCTCCAAAGCGAATGCATTCAATATACATTCACGTCAAATGACAACCCCTCTTTTAGAAGCAAACATCTATTTAAACTTTGATGTTCTGACGATTCATATCCTCAAACCGTCCTTAGTTTGTCATGATTTCGATTCTGTTATCAAGGCTGTTATCAGTGAGTCATCTCAAGGTTAAGAAAACTCAATAACCTCATCGGGAGAAGACTTGCAGGAGATTGAATCTATCTAATCTAAATCACCACTGACATGCCCACATGTTTTATGTCTATGCTGGCTAAAGGATGAAGTTGAAGATAACCTACATTTTGTTGTGCTATTTTCAATAATAATGATAATTATTATAACAATATGTGACCAATTGACAGCTTTGAATGACTTGTGGTGAGTTAAAACAAGCGCATATATTTACTTGAATAACTTTCTAAATTTCAGTTTCAACATTAGTCTTCTTGTATTCTTCCCATGTCAAGATACAAGCTCAATGGATAAGAAAGTCAATAGAGACGGTGCTTAGAAATGGGGAGTCTTGAACCCAAGCTGTAGAATAACAATTCTGTAGCTTTTTTTTGCCTCTGAAATAACAGATATTAAACCCAGCATGACATGTATCAAGCTTGTAAGCTGCGGGCGAAGATCCTCTTCTTCCATAAACTTCTTCCTCCCTCCACCTACAACTTTATTTTTTCGCCTGAAGCTAAACTCACGTGGCAGCCAGTCGGAACGCCGCCGTGAGAGAGAGTTAGCATTACGCTTTAATGAAGCTTCAAACGGCACCAGAAACGTCCTTCCCCCAAAGTTGACTTCTGTCCGATGTTATCACGCAACGAAGCACAAACCTGACATGACATTTGTAGAGTTTTTTTTTCTTCTTTGTGACAATTTTTAACCAAATGTTTGGCAAAAAATATATAAAAAAATAAATATCTATATATATGATGAAAAGGTGACTAGACCAGATGTTTAGAAAATCTCTTTGTTATTACATAATTATTCAGCAGTTAATTCTGTTTTTACACCTTTTTTTCTTAAACAGTATCATGAAAGTGGTACCACACATGTATATATATATATATATATTTCTTTTTTAAGTCATGGTATATGAGAGGATTATGTGGCTCTTTTATTCTATGTCCCGATGTTGACATCATTCTTTTGATTCACCCTAATGTCCTGATCACCGAGCGGATCATTAACTGTAGTTTCTGGCTGTTGCATCACGTTACAGACGGATACACCTTTGGCTTTTTTTCACACAGAATTTAAAGCACATCCACTAATAATATGATGAAATGATTGTTCGGTGCTGTTATAGAGTTGCGATATCTCAAAAGCGAATGGATCTCAAAGTTTCTGCCACAAATACAAGTGTTGTAGCTTCTTTGATTTTAAGAGATTACTGAAAACGTGTTGTGGAAATTGCTTCAAATATTTGGAGATTAATGAGCTTTTCATTAGGCTGGCACTTAATAAATCTTTGTTAACCATGAACTCACTTCTCTATTTTCAAAAGACAAATCTGTTTTTCCTCTAAACACGGCAAAAAAAAAGAGAAGCTTATAAATCATTTTACAAAGTATTAAGTTAATTTGTTAAAAGCACTCTTACACAATTAAGCTTAGAAAAGTTTATTATCTTCAAGAGGAACGGTGGAAATAAGAAACAATCTAATAGTTGACAAAATCGTATGTATTTTTTATTTGTTTTTTAAAAAAATAGAATATACCTTTTAAGTTAAAAAACGTAAAAATGTATGTTTTAATAAAAACTTACCTAAAATACCAGTTCAACTTCATATATAAACTGTTGAGAAACATTTTTTTGTTATTTATTTTCTTCAAAATAAATAGATAAACTGGAAAAATACTTCCTGTATACGATTGTTACCGAGAATCTTTATATTACTTGCAGTATATATACGAACCCCTCCCTTTCTAAATATGGCATAACACAGTTTAGGTATTTATTAACTTGAGATGTAGCATTGAATTACCATTATTTACTAATTAAATTTGCTACGATACCTCTTCTAATGATCTCTTCATATATATAAACTGTATGTGTGTATATATATATATATATATATATATATATATATATATATATATATTTCCCTTTATAAGTAATGGAAGGATTAAAAACGTATATTATTGTTTCAGGTTATCACTGTAGGGGCAAGAGGAGGAGTAACAAGTCAATAAATTGACAATTATTTGAAACATGGATCATTAAATAAATTGATTTATTACAATGATGGTCGTGAGTTGTCAATAAAGTTGATATATTTCACATCTGAAATTCCTCCCGTTTAGATCTCATGATGGGTTTGAATGATCACAACGATACAAATATCTGTCGCGTGACCTTTTACCGCACGATGACGTGTAGATCTTCCCGCTCTGGAGACGATCGTAAATTTCATTCCATCCATTAAAAGCTCCATTAATTTCTCATCAGTGGCTAAATAAAGCAGGGGTAATTTGATCACTGTTTATTTCCGCAAGGCTGCGAGGAACAGATGCAAGAGAAAGTCAGAGCAGGTAGCAGGGAATAGTGTCGTATATTTGACAAGCTCGCTGAAGATCGTCACGGCCGTCCACCATTAATCACGTCCTCCCAGGTGGCAAGGAAGAAGGATGATAAGACTGATACTTTAAGGTGGAAAATCATGCAGAGAAGAAGAAAGGAAAAAAAAAAAAGATGTGAGCGAAAATGAGCGGATGAGCTACTGGGGAGCAGGGAAAAAAAGTAATTTGTTCCAATATAGGGTTTAATAGTCTCATCAGCAGAGTTCCATGGACATCGATCTTCTCCTCCCCTTTTGTCGTCCCGGCTTCAGCTCTCAGCTTGGATTTAGACACGGAGTGTAGGGGGCTTCTCTTCAGTGGTCCGGACGTATGAGGAGTGAGCTGCCAACGAGAGGCTGAGTCAAGAGCAGTCAAGGCTCCAACAAGCTACTTTGAACGCCGGAACTTAGCTGGAACAATGCTAGCTTTAGCTAGTCTCAAGGAACCAAATTGCGAGTCACAACTTGTGTGTTAATACAAGTATTGTAATTTTATTTGAGTATTATTCATGTATTTGTTTTTTTATTTTTGGCCTTATTCGTCCGCATTGGTCGAAAAGCCAGAAAACATTTGCGTGAAAACGACTCCCTTATTATTAGTTACAATTGCATAAATAGGCAAATTGTTTTTCTCATTTTGAAGAAGTTTTAAACTACATTTTTTCTCAAATACTAAGCAAGTTACAGCCTTTTTAAAACCGTAAGTCCTCCAACATTCGTATCCTTCTTTTAGCCCTTCGCACAGACATATAAAAGTCAGGTTTGTGGGCCCATTTGAGGCCCTCAAGCAGATTATATGCGGCATGCGAGTTCCATTATGAACAGTTTTATTTTTTTTAATTCACAATTTGACAAAGTCTCGTTCATTTTCCGCACAAGTTCCCATTAGTCAAACGGAAAGAACATAAATTAAAACTGCGAGGTGTTGTTACTAATTCCTAAATTGCATTTTACATCTAAATTGATAATTTATTAGCTTTAATTGTAAAACTTCTGAATGAAATAACTCTTGGTAAGACGTCGCTGTTTACATCCGGCCACCACTCGAAATACCAACCAACATTCTTTCGGAATCGGTTGCTGTGGGAAAATGACGCTAGCGATCTTTTAAGTCCATGCAAGCATTAAATATACATGCTTACTACTTCCTATTTGATAGTTACAATAGCAACTATTTACAATTTAAAACTGTCTGGTTGAATAATACTATAATTTGGTGCACAATTTTCCATTACTCAAATGGAAAGAACACAAATGGAAAGCTGCTAATTGTTGTTGCTAATTCCTCATCAATTCATTTCATCAAGTCAGTGTAAAGATAAAATATACGCTGAGTACTACTCGCTACAGTTATTTATTTTTAATTTATTAGCGGAAATACCCACGTGTTTGGTTTTTTGACCAATGGTTTGAAAAACTGTTTATTTAATCATCTTTATTTCATTGTCAATGTCCTATGCGCAAGAAGTCCACCACTGGCCTTTTCCCAGGGTTGGTTTCCATGGGCAACGCCCTGGAAATGTCAATTTTCTGAAGCAAATTGTTTGACTTCTGTTGTTCAAACCCTTAAGATTTTATTAAACCGGCCTCCGATGCACTCGCGAATAGAGAGAAACACACAAACGCTGTGAGCTGGTCCGTGTGAAGCAGCAAAGTAGGTGCTAAACCCTGTGGGAAAGTTCAAATATGAAACAATTCAACTAAAACCCCTTTTTTTTACTCTCGGATGTAAAGACTCGTAAAGCTTGTGTGTGTGTGTGTGGAGCGTTTTGACCTTCAAGCTGTTGCCTGAAGAAGCTCACTGATAGTGAACACACCAAGTAGTTCTTATCTTTCATTTCGTAAAGCACAATATCTTCACCTGCGTTCGCCTCGATGCATTCAAACGTCAATTAACCAGCTGGTGAAAGAGTGAAGTCGGGCCGATGCGCTTCTCTCCAGTGACTGATGGATTCACGGGTCAGTGATTTGGATCACCTGACTCAGGCGAGGGAAGGGCAGCAGCTGTCCAGCTAAGATACTCCACACAAGCACAGGTCCTTCTGTCTTTCAGTCATGTGACACCTAATGGTACGTCTCCGTCTGATACATATATACTCGTGTTATGGTGGAAGTGCTGCGTCATTTATCTTCGTTATCTCAGGTTATTGACAGGTTTCCTGGTATCTCTGGAGCCACTTCATGGTCAACAAGTCTTGGGTAGAAAACGATACTGTCAACTAATGTAATTAAGTGTGTCATTTAATGTGTAATTTCATTTGTAATTTGTCGTGTAAATTAATGAGTAAAATATTTGTAAAAATTGCAATTTATAGGTAAAAGTTGGAGTTTGTTTGAGTTGGAAACTCATTGATTTTAGGTTTGTATTTCCAATAAAAAACATTATTAAACAGTCAAAAATGTAGGTTAATATACCGCAAGCTATTTCAATTTTGGTTAAAAAAAAGATGTGAATTCCAAATAAACTGGTGCAATTTGCACCCCATAGTAGTGATGAAAGGGGTGAAAAATGTCTCATATTTTTTGCACAGATGATAGGAAAAGTAAACGGTCTTGGCGGTTGTAGAAAGGGTTAATCGGGCGCATGCTCGAAGGAGAAAAGTGTTTGTATTTCTTCTGAATGTCGTAATGAGGCCTTGGGGAAGACGCTGAGGGCTCTTCACACGATTGAAAAAAGCCTTTAAGTCGTTTTCGATAGTTGGCCTTCCTGAAGCACCCGTGTGGGAAAAAAACAAAACAGTTAAATGAGTTCAAACTCGTGGAACAACAAGTGGACCAGATTTTTATCAAAGAAAAACAAGTTTTACAATCTTGAAAAATAGCTATATCCGTTTTTGTCTCTGAATATTTAATTTGAGTGTTCAAGTTCTTTTCACAGTACATTTATTTTCCTTTTTGCAGCGTAGTACTATTAATAAACTTTTGACCCATTGGCTACATTTGGCACCATTTTATAGTGACATCATACATTTAAAAAAAAAAATCAGATAATTCCAATTCAAGCAAAAACAAGATGGCGGAAATGTCAGATGACCACTGCTACAGCAGCTCATTGTTGTCATTTTAGAGTTTTATTTGTTTTAAAACGTGTTTTTTAAGCATTAAAATGTGTTTTACAATAGCAATTGTAATTGTTATTTTGCAACATCTGCACTATTTTGCAGCGATTCACTCATTCTTCCAATTAAAGCAAAAACAAAGTGGCGTAAATGTCAGCAAAAATACTTCTACAGCAGAACATTGATATCATATTTAGAGGTTCATTAGTTTTAAAATCAGTTTTTGAGCATTGAAATGTGTATTTACAGCAAACAATGCAATAATTATTTTGCAACACCTGCACTAATGTGCAGTGATTCATTCATTCTTCCAATTAAAGCAAACACAAAGTGGCGTAAATGTCAGCAAAATACTTCTACAGCAAAAATAAAATGGCGTAAATGTCAGCAAAATACTTTTAAAGCAGCTCATTGTCGTCACTTTTAGACAGTCATTAGTTTTTAAATGTTTTTTAAGCATTGAAATGTGTGTTTACAGTGAAAAAAATAATTGTTATTTACAACATCTGCACTATTTTGCAATGATTCATTCATTCTTCCAATTAAAGCAAAAACAAAATGGCGGAAATGTCTGCAAAATACTTTTAAAGCAGCTCATTATCGTCACTTTTAGACAGTCATTAGTTTTAAAAATGTTTTTTAAGCATTAAAATGTGTATTTACGGTGAAAAAATTAATTGTTATTTAACAACATCTGTACTATTTTGCAATGATTCATTAATTTTTCCAATTAAAGCAAAAACAAAATCATGGAAATGTCAGTAAAATACTTTTAAAGCAGCTCATTGTTGTCATTTTTAGAGGTTCATTCGTTTTAATATGTTTGTTTTTTTTTAATTAAAATTTGTACAGTCAAAAAAACAACTTGGTTCACTTAAAGATATTGAAAAGTTGGTTTGAAATTTATCAAATTGTTCTGATAAAAAGTCTGTCAACACTCAATAACTTTGTTTTTGTTCTTTGCGAAACCAACTCTACTTGAAAAAATAGAACACACAAAAATCTCCAACAATCCAAACTCTAAACATTATATAGTATGTGTATCAAAATGTACTTTATCTACCAAAATATGGACCAAAAAACAATGACATTATTTGATGGTGAATTAAAATTGAGGTGCAATCTAACTAAACCATCATCTTGGAAAGTGGTTCGTCGGTTCCCTTCCCGTCGACGTGTGTGGTGTTAATGAGGTGACAGAGTTTGACCTCAACGTGTCGGCTGCAGCAAAGACACAAACGATAACGTCGCTCTCCTTCACACTCTCTGTTACGCACACACACACACACACACACACACACTCGCACACACAAAGCGATAGCATCTCCCCGGTGGGCTGCATCTAAAGAGTCTCCTCCATCACTGACTGCAGAGAGCCCCCTTTTTACTGCAACGGGAAGACCACTGCATTGCAAACACACACACACATGCAGAGTCAGGCGAGCGTGCACATGCTGACTCAGGGCATCGCAGCGACGCACACGTGCGCGCGTATATGTCAGGTGGCACTGCTTTGCAAATTACACTGCGGTGGAGCCGGTTTTTTGTACGACGGAATACAAATGTCACCGGTTACAAGGATTGATTTTGAGGGTTTTTTTGTAAACTGGAATTTTTCATGAGAGGGAAAAAACAGGATCGAGATCTGCTTCTTTGAATCAAAGACCATGGTTTTCACTCTATTAATGTCAGACCAGCTTCCAAAAAGAAAAAAAAACTCTCACGGTCCAATATTATTATTGTGCAGAAAAACATGCTTGTTGATTTATTCAGTGTATTAAAGAGTAGTTAAGAAGCTTAAGACCTGTGAGGGACCTGGAGTAGAACTTCTCCTTTTCCCTTTAACCAGTAAGTAGTTTAAGGGCAACTAATGTGTTGATTTAAGTGTGTCTTAAATGGATCTTGGACTCTGTTGTACTCATCAGTATGTGTCTGTTTGTACAAAAGTATTTTCATTTAAATATATACATTAGAAAATGGACACAAGACACACCCACTGAAAACACTTTGTTTTACTGGAGATTAAATATTGTTTACCATAACCACGGCCACTTTGCTGTGATGAGTCAATCGTCAAGGTGTGTCCAGGAAGTCTCCACCTTTGAGAGACTCCCTGTATAAACAAAGCGGGGCGTAATTACAGTAAAGCTCCTTATATAATGGAATCCACTCTGAAAACCTGACGAACAAAAGGTTACGAGACAGGCGAAGGACTTTATAAAGTTTATTTAGGAATTACTCCATCTTGGAGAGGAAGACTTTAACATTTGAATCATGTGAATGAGTCAGGAGAGTTGGGTTTTCAAATTAGTTGCCCTTTAAAAATGTTCTTTTGATCTCTAAAATAGTTAAAAGTCATTAATAATGTAATTAAAATGCTTTTGAAATGGAAATTCATTTTTAAAGTTGGTAGTATTAAAATAATAATTGAAGTCTTGATAAAAAAACATTTAATTTATCTATTCATTCTATTCCTTGTATTCAAAATTGGGCTGTCGAAGGCTACATTCCATCCCAGCTACCTAGGGTTAGAGGATGATGAGGAGTGTTGAAGGAAACCTACAGAAATACAGATAATAAATGGAATCTGGATGCGTTTTATTTTGAACTTCCTAGATAGTCTCTCTCTGCTTTTAATTTCAAGATTTATTTGTAGTTCATCTGGAATGGTTTTATATGGAGACATAGGGTTCTATTTGAGATTTTTTTTTTTTTTTTTTCAGATTGACCTTAAATATATATATAGAATGTTCGAGAGCCTGTATGAGTTGATCTACGTTCAGCCGAGTGCCTCGTAATTTAAATCGCGTGCAGTAATGTGAGCACCTGTGTGTCCGAGCAACTCGTCTATACTTTCCATCATCCAAGCGTGATTTTCTTGAAGCGCCGTGATTCTGTGCAGCTTTGATAAAAGGAACAATAAATTTGGATACATTTAAAGCACATGAAACCAGTAAATCTGTCTCGGTGTGGAATCATAGCTTCACTTTTGGAACAATCTCCAGCTTCAGGATGCTAGTAAAAGTATTTTCTGCAACTTATAACGGTTGTGAAATGTACTGATCGTACTGCCAAGGTTCTGGTTTCGTTCTGTATGATTATGTGGCAGTTGGGCCGCTTTGGTTCTATCAGACCTGAAGGATTATAAAGTTTAGACTCGCATAAAAAAGGGCTTTGGGACTTGTGGAAAATCCCCATCTGGATGCATCAGAGATTATGTTGGTATAAATATATTTTTCGTTTGTTTACCAAATGTTGATGTTTGATGCTAAAGCCTGAGTAAACACTGCTGATGATTTTCTGTAGCCATGAGTTTAAACAAGCAGATAAAAGAAAAGTTTTGATTGTAGACGGTACAACAAATGTTGACGAGCGGAATTGTCTGTTCTCTACTTGCTCCTTTCATTTAGGAAACGTTGTTGCTGTTTGTGTGCGTGAGAGGTTGTCCGTCAATATTACGGATCGGCAACATTTCCAGGGTTTCTTTTGACTGTCGACCATTTGATTAAATATGATAAAAGTATGGGTTGTACTAAGAAAAAGTCAATATTTCTATTAAACTTGTTCGTGTAACAATTACTTTAAGATCAAAAATTGTCCTCCTTGACTTTTTATTAAGATAATAAACAATATTTTATGAGTACAAACTGTGTATTTCAATACGTTTATTTGTTCTATATTGAGTATTTTTTCACAAAAGAGATCACACCATATTTCCATCAACCCCCTTTAGTTTTGACTATAACATACATTTTCCAAAGCATAGTTTTTCTATCTGCAATGTAACAACAATTTGTTTATTTGTTTTGTTTTTTCCAACATATTCACAACAAAGTCTTCATTTAATTCATCCTTGACCCAAATGATTGTCTTCTGTGGATTTATTTGTGCCATCAAAATATTGATGGGTTAAAAAAGAAATTGTATCAAAATTAAGTTCTTTATTGATCAAACTATCCGCCAATCATGCAGATGATCACACGACCGTTCGATCAACTAGCTTTGTACCCTTATGGTATTGTCTGTTAGCAATATTATACCAACATTTTGATATTGAATTTAAAAAGGGTACGAATGAAAAAATATAGATTTTTGACAATTATATTTTTCAAATATTTTTATTCCAATATCAATCTGTTGAAAAAAAGCATTGATTTTTAGATTAATTTAATGTATTAATTCCATTATCTAATATATACACGCAACTTTTTTCTTAATACACAAATGTTTGAATAAAATTATTCCAAAAATACAATTGTTAAAAAAAACAACAACCTTTCAGTCGTCCTCTTCCCTTTTGACTTGAGTGTGAAATCTTACAGTATCTTAAAATGACAGCTTGTTTCCTGGCAGCGTATTATTTTAAAATAACAACAACAGTTGACACAAAGAAATGTGTGGGTGGACAATCCCAGCACTCTGCCCAGTTACAGGTACACTTCAGAAGCGTGCTTAGTAAACACAGTTTACTTGGATAGGGCCGACGATACTTCATCTATTCTGAGAAAAACCCCAAATTGACCACTTGACCGATGAAAACATTTGTTTTTTTCTCTTGGTAGCTGAACATTTTCTAGCATCTACGCACATGTAAATAGAGTTTAATACCCACAATTCATCACTTTTAACGACAATAAATATCAACAGTTTTTTTAATTGAATTTTCTCCAGTTGTATCGAAGCTCACGATCACCATGACTATCTGAACATAAGCTCTACATTTATACCTCGATTCAGGATGATTATGTTAAGAAACAATCCCAAACCAAATCTGTTTTCTGTAATGAACCTTGAAATATTGTCGTAACAGTTTCGTAACGATGTTTGTTCTGGCCCCGACCAGTTCAGTCGCCACTTTATTAAGCCAAAGTGACGTTCGGGGGGAGTAAACCGAGTCAGTAGGAGAGTAACTGACGGGGAAATTGCAGAGGGAAATTATTGTTATTCCACAATTAAATTGCATATACTGAAAGGAATCACCCCTGACAACACTGACCAGAGCTGCGATCTTGATGTGTGTGTGTGTCTGTGTGTGTGTCTGTGTGTCTGTCTGTGTGTGTGTCTGTGTGTGTGAAACCTAATCTGTCTGCCGAGGCCACTGCGGCCGCTCTGGCAATCACAGGGACAACGAAAAGTAGTAATGTCAACAGAGTGAAGAGAAAACTCTATTTTCAGGATTTGTGGGTGTCGGCACCAAAACAAACACTTCCAGGAAGGATTCCAGCGAAGATGACAAACCATCATTTTGAATTTGGCTCCCATTTTTAACATTTTAATTTCAATGACGACCACTTTGCCAAGACAGAAGATGACCTTGTTGTCGTGCTAAATGAATTGGCAAACGTGACGAGTGATCGGTTGATGAAAGATGACCTCACTGGATATACAATGCGTTTTCTAACCAGCGTTGGTTTGGCTAAAATCTCGAAGTAAATTGTTCTGTTTTTACTTATTCATGAAACTTGAGGAACAGCAAGTTTGCACATGTGATTCTATTTCTTCTACTTTTCATCTCAGGACAGTCTTAATAGGTCATTAAAGGCTTATTTTTTACATCTTTTAGATGCATGTTTGATTAATACAGTTTTAAAAATTCTATATAAAAGAGGAACAACTTGTACTGTATCAGATAAGATGTCTAAAAGTTGAAAACTTGCCTTAACTATTCTGCTGACTTAACCATCCATTGGATCCATCAATTTGTCACTTATCTCTTGGTGGTTTTCAGGGTCACCGTCTTAGTGAAAAGTGCAATTTTGCTTTTTATTTCTCTGCTCTTCTGTAGGAAGATTCCCAGGAGGACCTTAGGTCTATGATCCTGCGTCAAACAAAATGTATATTTATCTGGGAGTATGAGTTGTATGACTATATTTACTTTCAATTATCTTTTACTTTAAGTCTCTTAAAGTGATTCACCAAAAATTCTAATTTCACTCATTTTCTGCTCACCCTCATGTCGACTAAGGGTCGTGTTTATTTTCAGAGTAATAAGTTTCTTTTTAGAGTTATAGACAAAAATGTATTTCCATGCCAATGTAGCGACTGGAGCTAAATTGTCTTTGCTTTATCTTCATCCAAAAAGACACACTTAAAAACACCCAAATACCTTCGTACTGCTCGCCTGTAACGTTCATCTTGGATTGAAGCCTTGACGAGAGCAATTGGACGGACCAAAACTTAAATAAATCTGTATATTTTAATCCTTCTTGTAGCAGAAGCTCCCAGTCTTTTAGCTCCAGCTACAACAAGACTGATAGCCTGGAATCTTTGGCTAAAAACAAGCTTAAAGTTTTATCTGGAAAAATTCCCAATATTGATACATACGTGCAGCATGGAGGTATTTGGAGGTTTTTTAGTGTGTTTTTGGACTAAGATGAAGAAGACAACTGAGCTCCAGTCGCTACATTAAAATGAACATACGCCTTAGTTGACATGAGGGTGAGTAGAAAATGAGTTAAACTTGAATTTTAGGTGAATTATCACTTTAAAAGAAGTATAATTGTATCCCTTTTCTCATCTTAAACACTGACATCTTCATAGAGGCAACACATCAACATTAATCTACTTCCTGCACCACATACAGCCTTAAGTTTGACATATGTGATTTAAGTATTCTGTGTACTCGTTTGAGTTGCAAGCTAGAAGAAGAACTCGGTAAAACAATGTCCAAAACACTTGAGAGTAAAGTTGGAAGTGAGGCAGTTGAATCCTCGACTATCGCCATAGCAACAAACCAGGGGCTATTATGCATTTTAAAACAACAAACATGAACTAAATGATTGCGTTTTTTTGGCTTATGAAGTTGATATAACAATCCTGCCTCGATATTTTTCCATATTCTCTCCGTTTCTGCACATTCTCACTGGAGACTTATTAGATTATGGGAGTCGTTTGTCTTCGTCTACTTGTGTGTGTTGTTGTAGCGTAATATATTTTTATGTGCATGCATGCCGCGCTCCAGCCATGCGGCTCCTGCCGAGCTATATTTACTCCCTCCCATAAGTGTTGGGTATTTATGCAGCTTTTACTAGTCTTTCCATGTGCCGGGATCTCTCAGGGTTTTTTTTTTCTGATGGAACATGGTTTTTTTCATGCATTTTTTTCCCCCCACTTTTTCTGACTCTAAACAAGAAAACGGCTGAGAATCAATAGGTGTAGTGTTTCTGGCAGTGCACTCTGGGATTGCTCTCGTGTGTGTTTGGGTTGTAATGACAGACAAGGTCGATACTACACATGAGACGTAGTGTACTTTATGAGGGAGTTAATAGTCAGAGACAGCGTTGACACGATTGCACGATCGGAATAGAAGAACAGAGAGTTTGCAGGATCTGAATACAACCGCGGCCGTTGTTTAATTCATGAGTTTGTTTGTGTGTGAATGTTGCATGTCTGTTTTCTTACACTGCAAATATACATATTGGACCGCAAAAACTAAACATTTCTTGTATGTTTGTTCTGTTTCTAGCACCCTCAACAACAACAACATCACCCTCATCCCTCTGTCAAGCTTCAACCACATGCCAAAGCTGCGGACACTGTAAGTAAAAACCTTAATTTCTTCATTTAAATCAACTTGTATGTCATCAAGATTATTTCCTCAAAATCCTTCCTTACTGCTTGGACATTTTTAATAAGAAAGTGATCAGGACTTTTGAGTAAACGGAACACCTGAGCTCAATGAAAGAAGAAAATCAATGCTAAAGATTGTACTGAATACAGTTCAATGAGAGGGAGTGAGTTTAAGAGAAAGCTGGGTTATAATTTTATTATGGAACGTGATTTGTGGATTATTTGGTGAGTTAGAAAATCATTGTTAGAAAGATAGCTAAGCATTATTATTTTTCTAACCTTTAATCCTTACATAAAGCAGTTTTAGTTTTAGCTTTAGTTCAGGAAATGTTTCAGGATCTACCACACCAGCCAAAAACACCAAAATCCTCACTTTTTGACCTTAAAAAAAGGAATAATGTCAACAAAAGTTGAATATAAAATATCTTGAATTCATGATCTGAGTTTTTCTAACTTAAAGAAAAGGTTAGATAAAAATTTCAGTGAACACATCGCCTGGAATGATGAGTTCAATGGGAGGAAGTGAGATGAAGAAAAAGCCGTGTTAAAAGGAAATGTGATTTGTGGTTTGTTAAGTGAGTTAAAAGGTGTTGTATATTTTGCTAGAAAGCTCGTTAGGTAGTTACTATGTAAAAAGCCTGGAATCCATGCATAAAGCTGTTTTGGTGACGAGCTAAAAACACCAAAATATTAACTTGTTTATTGTCTGAAGAGACTTTAATGAATGTCTAGAAGGTTAAATGTAAACTAGTTAAAATGACTCATCCATGTTTTCTACTGTTAAAAAATAACCCATTTCATTAATATTAGTTATTATATGGTCGAAAACTCACTGGACAAAAGCAATATCTGATTCCTAAAAGATTCTACAGCAATAAAAATCTTGAAAATACCAAGACTGTCAAAAAATGCTCCTGTGTAGCACTGAAGTGTGATGTTTTATCATCGCAACAAGTCGCAGGTCAACCTCATCCATCTTATGTGCCACGGTTCATGGCTGATCTGTTTCGAACACATGCTGGTGGTCGTCCCCTGCCACCTTCGGTATTTCCCTGGGCGATCGCCCCCCACCTCTGCAAACCTGGTCAACCAATCACAGTCGTCCTAAATCACTTTTTCTCCAGTTCTCGGTAACCTCCTAGTTATTTATCTTCGTGAAACCTTGATCTCTTCTTGACAAGCCTTTTCTTAAAGCTATTTTTGTCCATCTTTTGGAGGTCATCTTGCGAACAGTTTAGTTTAGATAATTGAGACTTTGAATTAGTTTTAAAATAGTTTTTCTCTCATAAAAAAAGCGAACTCATGGGTTAATAGTAAGAATTCTCCAATGACCTGACACTGAAACCTCATGGGTTTTCAGATCAAGGAAGCTTTCTTAAGAACTGTCTCATGGAACCGAACACACTTGCTGACTCTCTTTATGATCCTATTACTGTGCCACATGAATATCCCGACAGCTCTATTGTTCCATGAGTAAGAATAATCATTTTGCCATTATGCAAAAAATACACACACACACGCATCTGACCACAATATAAGACTGCTGTGACTCAAGAGTTCAATCTGCTTGGACTTATTAGCCAAAACTTCATTCAGAGATGCAAGGGCAGACACGATCCAACGTCCACCGCAAACCGACGACCGCCCGCCCCTCCCTCCCTCTATTGATCCTAGGATCCATCGCCTTTGCATGTTTATCTTCATCTGCATCCTCTCCTAGTGGGAAGATGATTGTAAAGTAGCCATGGTGATGTCACAACATCTCAACAAGGAGCGTTCTTGTCAGCCGCACTAAGGTTCGGATGTTGCCAAACCATCATTCCCAGAGAGGGATTTCCTTCTGTGACTCATGTGGTCACGCAAACCTCTTTAAGATTCAGAAATTGGGGGATTTTCTCAACAAAAAATAAACACATCTATTTATTGTTTATGGCCTTAAAAAAGGCAGCAAATCAGCATGTGTTTGGAAATTTCCTCCAATGTGCCGCCGCTCTAGTCTCAGCTCCGAATCAGGGAGACAAAATTGGATTTCTGGCAGCGGCGCAGCTACAGGTCGGCCACAGATTGAGCGCACAGTTACCAATATCCAATATCTTTTAATCAGAACCCTTGTCTGCTTCTGTTTTCTGTCAACACTGACTGACTGTCTGCTCCTATTTTCTCCTTCCTTCTCATTTTATCCTCTGCATCCCAATTCACACCTCAGCGTCTCATTTCCGACTCGCTTTTGTCATCATTACTGCTTCCCCCCTTTTTCCATCATGAATAGGATTATTTTTCAGCACTTGTGACTGCAAGACTCTCCTTCCTTTACTGTACTTTCACAGGTCATGTTCAACTCCTATTTGTCCTGATCCCTTTCCCTCGCTATTCATCCTCTTCGCTTCTTCCTCCTGAATTAAATTCATGTTGCTCTGCCCTCAAAAAACGATATTGAATTTGGGACCATTGTAAAAGTCACTAATTCATTTTAAAAAGAAGAATATTTCATTAGGTTCTTCCTGCAAGTCCCTTTGAAAAGAGTGGTTTACCTGTGTACTCGGCTTTATTTGTTTTCAAAATTAAGTATGTTCTTCTGTTAGACAAGAACATTGGAAAGAAACTGGAAGAGTATTTGAGTTTGACTATGTGTTCCTTTCGTTTTTTGCTACCCCGTAATGCTAAAACAAACATATCTAGCTGGCAAGATTTCTCAGGATTGTAACTTTAAAGGATATAAAGTGCTGAGCATCTTCCTCCACAACATAGGTGACACCATAAAGAAGACTTTATCCTGAGGATGGATAGTAAAACCATTTTGTCTAATACAAAAACATCTAAAATAATTTCTGCTGTCAACACCATTAAGGGTGGGGAAAGTATGTGTATTTCCCCCTGGTTGTCCAAACCTTCCTGAGGCCCTACATAGTCATCTTGTCCCAAAAAGCCAAGAAGATCATTCTGATTGAACTTACGAGAAGATAGATGCCTTGAGGCCTAAAAGAAATAATCCAAAAAGTACCAGGACTCGATCCAAGAACGCAGAGCCAGAGATTGTCAGGCCTGGCTAATCCCAGTTGAGGTTGGGTTCAGGGATTTCACACTCTCATGGCCCTTCGGGATAGCAGAAGTGGAGAGGAAGACAGACGTTCTTAGGTTTGGTAGAGCAACTGAGTGTGACTCTTGCTGGGTTCAGAGATAGAAGAGTTAAGCCAGGATCCAGCAGAAGATGGGCTGTGACCCGCCAACTGGAGGGCATTGTGGTTGAGGGTCGAAACGTTACATTTTCTTCTGCCTGAAAGCTTCAGTCATATCCCAAATGACTGAAGCAGTCAGCAGCTAGATATACCCAATACTGTCAAAACGGACGAGGATTCAACTGATTGCAAAACGTTTAAAGGAAAGGGAGAGATATAGGTTCTACCAGCCACTTTACTTTTTCCTGGTATACCAGTCCATTTGAACTAACTGTATCGCCCATTGTGGCAATCCTTGCGTGATTAAGTAAACTGAAAAATTCTATCCCTGGGAAAAGAAGGGAGAGAATTTGCAACAAAATGCATCCTGAGGATTGGAGGGTAAGAAGACAAGAAGCAAATTGGTTGATAGATAAATACACTTTATTCAAAATTGGGTTTCCAGTACACTGCAGGCGATAGTTTCATAAAAAAACAAGAATAATGGGCAAATAAAAAGAGCAATGTACAAATAAAAAGTCTAATAGCACGGGGTAATGAATGAGTCCCTGAGTTTATTAGTGTTACGTCTGGGAAGGAGCATCCATGCACTCCTTCTGCTTCTCTGATCACTGATGACTGTGTTCAGAGGATGACTGTCATCATCCATGATGGACAGTAGTTTGTCCAGAGATCTCCTTTGTGCAACTGTTACCAGTGAGTCCAGCTTCATGCCAACCACAGAGCCAGCCTTTCTGATAAATCTGTCCAACCTGTTGACACTCCTCTTGGATAAATTGATGGAAGTTGCCTTTGGAGTTGTCTTAAAATATAACTGTCTCGCTATAGTTTAGTTGGTTGAGGTTATAATTAGATTGAAGAATTTTTGGTTTAATGACCATTAAAGTCAAACATCCCCCGCAAATCCTTTCACAGATAAGTTTGTGGACCCTAATGCTCAAAGCTATAACTATAAATCTACCATTCCAACCGTCTGACTGCCCTCTCCCTCGCTCTCATGTTTTCAGCCTCCCTTCTTTTTATGAGCCTTAATGATCTCCCATCATGATGCCTCAGAGTCGGAAAATCAAACAAATGAAAAGATTAGAACCCCCACTGATTCAATCTCGCAGTGTGCGTATGTTGTCCCAAAGCTGAGCGTGTTGCCTTCTGAAAATGAACCACACAAACACACACACACAAGCAGAAACAGTGTTCAATGCCTCAAGTCACCCGCGAACCAATAATCACGTTGAACCTTATCACACAGTCGCACACGAATGCAGTCGTCGCACCAACACTTTCACCCGGCCCCCTGCCTGTTTCCATTCTCCCCTGTGTTTTAATCCTACTTGTCAGTAATTAAGGCTGAGTCGGGGGTGGTCTTGGGACGCGGCTATCTCCAGGCGGGGGTTTGACTATAAACTGGATTTATAATGTGAGAGCAGTATTAAAACCCGCTGCCCCCGCTGCTAGCATCAATGAGCCCATCTCTACTCCATAACAGGATTTGTCCTCTGCTTTATTACAAAGCGGGGCCTGTCCTCTGAAAGGCCAGATATCCCGGCTGGCATATAATACGCTGACAAGACATTCTGCTCTCCAGCCTCCCCTCCTCTCGCTCTCTGTGTGTCTGTGCGGTGTCAACTGTGCAGCCTGTTGTGATCTCTGCGACATGAATCGTCACCTGATGTGTTCTAGATTGAGCGTTACCCTTAATGTTGCGGCAGCTGCACACTCGGAATTATAGCTGTCGTTAACTACTTGGATAAATTGGTTTTGCCGACTTCTGTCGTGTCATTAGGACCAGAGGGAGGGGAAACAAATGATTCTTGTCTCACTTTGTATTTTTGGATACGGTGCATACGCACTGGTTAAAATATTTATTGGTCAATCCAGTGAAAGTACCTTCCATCCTCCTCAGATCCTTTTTAAGAGGCTGACTTTGAGTCTTGGTAACCTATAAATTTTGGATTGTCGCAGGCATTGTTATAGGGAGAAAGGAGTGAATCTTGACTTAAAATGATGACATTTTTTTGTATTTGAATGTTTTCTTTTGGTAGTAGCAGACAAATGGATGGCAAGAAAAAGTACAATCTCAATGTTTTTTTTACATTCTCTATCTCTATACAGTAAAAGAGAGAAACATGGAGGTCAGTTTTTGACTGATGGTCAGCAAAATAACTTGTTGTCTTGTTATATACGTACTGTATGGCAGTGAAGATTTTCAGATTTGCAGTTCCAGTTTTTTTTCTAAGGATATCTCACTGATTCTTATGGTTTATAACTGCCCTGCATTTTTACAGAATGGAAAAAAAACATCCGAAAATACATGTCTGTAAAACACAAAATATTAGAAACAAATCCATTGGACTGAGATGACAAAGAGATGCGGTGGAAAGCGTTCATGCCGACCCAAAAAGTTTTGACTCTAATGTTATGATAACCAGTTAGGGAACTTCCTTTTTCCGGTGAGGCACCAACATTTTGAGTATTTCAATGTCTTCTTACAGTAGTAGTAGACAAACGGACTTCACTATAAAGTACAATCTCATTGATTTTTAACATTTTCTTTTTCTAAAAACAAGGGTGATGTGGCGGACATTGTTTGTCTGATGGTCAGCAATGTAAATGTTGTCTTATTATATATGAAATTAATATAAATGAAAGGTTTTCCGATCTGGAGTTCCATTTGCAGGATATCTCACTGACTAGTATGGCTTATAACCTGTATTTTTCACAACATAATGAATACATTTTTAAAATACAGCGCATACAACAGAATCTTAAAAATAAATCCATGGAACTGTAATACCAAAGTGTGCCATCCTTTGTTGCATAGGATTGAAGGAAACCTTCTACCTCTGGAAAGCGTTCATGCCAACCCGATCACTGGTCATTCAATGACTTGAATGCTTTCACCAGTAGTTATGGTTACCAGCCAGTGTTCTTCCCTTTCCTGTGAGGCAGAAACATTTTTATTGTGTGTGTCAAAATCTTATTGTATAGGGTTCTCCTTTTTTATGATAAAGTGACGTGATTTTAGATCCTTAACTAAAGACTTTAAGTATAGACCTAATCAGGTTCCTTAGATATATTTTCAACAGCATTCATTCATCATTTGAAGTACATTTATTGAATAACTTGGCTTCATCTGCTATTTACCATCGTTTTGTCTTTGTCCAAAATCTCACCTTTGCTCTTGCTTTTCAGTCGTCTGCACTCCAACAACCTCCATTGCGACTGCCACCTGTCTTGGCTCTCCGATTGGCTCCGGGCTCGGCGGGGTTTGGCCCCCTTCACTCAGTGCATGGCCCCCGCCCAAATGAGGGGGCTCAACGTTCCAGATGTGCAGAAAAAAGACTTTGTCTGCCATGGTGAGTCAACGCAAAAAAAAAGACAACATGATTATAATATTTTGCTCCTCGTATGAAATGCAAAAATAATGATCATGGGTCAAAGAGCGAGTTTAGCTTGTTTACAAACTGTATTATTTCAAAAAATGTTCAGAAAATTACTGTAATAATCAAATGCATATTCCTGGAAGTAGCTTTGAGTCAACCAACATGACCAACTGAATTCCACAGTGCCTCCCCTGAGGCTCAAAGTGAAGCATGTAGAGTTCGGCGAAAAGTACTTAAACATCAGATCTAATTGCATTTAAATCTACTCCCTGTGGACTGATGGAGATGCAGACAGACGATCGAGACTTGAGAGTCTGGTGGCGACAATGGAGAGCAATAATGATACAGACAACATAATAAACCTCAGACGCAAAAGTGCAGGCATTATTGTTATCGTCTGGAGACAGCTCCGCATCGTGTTTATACCAGTGGAAGAATTACACCATGCACGGCGCGTAATCAGCCCAAATGCCGCTGAAGGAACAACAGTGTTATCAGCTTCAGATAGTCGAGGGTATGTTTATAGGCCTCTGATTCAGCTCGCTCCTCTAATATACTGTCAGCCGGCCTTCTCTTTATTAGCCTCTTCGGCGGTCGAACCTGTTTTTCTTGTGTCGAGAACTGCCCTCTTCATGACTTTTCTATCGTCTTGCTCTATTAACTAGACTTCTATACGTCCTTGACTCGATGTTAGAAATATACACATTTACAACACATTAACCTACGTCGATAAGGGGTCTACTTTATTGATTATGAGAAATTGACCCAAGCAAACAGCGACAATTGACCAATTGTTATCCTATTTAAAACTATAAATAATAATAAATAAAAGCTACCATATCATCAACATATTTAATGCAAAACTGAAAACTTAGTAATGACAAAGTAATTTAGGAATTTGGACCGACTATTATTTTATTTTACTTTGTGTTTCTTCCACTTGACCAATGGGATCTTGTTTTGTATTACTTGGATTTATTGTCTAGTTGAATAATAGTCCATTTGGATCTGTAATGGAACTGTATACAATCTACTCAAGGATCAAAATGACCGCTGGGCCTGGATGTTGGTAATTTCTGACGTAGATAGTCCTTGACTTTCAGGGGTCTTAGGTATACCACAAAAAACAGTCTTGCTTTGACCACTTAATATTTGGTTAAATATACTTGGACAAACTGGGTGTCAAAATCAGTTGACAAGATATTGTTTGTTGCAACTTGATACTGATGTATCACAATATAGAAAGATGAAGTCCCTTGCATGGTCAACAATGATGCTATGTTTGGACACCTAGTTGTGGGCAGTAGAATAGTGTCACCGAGTCTGTAGACAAATCATTTTTACAACCAAACAAGTTGTAGAAGACCAACTATCCAACCTCATTGAACTCGTTCAGGACTTGTAAGCTTATTCTATTTCAGGATTACATCAATACCTCTTTTTTTTTGGGGGGGTCAACAGGTCCGGTCCAGACCGAGTCCAGGGCGTGTACGCCACAGCTCGCGGTTTGCCCGGCGAGCTGCACCTGCAACAACAACATAGTGGACTGTCGTCGCAAAGGTCTCACTGAGATCCCGGCCAACCTGCCAGAGGGAATCATGGAAATGTAAGTCATTTTACTCTGAGGTCTGAGGTACTACGAGGCCATTTTGGACTTTTCTTGAGGCTCTAAAAGAATAGTAGTCTTTAATCTTCCCTTGAAACATCCATTTAAATCTGGAAAAAACATTTGGATTTCTATCCATATTGAAGCATTTACCAGTTATTAACGAACCTGAATCCTTTCTCTGTGTGCATCCATTTGACTAGCAGTCTTTCCAGGGTGTCCCTTAAGAAGTTGATTTTAGTCAAGGCACCCGGAACCTTGAGTCTCACTTTAGAAAATTAAATAAATGATTGATTCAAAAGCAAGATGTCTCTAAAATATGGTGTTGCAGCTAAAAAAAAACAACAACATTGTGAATTGATGCGGTTCTCTCACTATCATTGTTAGAATATAAGCAAACACATTTTGTGTAGGTGGAGAGTTGTCGACATTCTATTTTCTTCGCGAGTTTCTCCTGTTCTTGTTTGCAGTCAACACTCTCTTTCTGAATTCCCCCATCTAGACTGTTTTGTCTCCTTGACACACACACACCCACCAAAGTGGGATGTGTTTGATATCCATATTGATCGCTGTTTGTTTGTGTAGAGGACAGATTCTTGATTGCACTGTGAGCAAGGGGGCAATTCTCTCCTGGAACACAACACCTATAGTGCAGTACGTTGACGGAATCCGTAATTGATTGACACGCGCAAACACACACTTGAAACGCACTCGATGTTTAAGTTGATGCATCTGCCTCATTTTTTTTTTTTTGGCGACTCAAATTGACACGGAGAATAAGAGCCGCCACAGCCAGAAACAATTGGAAGTAATAGGATGATGTATCGTCAGTCCTGTTGTCGAACAAAGTCATCTCTCCGCATACAGGTCGAGACAACCATCAGCCCGCATGCATCCTCGTATGCGTGTCTTCGGCTGCCAAAAACCCATCCATCGTTTAATAAACCACTTCACCCTATAGATTCTCCTTCCTATTGTAGTATCAAATATGTTTGCTTTAATTTAATCCGCCGCTGTCTTTGCCTCAACCTTGCTGCCTCTGGATGCTCTCGTTTAATTTATTTATTGTCTTTGCTTGGCGTCAATATCAAATTTCCTTGATTGATTTTGACCCTTTAGCTAATGGATTATGTTTCCAAGGCAGGGAAGTGATCCAACAACCTCCACGCAAGTCAAACAAATGCATCATCGGACTAGAAAAATAACTGAGACAGCACATACCTCTGCCAAGGAGCTACTTTTACTTGACCTAACTATACATACTGTATGCAATTTATTGTTTGAAATATAAAGGATAGCAGTTAACTCAATGGGACACCAGGTGGCAGAAGCGTTCTAAATCCTACTTGCATTACACTCCATACGTGTGAGCAAGAACAGCTCATTCTGCACCACTGAGAGTGACAATTCTGAGTCTCTTGAATATATCAATCTATATATATTTTTCTCTGTCAAACTTTTTTTTAGGTAATTTTGCTAAGAATTTTACCTCCTTGGAAGATGTAAACACTTTCATAAATGTAATAGTTGTGTTGGCTTAACATGGAATGTATGACTCGAAATCCCAATATTGTTTCAAGTGACCGCATTTCGAAGTTCTCAAGGCTCCATTAGCTTTACCTGGCCACCCTAAAACAATGTGGAAACAAGAATCCATTTTGTCACTACTTATCGGTGTAGTGATTTTACCTTTTTATTGCTAGTTCTAAATGGAACTTGCCGAGTGAGCTGCAGCGTCAATTAGAAATCCTTCAAAACCTTCCTGGATCAAGACGAAACCCAAGAAAAATACAAACTTTACTTAACAATACTTTTTCAAATCAACAACATTTTCTGAAACACAATTCAAGTTTTTAACATGGACAGATTATTGGTAACCATCACATGACCTCCTTGGCAGTGGAATGGCATATCATTTGAAGGAATTACAATGTTTATTTGGCAAAATGTTACAGCTTGAAAACAAATGTCCAATTGAACTCTGGGCTCGTCTTACGATTGTCAAAGGACAAGTTTGTCAAAGTGGACGACGCTTGGCGACACAGTTAAGCGTTTAAGCAAATGTAGGAGCGACAGGGGAAGAGGTCAAGAGCAGGACAGGGTAAGGTCGGAAGAGGAGGAGGATGAAGAGTGAGCTATTTCCCCTTTATCACTTTGACAGCTGACCCTGGCCTTGAGTCTTTCCCAGCATCCTCCACCTCTCTGCTGCTCACATACGTCAGATGCATTATTTAGCCTTTTTTTTTAGCAAACATTCATGTAAGAAGGTTCATTACGATCTACTTCCTATCCTTGTGGTTTTTGTCGCTATAGTATCTGGTCATCTCACCCTTTCATCCCCGTCTTCTATCTCTCTCTCTCTCCCTCAACAGTCGTCTGGAGCAGAATCTAATTAAAAGCGTCCCGGCGGGAGCCTTTTCCTCCTACAAGAAGCTGAAGAGGATGTAAGTGCAAACACGCCTCCATGTAGATGAATACATTACTTTGTTAATACAAGCTTGTGTTTGAACTGAAGATGTTTGCATTCCTCACATACTCGTATCCACACCCCTACATGTGTGCGTCCATATATGAATTATGGAAATATAAAGTATAAGTTCATGGGTTAACTGATGGAAGATCAAAAGGAACATGTTTTATAATGTATATAGTGCGTCACCTTATAGTCTTATATATTCACTAGTGTTCGAGTTAGCGAGTGATTGTATGAATATAATGAAACAGATTTTGAGTAGTTGATGAATGGATGAGAGAATCTATGGTAAGTTTTTTTTTATATATAACAAGGAAAGAGCCTTGAGTGTTGGTAGACTCATAGATCCAGGGTTGACCGGATTAAAAAAACACTTTTTGAGTAGTAAATGAATGGATGAGTAAATATATTAGAATTAATAGTATATTTTTATTTTTATTTGTGTTTGAAAAGTTTTTGGGTAAAAAATAAACAAATGAGTGGATCTACAGGAATCAATAGTATTAGTATTAAATGTATACAATTATTTTTTTATTTTAGTATTAAATGAATGATTTAATGGATGGATGAGTAAAAATATGGGAATAAATTATTATTATTATTTATTTATTATCTATTATTGTTTTTTGTGTTTAAAAATTATGTTTTTTTTAAACAATTTTGGGAATTAATGAATTAGTGAATCTATGAAAATAATCAGTATTATAATTATTTCATAAATGTATACATTTTTTGTTTTTATAAACAGTTTTTACAAGTAGATGAATGGATTCTTGACTCTGTGGATGGTACTTAATACTCAAGAGAGATGAGTTAAAGAGCCATTGCCTGTATTCATGTGACCCTCATGAGATAAGAGTAAAATTGCAAAACTGATAAATGACAGTGAGCAATTTTATGTTGGACTTGAGTCAAAAATTAATTTCAAATATTGGTGTTTTCATCTTTTTGATAAAATATGGATAGTTGTTTATAAAGTATGTGTATATGGAATATATCTAAATTAAAACACCGTCTTTCCGCTTAGTTTTATCATCTTGTAAGGATTTGTTCATGTATATTCTTTATTTCATATCTGGTATAAAATGTGGCCCATGTTAAAAAAGGGATGTCAAGTTTTAAACTTCAGTTTTTCTTTTTTTCTGTCATACTTGGTGTGATAGTTGTTGGCATCTTTGCATGATAGGAAGAGTAAGAAAAAGATCAACAGAAAAAGTCCATTTTCTATTTACTATAAACACGTGATACACAATTTTCACATTAATAAGAGGTCATTATTACATCATTGAACAACACACACGGAGATAAATACACTTGTGGCCATTTAACACATGAACCATTCCGGCGATATTTCAACTGAAATATACTGATGAGACGGACCAATTAAAATGGTGAACATCGCTCAGCGGCGTCATCATCTGGAGAGGAAGCGTCTGCCACACACTCTTGCTCACCGTTCATCATGTCCCGATCACACACACCCACAGGAATAAAACCTTCTGCAGAAAAAAAATAATAATCATGCAAATGTATGAAAAGTAGACTTGTTCCTCTGCCACACACAGTTGAATAATATATCTCACAGCGGTGGGAAGTGAGTGACACGTACATGCACTTAACATGCCACCGCTCACGAATCCCATGTTTCCTCTCAGTCTCTGCTTCATCCCGGCGTCATGTCCATTACTTCTCCATCCCTCGTCTCATGTCCCCTCGCCATGACCCGCCTTGATGTCTTCTCCCGAGATCATTTGTCAGACAGTTCTAGGACGCTCAGTCAGAATGAACCCCATTAGAGTGTATTAGAGTGATGCACTTAACCCCTCCCCTTTTTTTTTTTCTTCCCCCCGTCTCCTCAGTGACTTGAGCAAGAACCAGATTTCTGACATCGCTGCCGACGCGTTCAGTGGCCTTCGCTCACTCACATCACTGTAAGTACCGTGCGCGAATGCTACAGCGAGTAATTGCATTTCCAGAGGTTTAACAAATAAAATGTTGTTGCTGTCAACGTTGACAGCTGAAGCACAGTGGAGTTTTTTTTTCAGTTTTTTCAAATTGGGAGTGTGTGTGTGTGTGTGTTTGGATAAACCAAGCAGCCAATGTTTTGGCGTGCGTCGCCCTCCGAGAAGGAACATGAAGGACAGTTTAATTTGAATCAATCTGGAGCATGAAAATCGGATGGACAGACAAGACAATCCGGGGGGCAGACAAGGTGAAGTCTGCTGGGATGTTAACGTCACACACGTCCACACACAATGTCACCACCCCCCCAAAAAAAATCACACGGTCGGTGATGTAAGGCCGAGGAACGTTGAGGGATCATTTGAACTTGCTCATGTGAATAGTTGTATCATTTATCAGATCTAAGTCCACCAGTGAAAAGAAAGGCTTAAACGCCTTTCTCACTCAAATCGGCAAAGGGGGAAGAAATGGGGGGGAATTGGAGGAATTTGACGGGGCCTGAAAACATTTTACACTTTTTTATTTTATTTTAGTTATTGAAATAACTGTTGTGTTTTTCTCAGGATGATTCTCTGGTTTTCCTAAAATCCTCAAACAATGAAAAACCTCTAAAACATGCGTTTTTAATTCAAGCAGAGAAACAGAATGTATAAAAAAAGGAAATAAAAATCAAAATATCAATTGGTTATAAAAAAAAATATATATACTGTAAATATAAATGTACTTAAAGATTCCAGTGTCCAGATTATGTTATATACATTTTAATACACCATAACATTTTAAGAAGTTAATTTGTTATTTAGTTGAAGATGTACAAAATTAGGATTTTAATCGCTCAAAAAAATGTGCTAAAATGTCACCTCGGTATGTCTGCAGATAGCTAGGACTGTGACCAGCAAGCTAAGCTAGCATCTTGTATATGGTTATCTTCAATTTAAATTTAAAGAAAAGACAGTTTAATTACTAATATTATTATTCTCAGAACACTTAACTACCGAAAAAAGCAAATAATATAATAGTGAAATGTTCTAGTTCAGTCCTTGGCTCCTACAAAGGTTTGAATTTATCTCTGTGATGTCTATTTAAGATGCAGTGTCTTTGTAATAGCCGGTATATTTCTTGGTTTCATCAAAATGTAGACTTTTCTATGGGTTACGACCGTCCATGCCTGAAGTTTATTCAAGAATCTGATATTTTTCCGTAGGGTTCTGTACGGGAACAAGATCACGGAACTACCGAAGGGATTGTTCGAAGGACTTGTTTCCTTGCAACTGCTGTGAGTACACCTTCGTTGTCAGGATATACAAAATAATTGTTTTAAACGTCATACTTTGTTTTCTCCTTTTTGAAACAAAAACTTTTTTTTTTTTTATTTACATTTAGAAACATTTCGTGTTTGAATACAAAGTCATTCATTCATTATCTTCTGTGCATTAGTCACAAGGCTAAAGTCATTCTAGCTACTACTGTAAGGGCAAATATCAGACCGGATTATGACCTTTTGACGACAAATACACTTTTCATTTTGACCTCAGCACACCTCAACATGCATGATCACAGAATGTGTGTTAAAAAAATTGTAAAATATTGACCTTAACTTCTCTATTTTTGCCGTACTTAAGATCACATGACTGGTTTCGACTTTGGGCCTTGTAATGAAGCCTCAAATTACCTTTGAATAAAAACCTCTTTTTTTATTCTTCTGGTTAATCCCCGAATAATCCCTCAGGGCCAATAAGCAGAGAAGCAGTTCTGCTAAAGTTCTGACTCCTGTTTCTGCCACCGTGCCGGAGCGTCGCTGCCTGCTAAGTATTTAAAAAATGCCGCAGTCCACTGCAGGAACAACTAATATTCCGAGCTTTGCTGTCGTTAAAGGAAGCGAAGCGAACAGAATGAGGATGGAAGCATCTAACCAACACTTTTTATGGGCTTAGTCGGCTCATTGGCGATGCATGCTGCATATTCAGAGGTGGGAGTAGAGGGGGGAAACGATGGATGGATGAAGGGATGGAGCGAGAGGGTGAGGAGGGATGAAGACCCATTAAAAACATATAAAGCGAAAGGAAGAATTATTTAGGCTATTCTGCTTAAAATGAGAGATGTAGACTCGCATCCATTACGACCAAATTATAGTCAGGCTTGATCCATTCGTTCTTTGAAAACATTTCATTTATTTTAAAGAATAATCTATGATGAGCCATTTAGATAATGTAAGACACATAACTTCCAATGTTAATATAAATATTGTCCTGCCTCGGGCTCGTATCTTTAATAATACTCTCTTCTTTAATGTGTTATTGAGAATTGTCTTTTCGTAGAGCCTCTTAATGTAGTGCAAAAAGTGTTACCTCAGAATGAATGAACCTAGGACTGTTAGCCACTAGCTAACCTAGCAATAAACATGAATAGATGGGTAAATGGATAGATGGATTGATGGATAGATGGATAGATTTGGTTTCCAGTTCAAAGCAGACAATCGTTTTTTATAAAAACATCAAAAAAGAACAAATCGCAAACAAATGAACAAAGTTCAGAGGATGACAAAGTGCAAATATAATATATTCTAGCTAGCAGTGCTAGTGACGGAGATGAAGCTATAGGAATTAGCATCTGATAGTGGTCCCCCAAACTACGGTTTGCACATTTTGCTTTGGTAAAATATAACCAGCTGCATTTTGGTACTTTTTTTCATATACAGTGCATGTTAAAAAAAAAATAGGACCACCCGTTTTTATGGTATTTATTGTTTTGTAGAGTAGCTAAGTAAAAATCAATATATATTCTACACCTACCTGAAATATATCAATAATTTAGAGCAAGCTGAACTTTGATCCCTATCAGAGAAGTGAAGCAAATATATATGACAACTGTAAACTCTCTTCCATTCCTGCCTCAGACGTGTATGAATACTGTTCATTCACGTGTCATTGAGATCCACCTTTAATGTATGGAAAAAATGAATTTACCACCATCACGGTCAACCAGCTTCATGAAATGATGTGTCAATTAGCGTCAAAAACATTACATATTGTCATAAAAATATAATCTAGATGAGATATGATAGATTTGCTGTTAAATTGGAAATTTAGAGGAACAAAAGTTTTACGGGTGGTAAATATTACCTCATTGAAGCTAGCTAAGAGTGCTAGCTGGATTAGCAAGTAGCGAAGATTGCTAATGATTTAGCATCTAGCAAGCTTAACTTTAGAGCATTAATAGCACCACAAAAATATATAATTTAACTTATAATTGTTTATAGAATTGTAAATGACAATAAAGTCTATATTTATTTATATTTATTGACACGTAGAAATAGCCTCTAAATTTTTTCTCCCAAAATATTGTAATATTTTAAGCAAAAAATAAAAATTGGAGTTTTTAAATCTAATAGTTTTTTGCTTTTGAGTACACGGAAGAATCCATTAGGTTTAATTCCCACTTAAGAAATGGTGTCATGTCACGTACCAGAATATAAACAATATATCAAACCTCATCATGCAGATAAAACAATGACTTTTTCTAGAAAACATTGGAGCAACAGTAAATATATTTGGAGCAAAGCTTTTTTTTTTCTTCTTTTTTTCTTTTTCCTCGACGTAAAATGGACTCCCGTCGTGACGCCAGTGCTGCTTTGTTTTCCTGCTGCAGCTTCGAGTAATTAGACTCACGCTGAGAGCCGCTTAATGAGGCGAGGAAATGTCGCAAAGCAGCACGAGCACATCTACCTGTGAGTACACGTGCGCTAATGCGCTCGTTAGGAAGGACTGCAATTATGGAAGCCGCCGACTCAGCAATTATTTTGTCAGCTGAACCCAAAAAGTGGAGACGCGATAAGTCGGATTAAGTAGACGTTTGCGGTTTGAACGTGGACTTGAATCGAAAAATTTCAAAATCTGCTTTTTAAAAATGTTTTTTTTTTTAATCTGCTGTCACAAAGTATTTTCTCACTTCTTATCGTCAACTCACATGGACTGGTTTGTGTTTCAGGCTTCTCAACGCCAACAAAATCAACTGCCTCCGCGTCAACACCTTCCAGGACCTTCAGAACCTCAACCTGCTCTCCTTGTACGACAACAAACTCCAGACCATAAGCAAAGGTTTATTCGCGCCGCTGCGAGCCATCAAGACTCTGTGAGTGTTTCGCACGGTGACCATCGAAGCTGTTGATGATAGACCACGATAATAATACGTGGTGTGTGTGTGTTTGCATGCAGTCATCTGGCCCAGAACCCCTTCATGTGTGACTGCCACTTGAAGTGGCTGGCCGACTATCTGTTCGACAACCCCATCGAGACCAGCGGCGCTCGCTGCAGCCACCCCAGGAGGCTGGCCAACAAACGCATCAGCCAGGTCAAAGGCAAGAAGTTCCGCTGCACAGGTAAAAAAACAAAACAAAAACACTTTTAATTTCTGATCTTGGATTTTGGGGATTTCAAAGTACTGTGACGCCTCAAAAGGTTGTGATGATCCAGTAGCCAAGACCTGGGGAAAGTGCCGCCCTTTCACTGTATTTATGTGGCCCTTGTGAGATCAATGATCTTGTAGAAACTAAATCATTTGTTCAGTGTTTATTTATGTTAATTATGACTATAGGGGTTTTTGTTGACTTTTGACCCTTTTGGAATTTATAAAGTCTTTTTTTTCCACTCAACGATTTCAATACAAAACACAAATTATGAAAGAAAAGTGCTGTTATGTTATATTTCAAATGTATGAATCAGTAACGTATCATACAGTACTTTATTTTTTTTTATAAAAAGCTTAATTTTATTACTTGTTTTTTTTTTTACCTCTCACTCTTTTCGTTCTTTCTTTTTTTGCACACAACAGCAATTAATGTTGTGAACATCAATAATGAAAACCATGTTATTTACTTGTAGCAGCTGCTTTGATGAGTTCAGTGAGAAGGTATGATAAGTGTCTTTTTCCAGTCAGAATGTGAGTCATTGAAGTGATATTTTCTTGGTTAAAATGCTAGTTTGGAACTTTAGTTTCACATTTCTACTTCTTTTAAACTCCGTTCAGGAAATAAATCAAGGTCTAGCACTACAGCAGAAACAACGTTTTAAAATTATAAAGGTTCAGGAGGGAATTTAAGGAATTTTATATATGTTAAATGTTTAAATGAATCCTCAGTTGCTTTATTCTTTTCATTTAAGATCACTTCTGTAATCTCTAGGTTTTTTGTATTTTTCTCCAAAACCTTAATGTTGTAAGAGCAATTCAGAAGGGAAAAACGGACTAACCTGTAGAACATTTTTAAAAACGTTACAGCTATTAAATCAAATGTATTAAAACAAAGTGTTCTTGTTAATCTTGTGAAGCGCTTTGTGACCCTGGTCTCGAAAAGCGCTATATAAATAAATATTACTTACTTACTTACTTACTTAATTCAGGATTTCAATCCTTATTTAATTAAAACGTAAATTAGAACTCTTGCTTGTGTTGCTGGTCACGGCTGTTCTATCGCTTCAGCCTTCCCTTCTTTGCAGTCCTCTATTTGCATCTCCTCTCCCTCTCTGGAGGTCTGCGGAAACATCTTCTGGACTCTGCTCCAGCGCGCCCCCCTCCTTCATTCCTGTTTGGACCTGCGACTGTGTGTTGCCTCTCCTCTCCTGTATGGACCCCTTAACCTGCCCCTTCCTCGCCTTCCTCCTGTGTGGACCCGCATTCTGATTGGTTGGTGCAGCTGTCTCTTGTGCTTGATCTAACCATGTGGCCCCGCCTACTGTGACCTCACATGGTTCCGTCAAGCGCCAGGGACCGCCTCGCACACGCTCACCCGCCTCTCCCAGCCAATCACTCGCCTTCTTCAGGATCAAACTGAGCATCTTTTCCGTAGGATTTGTGACCTACTGCTGTTAACATCGGAAATTTGGGGCAATTTTAGCGCGAGTGGTTATCTAGACCAGTGGTCCCCAACCACTAGGATGGTATTGATGATGATCTTTTAATCATTTGTTGCAGGGCCACACAAATCATTTGGATTGTTTGATGTACGAAATATGATGCAAAATCTTCGGTAGACTTTCAGAAAAAGTGCCGGGTGCATTTCTCGTGAGCTACCTTGCACTTGAAGGGGATCGACTTGCATCACCTTGCGGCATTTGTGATACAAGTAAAATGCTTCTGTTTTACTAAAAAAAAAATATATATATTCACTGTTATAAAATTGCTTTTAGCATAAACAGAAGTACATTTACAGTCCAAAGAAATAGTTTTAGCCCTTAAACTTGGTGAGCAAAACCTTATGACAAATGGTTTGTCCCAAATCACGCACTTCTGCACTTACACTTAATATTTTAATAAATAAATAATAAAGTGGTTTCTCACTGAGCAGTGTGCGAAAATGTAGTGGGCTATTAGCACTCAATTGGCGCACTCAAACGGCTGGACAATGGAGCGTGGATCGATGGACACTTTCCACCCTCAACGGACGCCATCTTAGTGACGTAGATGAAGCTACGTCTAAATGGCGACGGCGGTAAACGACGTAACACAACTTAATAACTTGTTTCAATTGGCGAAAAGCACTGTCAAGTGTCGCCAATAGGGTTCCAATGGCAATGGTTGCAATCAGCGTTCAAAAGTAGTAGAAGAAGAAGCCGTCAAGTCATTTCCAGAAAGTGCGTAGCGGCATTGTTTGATTTGTGACAGTACTACCCAGTTGAAATACTTTGCAAGTAAGTGCACTATCTTACAGTGTACTCTAAAGCAGTGAAATTAGAGAAGTGCATGATTTGAGACACAGCAAAAGAAGGCGGCCCAATGGTTTATGTTCTTACTAACTAGTAGAGGGAAGGTTTTCCTGGACCGTGTAGTGTCAATAAAGTGGTAAATCGACCTATAATAACAGAATACAAATAAAGGCGAAACACAATAGACAATAATATTTACAAAGAATACGTAAGTAGATGATTGATATATATAGACCTAACTGGATCAGGCAGACTGTCGTAGATTATAAAGAAACACACGAGACAGAGCTGCAGTAGATCTAACATTCAGGATGGATTTGAGATTAGCCAACTTTCCAAGGCCAGTGTTCAGTTTTTATGAAGTGAAATGATGTTGGTGCCACTTTTGATGCGAGTCCCAGTTAGACTCTAAAATGTGTTTTAATCTAATGAAAGACAACATTAGCCATCCTTGTCTTATTACTTGGTTTACATCAAGAAGATCATTTGTACATTAAATGGGTTTGTGGCGAAAACAGGTTCAGGACCCCTGATCTTGACCCCCTGGAAAGAGTTGTGCGACAATATGTTCTTGTAATAACGTGTCACAATAAGAGCCGGAATGTAAACACGCAATCTCACACTTCAGCTTGTTGGCGGCTCACAACCCACCTTGTCCCCAACTGCGATAATCTTATTTAACAACATTGTGTCCGATGTCTGAATGATAACTTTAGCTGTAAATGCCTGTTCCTGGCAACCTCTATCCATCCTCACATCTCGCTGTTGTCTCTCCTTATCGTCCCGCTCAACAGGTCAGGAGGACTATCGCAGCCGTCTGAGTGGAGAGTGCTTCCAGGATCTGGTCTGTCCGGAGAAATGCCGCTGCGAGGGCACCGTGGTCGACTGCTCCAATCTCAAGCTGACTCGCCTCCCGCCCCACATTCCCGAACACACCACCGACCTGTGAGTTGCCGTACTTTTAAACACACAAAAATGTAAATCATTTCCACTTGTCAAACATGTCGCAAGCCCAAATTCTATACTGGATACTGACGGGGCGACGATGATCGGAATTCCTGACACGCGTCTGATACTCCCTCGCAGCCATATCCCAAATGTCACTTTTCATTTTTGAGCTCCCAAACTCAAATTTCTCCAGACAGTATTTTCCATTTCCCGCCCTCGAGTCCCAAAGGAGCCATCATGATATCTGAAGAAGGGCAGAGCTTCTCTACGGAATACTGAATAGTCGATAGACTCCAAACAGGAGAGAAAAATATTATTAAAAAAAACAATACAAAACAAACATCATGAAAAAAACAGGCTAATATGTGCATTCACTTTGTTTAAAGGCAAATCACTTGTTTTTTTCATGAAAAACTTGATTGGAAACACTTTATTTTATGTTCTTTGTTGTATTAAAAAATATCTTAAAGTGTTATTGTTAGTATCCCTACAATTTATACTCAAATGATCAACTATCTTGTGTCTTAAAAAGGCGCAAGAAAAAGCTCACGCTGTTCACGTCTGTTTTAAATTCAAGTTTCATCCATTAGCGTTCATCTTTATTGATGCACCACGGCTGGTTGGAAACAGACAGAATCTATTCCCCTTTAAACCTTAAATCCGTCACGTTGCCTCCATCACGGTTGATACACTCATTATGGACTATCCCCTGATGCTGAACGCACACTTTATTTCCCCAAAACACGCTTGTGTAGCTTAAGCACATCCTCTTAACTGCGGCTTTTTGGTACAAATTGCGACAATAAAGCAGATGTCTGGCTCCTTATCTCTCTAAGTGTTTTCCCTAGACTCAGGGCAAAGTGTGTATTGATGACCACATAGAAAAGATTCATCAAACCGTCTTCTCTCTCTCACTCTGCTTTGGTTTTATTTGGATAACTCCTAATGCGTATTAGTTGTTTTATGCTTGAATGCAACAACTGGTAGGACTCAAAATATTAAATACCAGGAATTGTGTTTCAGGTTTGATCCCTTTTTTAGCTGCTAGTGATTCACAAACACCGCCACTTCTCCTGGCTGTCCAAGAGTGCATTTTTCCCTGCTACTTAGGTCTTATTAGGTACTTATTGTATCCAATGTAAGAAGCAGAACAGTATCAATTCAGGTTTATCAAATGCTTTGAAGCTTCTAATATCAATATTTAAATGTTGAAAATTGACGAATACCATAGACCAAAACTGTAGATGGATATTTTGGACGAATCCGTGGATGGATACCGTGCACGGCGGATACAGTAGACGGGTACTGTAGACGGATACCGTAGATGGATACCGTAGACGCCTACCAAAGGCAGATACCGTAGACGGATACTGTAGACAGAAACCGTAGATGGATACAATAGGCAGATACCGTAGACGGCTACCATAGACGGGTACCGCAGACCGGTACCGCAGATGGGTACTGTATATGGATACCGTAGACGCCTTCCATAGGCAGATACCGTAGACGGATTCTGTAGACAGATACCGTAGACGGATACCATAGGCAGATACAGTAGATGGGTACTGTATACGGATACCGTAGATGGATACCGTAGATGGATACCGTAGATGGATACCGTAGATGGATACCGTAGACGCCTACCATAGACGGATACAGTAGACAGATACCGTAGACAGATACAATAGGCAGATATAGTAGGCGGGTACTGTATATGGATACAGTAGACGGCTACCATAGGCAGATAAAGTAGACGGTTACCGTAGACGGGCACCGGCTACCATAGATGGATATAGTAGACGGCTGCCGTAGACGGCTATTGTAGATGGGTGCCATTGACAGGCCCCGCAGACGGGCACTATAGACGAGCATCGCAGTCAGGTACAGTAGACGGGTATAGTAGTCGGATACCCTGGACGGCTACCGTTCATGGATCTCATAGACAAAAAGGATACCACTCTTATCACCATGTAATTAAAAATAATAATAATTATTGATCGATTCATCTGCTGCGGATGGAGATATAAACCTGTGTCCATTAGCCATCTTGAAAGATGCATATCTAGATTTTAACTTCAAGAAGTTTATCTAAAATATTTTCAATCTCCTGCTCTCTCCTTGGTGTAAGAACCTCAATCATTACTGATCTCCTTGATCTCAAGGAACATGTTCCAGCCACTAAACGTGATTGACTTTGATGATGTTTTGTCAAAGTATGGAATACAACTAGATGATTCCTGGGGCAAATTCTTGTATGTTGTCCAGAAATGTCATGCAAATTGAAATTCTAATAAAAGTGTCTTTGCTTTCCTCTTTACAGTCGATTAAATGACAACGAGATCGCCATCCTGGAGGCTGCAGGAACATTTAAGAAGCTTCCTAATTTAAAAAAGATGTGAGTATGGTTTAATTTGAAGTAAAGCCTGATATTCAAAAACTGTAATAGTGTAGTTTAAAGTAAGGAAAGGTAAGAGAGGTTCAGGCTGAGGCCAATACACATGATAAATATGTGAATATAATGAACAAGCATAGGGAAAGTTCTCAATGAGATTGAGGATGTGGACAGGAATGGAAAGGGAGAAAGGATGTGTAGGAGTTTGACAAAAAAATAAAAACTATTAACGGGAAGTCGAAAATGGGCCCGTGGTGAAGATTTACAGTCTTACTTTATCTACAACCGGCCTCGGCAAGTGTGTGCGTGTCCGAGTTAGAGCGTCTGATTTATCGAAAAGGAAATTGCGAACCATCTAACGGTGTCACTGACAATATAGATTGGCTCGAGCTCATTTCCATTTTGCTCCTCTCAGTCGCGACTTCTTCCCGTCCTTCTCTTGGTTCCCCCCACTTCTGTGAAGCTGATAAGAGGCGCAACAAAAATGCTGCGATCGCTATCAACCCTCAGTATTGTCTCTGTGGCCATTGTTCTCTTCTCACTCAAATTTGTCTGAACACAGAGGAAAGTTGGCGTTTTTTTTTTTTTTATCGTCTTCACCCATTCTTCTTCAACGTTCGGACGTACAAAGTCTGTGAGAACTGAGAACCCACACAAGGATGAACGTTAATCCCACTATAATTCTGATGAAACGCGTTCCCATGGCGACCACTTGTCTGTTGACACTGATCACCGACATGTGTGCGGTAATTGGTCGTAAATACATGTTGATTTATCGTCGTTGTGAGGTGTTATCTCGTAAATAACACTGGCGGACGGTAAGGGAGGACGTAAACATGGACAGATGCTCAATCAGTTTTATTATTTTCACACGTCACGTCGCCTGGAGACAATATTGATTGTGAGTTGCTGTTTTTAAAAACCGGGGTGGAGATTTTAATGAAATACAAACTCAACATTTCAACCGCAAAGCTGTATTTATTACCAACTATTGAAGGTTTTACTCTCATTAATGATGCGAAATGGGTGGTAGATTTCCAACACCCAAAGACCGCACCAAGCACTTGTAACAGACTTGGTACGTAGCAACCTGTTTAGATTAAAATATTCTTTATCTCATATCTAACAGTTATAACCATCCTGTGTTTTGAATGGTGAGGTTCGCGGGCTAGCTCCTAATAAGAGAAATTACATCATGTGAAATGCGACTTTGGCTTTTGGAAGCATTTGAGTGATCTGCTGCCTCAGATTCTGCTTAAAAAAAGAAAGTAATTGTAAAGGTTAGATGTCAATAAGAGTCAGTAAGTCTTACAGGATCTAAAGTTAAAACTTTAATACTGAGATAAATCATGTTTTTTTTAATTAAACATTGTATCATTTAACAATTTTAAGGACATATCTAACAATTACATATTTGAACATTTTGTTTAACTTTATATGCGTTTTGTGGGAGAAATGAGCTAAGACCGACTTTGGACTTTAGAAAGTACAGGAAGTGGAATTTATGTAACAAAGAAAAACCAATATGATGTTATTTGGAACACAATTTAATCAGTTTAAATATGTTTTGACTGACCGGGAACAAAAGACACTTTCGTAGAATCAAAAATTGTTCCGACAAGGCTAATGGTAGCAGTGTTAACAATTGGATATGTGTAAAATGTTGTAGATATCCTTGAGAAAAAAGTATCTTCTTCTTAAAAGATCTTTACTCCGAGTCTGAGCGACTTTAGGATCTTTTGAAACTTTACTCTTCCATTGTAGTGCCGCGCTACTTTCCCCGCTATTGACGGGAGAGCGAGCGGGAATTGAACTCGGGAACGGAAATGAAAGCGTCCTTATCTCTCGCTAACATCTACCCTCTTTCGCAGCAACCTCAGTAACAACAAGCTCCGCGACATCCGCGAAGGCTCTTTCGACGGAGCGTCCGGAGTCCTGGAGCTCCTGCTGACGGGGAACAAGCTGACCGGGCTGCAGGGAAAGATGTTCCGAGGCCTGACCGGCCTGAAAACTCTGTACGTTTCTTACTTTAAAGTGTAGTGTTGAGCTACTCTTTGTGTCAGAGATTACTTCATGTTTCGTTTCTGTTGATATGCCCCCAAAAAATGCGGATTTCCACCCCCACCTCGAAAATAAAATGCCGACGTCCGATACGGATAATTACAACGTTCCTCTCGGTGAATATTAAATAGATGGTTGTTTATTACTGTTAAAGTCAATGCTAATGATGCGCTCCCCACCCCGACCCCACTTCCCCCCCTTGCGTCCAATCAAGACTTATGAAATCACGAGCCGAGCTAATGTTCCCGTGTTTTCCGGCTAATGACTCGGTAATGTCATCACGTGTGTATATCGGGGCTAATGACTCTCTAATGGCATCACGGCTGTCCCTGTATTACGTTACGAGGCTCCATGCTCCAGTAATAGCCATGCTAACTGGGTTAGCCCGTCCCAGAGATAGCTAATGTTAACTAACTCACTTAGCTGTCCCCGGCATGGCCCAGGCTTTATCCAACCTTAATGCCACGTAAGGCACTCTTGCTTGGTGATCTCTGGTTTGGATTAATAAAAATAGGATTGATACAATTTTTACCATCCAGTTAAGATGAGCGAATGTCAACATGGCAGTGATTTCCGTGACCGAACTTCAATATGGATGTATTTTATCGCCTTATATTTGATATTATTATTTGTGCTTATTTCAGAATGCTACGTAGCAACCAGATCAGCTGCATCGACAACGCAACCTTCACGGGTCTGAGCTCCGTGCGTCTGCTGTCGCTGTATGACAACCGGATCTCCAGCATCGCCCCGGGAGCCTTCTCCACCCTGCACTCTCTGTCCACCATGTAAGTGTTATCGGTCGGCTCCCCCCGGGCTTTTCCCGCTGTTCCATTATCTGTTCCGCTAATGTGCGATCCTGCTTTTTATCTCTTTTAACTCTAATCCTCCATTTTTCCACTCATGCTCCGGGGTTATCGAGCACACTGACACACACACACACACACACACACACACACACACACAATCATAAATTATGTCTCTGTTTTCAAATGCTTTCATCCCAAGAATCTCCCTGAAGGTTTTGGCGGCTGTTTTTAGGCTCTTTTTTCAAGTTTTGTACTGTCGGTTTAGGCAGAAAAACAAGAGGTGTGTGTGTGTAAGTGTGCGCTTGTGTGTTGATATTTAAGACCACCTATATGTGAACTTGTAGAATCGATAAAACGTCAATTGTTCACAGCCTCCCACTGAATGCTAAAAATGCTGCACAATATTTCCCCTGTGTGCTTCCTTCTTTTATTCTTTTTTTCTTTCCTCGGTGCCATTGTTGCTATTTGTTCCTTTTCTGCTTTTAAAGCTTGAAACTTTTTCTGAGAAGTTTGGACACACCAGGTTTATCCCTTTTAGCAACACATCTCCCAAACCTTATTTCACTCTTTCCATATTGTTGATGTTTTTAAACAGTCCAGCACAAATACTTTTTTAGCATTTTTATTATCTATTAAAAACATTTTTTTTATGTTTATCTAATTTGAAAAAAAACAACAAAAGAATAAATAAAAAAGGCTGCTATAAGAAGATGTGAAGCTAAATTAAGAAAATGTAAAATAAAATTAAACTTCATGGGTAGTTGGACGGAATATATTTATTTCCAAATGCAACTAATACAACTTTTTTATTAAATCAACATTGAACAGAAACAAAAAATATATATACAAAAAAATACACATTGACGCTTTAATTTTATTTTTAAATTATTTCTCAACCTCTCTCGACCTTCACCTACTTCACGGTAAATGGTGAAATGCCACAATATTAAATAAAATAAATGCTCATAGAGTTATTGTGGATGTTGTGGCCATTTTTAGGGGGTTGAAGTTGAAATAAAGTTTTACTGTGTATTAGCTCTTTTACTTTTGAATAAAGTCATTTACTACAGAACTCCATTCTGGAAACCAACTAAATTTAAAATAAACAGAATTATTGATCATAAATATGTCATTTTATTAGTTTAATCTTACAGTTAAATGTTAATATAATATAATTAATTTAACTGTATTTATCTTTTTTTTAGTATAAGGTTTAATATAATTATTTAATTACATAAATGAGAAGGACATAATACTTGTAAACATTTTTTTTTTGTATTCTTTGTATATTACATGTTTTTATTTATAATAATGACTTATGTTACGTCATGAATTAAGATTTGAGTAATACATTATAATTCATTAATCAACCCATAAATACATTTATAGTATTTTTTTTTTTTTTCCAAACACACAGATTCAAAATGAAACAAACCATGCAGTATTTAAACATGAGGAAATGACATGCAGGGCAACAGAAGGATGTAAAAAAACCGAAAGTACTTTTCAAATAAACATGTGCTCCAGATCCTCTTCAGTATTCCCACAATGTCACTTCTGAGTCCGTCCGCTCAGCGTTCCTCCTTCTTTCTTCCACATTTCAATGGAGAATCACATACTTCAAAATTAGACGTCCCGTTTTTTAAATATCGCTCGGCATGAATATTACATGAGGCGCTTGGCGGGCGACAAAAAAGTTTTGGCAGTGATCAAAAATGAATACGATGAACAGATAACACGTCTTTTCTCTTTTTCAAGCGGCACAATGCTGCTGTCGCTTCTTTTCTTTCTTCGTATCTCATTGACTTTACCGACTGAATTAAGCAGAGCTTGATAACCTTTTTTTTTTTTTTCTCTCTCTTCATGCTCAAACGCGTCAGTGGATTTCCTGACCATCACCGAAACAGGATTATTAGGAGGCTCCCACTTATTTAAGATTTGTATTTCTTTCCTCAGTAATCTCTTGTCCAACCCGTACGTGTGCGATTGCCACTTGACTTGGCTCGGACAGTGGCTGAAGAAGACCAGGGTGGTCAGTGGGAACCCTCGGTGTCAGAGGCCGGCGTTCCTCAAGGAGATTCCCATCCAGGACGTGGCAGCGCCGGACTTCACATGTGATGGTGAGTCATCCTCTCAGAACCCTTTATTTATGCATCGATCTATTGCTTATGAGTGAATTACGAAATTATCATTATATTGTTTTATTTTTTAATCATTTTTGGTCAAATGCTGGATAAGAATGGCCACATAAAACTGACTTTTATGAATATAAAAATATAAAAAATATACAGTATATATTTGATTAAGTAAAAATGAAATGCATAAATATAAAATATAATTAAAGTTTTTTGTTATTAATTTTTCACAATGCATTAAACACACAGTGAGGTTCTAAGGTTCCCTGCTAATTGTATTTATTTGAAAGTGTATTGAATTGTATTGTATGATTGAATCCTTAATAAGAGAAAAATATGAATAAAAGAACATTTAAAAATGACATACAACCTTAAATAATTTACAATTATAATTTCCTTGAAAACTAGAAGTAAAGTCATGATTTAATGAATTAATTTCCTCCAAAGATCTAAGAAAAAAAAAAGGAACACTATCACACTAACGCGATAAAACATTCTACTAATTAAATATATTAATCAATAATTTAAGTTGACCATAAACTGTCAACTTGTCTGTGTTTATAATTTATCATTATTTATTTATTTATTATTTGAAGACAGTTTTATTGTGTTTCTCCTTCTTATAATTATTATTTTTTATTTATTATTATTTATTATAATTTATTAATTTTTTTCTGTTTTTAAAATGTGCACTGTATGATTTGTTTTTGTGAGCTGCTCTGACCTAAATGTCCCTAATGTGGGATCGATAAAGGAATAAATCATCATATCATTTTTATTCATGTATTATTAATCAATTAGTTTTAATAATTCATTTCAGTCTCAGCTTTGTTTTTTAAAATTGTCCTAATTTGGTTACTGAATAAACTTAAAAGTAATGAGGAGGTGCTGGAAGTTTGGCTTAAAAAAATAACATTTTGTAAATGCAAAAATAAATGGGAAATAAAAAATGAATGTCTTCTCTTGTCTGGTGTGCCGGGCATGTCCATTTGGGAGGATTCCCGGGGCAGATCCATGGCACACTGAGAAAAAATATTATCTTATCCTTGCCTAAAAAGATTGGAGGAAGTTTGTGTGAAGATAGAAAGTCTGGACCTCTTACATTACCTGCTGCCCCTTCGACCTTTTTTATGTGTGAATAAATATAGATGTGCAGAATCACTCCCTCATTCTTTAGAGTGAAATGTGTTTTAAAATGGATCCCATTCAAGCCTAAGCTGGCGTTGACGCTGGAATGAATGATAGTTCACCTTCCACGCTGCGAAAACACACCATCAGCGAAAGGTCGCGAGGTCTCCCTGCTTCACTCGCTGCCAGCAAACAACAGCCTGAGATGACATCAGTCTCCACAGCGATGCTGCTGTTGCCATGACGATTGCTGCCAATCGTGAAAGAACCGCTGCTTTTGCTATGACAACAAATGTTTGGGCTCAAGTTTTTTTTTCGCTAATGATTTTACCTCTTAACTTTTTTTCCTCCTCCCTCCACCGTCTTTAGACTCATTAGACTTTTTTTTAATTTCCTGCCTTGGAAATGAGTTTGGGAGTTAGTGGGTTCACCTGAGGTGGGCTGGTGTGTGAGCCCAGGAGGCAGCTCTTTAGTTTCACTCAAAGAAAACACACTCCTGAGTGCAGCTAGCAACACATGTTTTAAAGATGCAGGGCGTCTTTTCTTTCTTCTCCTCAGGTGTGGAGGATAACGGCTGTCTTGCTACATCTGGTTGTCCTGATGTTTGCACTTGCTCTGACACGGTCGTGCGCTGCAGCAACAGAGGACTTCACGCGCTGCCCAAGGGTATTCCCAAAGACACCACCGAGCTGTGAGTCCCCCCCGATTTTCCGCAAATCCACCACCTTCACTTGTATATTTGTATCCATTCACCTCATTATACGGTCTTTCTCTTCTGGATCTCATACATTATTGGTCGCCGCCGTGCCTGCATTCAATTCTTCACCTAACTTCATCTTGATCAATGGATAGAATGAAATAAAATGCCAAATAAAATGAAGACAAACATGAATATATACTTGTAAGTAAATAAATTGGATTAAAGGGCAAAAAGCCTGATCAGTTAAGTATATCAAATAATTAAAAACAAAATCAAAAATTTAAAATACAATTTAAAAAAACAGGTGTTAAATAACATTTAATGAAATAGATTTTTTTTTATCAATTTTAAAGCGGCTGTAGGTAGTTTGGGTACCTTGATATTTTTGTCCTAAAATATTTTCATAACAACTTTAATCTAGTTGAATAACTAATATACCATGACTTGAGATGTTTTGTTATTATTTTTCTTTTTTAACAAAGTTAAAGATATGTTATTTACAAAGCCATCATTATGCATATAATGTTTAGTTATCCACAACACTTAAAATCACATACAGCTGCTTTAATAGATAAATTCAATCATATAAACATAATCAATAGAAAATAATAATATCAAAAAGTTAATAAAGACATTAATAAAATAGTAATAAACAAATGAACTTCATACAATTAATCAATTTATTAATTTGCTATTTTAAATCAACTTAAAATAAACAGAATAAAAATCACTATTTGAAATATTCCAATCAAGTTGGGTTGAATATATATATTTTTTTAATCATTTCATGAATCATTCAATGAAATTGGTATAAAAAAATGATAGTATAAAATATAAAACTAGTAAAAACGCTCAAATCATATTAAAATGAATATCAGCATTAATAATGTAAATTAATAATAATTTGTTTTATATTTTCAGTGTTTTTATCTTTATTGTTTTCGAAAATACAGAAAATATATGAAAATACAGAAACACAAGTAATGTTGCCATTTTTAAGGCATTCACTGCTTATTATTTTACAACTCATATCAACTGTATGTTAAATGAGTTAAGGGGAGAAAATGGATGAAAATGTTTTAGTGAGTTATGTTTGGTACACAGATGCTTAACGCCACAATATTCGTAATAGATGTGCGGCCGGGTCAATAGGAGTGATTAGGTATTGATCAGTGTGAGGCCGACACTCCATCATACTGTCCACATGACCTACTTGTGAACCAGCAGGAGCAAAGATCAGCTCCTCGGCTTCTTACCATGTCTTGATCGCTTTAAATTCAGTCTGTGGAGTTTTCTCTTGAACTTGTTTAACTTTTCTCTCTCTCTATGTTTATGCATCGTTGTGTATGTGTGTGTTGACCCTTTATGGTCTTGCCCTGCAGTTACCTGGAGGGTAATACTCTGACATCTGTGCCCAAGGAGCTGGCGACGCTGAAGCATCTGTCGCTGGTGTACGTACGACTCTTTTCACCTTGGCCCCGCTTCCTTTATTTTGAGAGAAAATAATGGCTTGGTGTTTGTATTAACAGAGACCTGAGCAACAACAGCATCAGCACGGTGACGGCGTACACCTTCAGCAACATGACCCAGCTGGCCACGCTGTGAGTTACACACACACAATTCTTCGAGTAACAATAGACCTCGATACAAAAGAAGGATGTAGAGTCTATTTGAAAAGTTTTTGTAATGAAATATTGAGGGAAAAAAAACAGATAAAGGGTTGAAATGTCAAGATTCCTTATTAAAAAATAGGATTGTGTATTGGCAATAATCTGCCGATACCTATCACGATACAGGGACAATGATTTCCTATATTGCAATACTATACAAGAATACATGTGTGTAGAATTTACTGTCGCAGAACTAACAGACATGACTTTTAATTAAGTCGTAACTGCTTTCATTTTTTGTAAATCGAAATATGTCCAAACATCAGCTTTAAAAGCTGCTAGATTCGACTGTATCCCCTCATCCTCAGTCATTGCTGGGATCTCACAGCATTTTATTGTTCCATTAGCTGCGGAGGACGTAATAAATTCTGCCATCTAGCGGCCAGAGGTTTAAATCACAACACAAAAATGAAATTTTAGTATATAATATAAAAAAGTTTTTTTTTTTACATGCATCTTATGGAAATATAAACCATCCATTCTAGCATGCTTAAAAAAACATAATTCAAAAATAAAAATGGAAAAAAATATGTTGTTACGTTGATATATTGCTGGATCAAAATCTTCTCTCACCCCTATAGAAAACTTTAATTTGCCCTTCTCTTATCCAAACCAAAGCTACGAGGTTACCCCTTCATACAATTCCTTATCCTTTTAAATCTGCTTCTTACTCCACCTTGAGGCCGATGGGTCGAAAATGGCTAAACATTTTGTTTTATTTCTGAATTTTGGGAAAAAGAACAGCTTATTGAAACTTTTGTTGTGTCTCCATAGCCAAATTTGACAAAAAACTCCTTCAATTTCCAATTTCAAGAAGAAGATCTCCAGAGGGATTAATAAAGTCTATCTTATCTAATTAAGGAATATATTTGAAACTGAAGCACCAGTTTAGTAGAAAATTGAGAGAAAAAGAAGTAAAAAAAATCACATATTTCCAATAAGAAGTAGGACCAGTGGTTGAATGATGGATTGTTCTTCAATTGAAATCTTAAAACAAAGATCAAAACTGTTTAAGAGTCTAAAATTATCCACAGATTTATGTTATTTTTTAATATTAGCTACTAAAACGAAGCCATGAATAATAATCAAAGCACTAAAGTTATGATAAAGGTAATTAAATAAAGTAATGGTATTACAAGAATCTTTTATTTTTTGGTAATAAAAACCCAGCATTAAGTTCAGGGACATTAACACACTTGCAATAAAATGACTAACAGTAATAGACAAACTGCTTAATAGTTTGTTCTTAGGGCCGGAGCTGAAGTTCACAGCTCTTCTTTTTCTTGGAAGCAACTTCTGGTCTCTGTTCAATCAGTAATTATGGGATAGTGGACTCCTGAGAATCGTAAACCCGGGAACTGCTTACCGCCTCTGTTTAGATTATGATCTTAAAGATACATGTCAGGAGGGGGAGTCAGCGTTTTTTAAAACATACAGTCTGTTCACGACCCTGACTCGGGTTCATCGCTTCTCTGTTACTTGTACTGTAATAACAACTTTTTGAATTGATCTGCTTTGTGTGAATATTTTTTCATATTTCTGCTTATTTTATTACTATAATTACATAATATCAATGTGATTTGTATGCTTTTTTTTGTATTCGCAATCAATTATAAACAACTTAAACCATCTTTTGATAAATATACACAATGTATTTCTTTCAAAATGTTATAGTTATATGAACTAAAAACTTTTTCTTTCTAAAAAAAACGAATAAAAATGTGTTAATGTTATTTACAAATTTTAAAAAAGAACATTTTATATCGCTGATTTATTTGGATTATTTTGTAGTTACTGTTGTATTAGGCCAGTGATTTATTTTTCCTCTTTTTGTCATTCATATAATATTTTTATTTGATTTATTTTTAAGTTTTAAAACGTCAAATGACAAAAATGTATGATAAAAATAAACAAATTAAAATTGAAAATGTCTTAAAATTCCTTTGGAAATCTTTCATTTTAACTGTATTGATTAGTAAAAACAAAAAGCATGTAATTGCCAATGAATGAATGTAAAAAAATATAGTGTATATATATTTTATGATATATTATTTTTTAATGGGATTTGATGGAAAGGTTGTGGCTCTTCTTATGTCACCCATCAATGGGAGAGCAGCTGAGAATGATGAGATTAATCTCTAATATAAATCCCGACTGGTACTTATAACCTTGAACATCAAACTGGATTTTGAAGGTTTGTTTGAAAAAAGCGTGACCTTCGGTGTCTCCTCTTTCTCCGCAGCATCCTGAGTTACAACCAAATCCGCTGCATCCCCGTCCACGCCTTCGACGGCCTCAAGTCGCTCCGCCTGCTGTAAGTAGCTTCACCTCGGGTGCCGCAGTGGATTCAATATTCAACGCTGGGCTCTGCTCGTTACACTCCCGAGCCGAATCAAAGTTTTATCACCGTGTTGCTCGGCCGCCCAGCCACTCTCCGCTAAATGCAAAAAAAAAAAAAAAGTGACCGTCTCGCATCTCCCTCCGGGATCTGCATCGTCTGACCCCGTGTTTACGTGGCAACCCTCCGCCTCACCCATCCCCTACACCCCCTCATCCATCCTCCCCTGCTTTGCTCTCCCTCTCCTCCCGTCTGTCCGCCCAGTGTTATGTTTGATGAATCGACCTTCAGCCTCGGTTTCTCTCCGTCATCCATCTCTTGTCCACCCTCGTGTCTCGCAGAAAACCCAAACGCACACACTTTGTGATTTTTTTTTTTCCCTTCTGGTCGACCTTGCACGCAGACACGACCATGTGCACGGTTTTTTAAACAATGTCGCCGTCTTCTGCGCGTTGTCACGACTAACCGCCATTTAAGAGTCATTTACTGGGGTGTCAAGTGTCTGAGATATCCCGTGCCTGTCGCCCCAGTTAGCTGGAAATAACTCCTGTATGGAGCTTTTTCAATATTCAATTATGCCAATATCTTGTCAGAATTGTAAAAATGTGGATTAATAATTTAAATGTTGTAGCTTTTAACCATTTACGAACACAATTATACTAAACTGACATGGCTTTAGTTTCATCATATGGTCATACAATTTTTTTTTAAGTATGTTTGAGTTTGGGTGTATGAATAATATTATGAATTGTGAACAATTCTACATACTTACAATAACAATATTTTAATCCTGGACTTTTATTATGATGTTTTCCTGTTGACAAGTAAGTTTCCACGCTTTTAACTATTATAAAAACTAATGGTGGACTCGCAAGAAAATTTGATTTGCTGTGAATTTTCTGTAAGTACACGTTATCCACTCAATTACATTATTCTTGTCAAAACTACTATTATACGTATCACGATACAGGTGCAATGATGTGATATATTGCAATACTGTGCAAGAATATATACGTGAAGTATTGACTGTTGCAGAATTTACAGCTCACATGACTCTTGATTAAGTCGTAACTGCTTACATTTTTTGCAAACCAAAATATGTCCAAACATTTAAAAGCTGCTGGAATTGTCTGTATCCCCTTATCCTCAGTCATTGTGATGGAATCTCACAAGATTATATTGTTGCATTAGCTGCGGAGGATGAAATAACTGCTGCCATCTAGTGGCCGGAGGGTTAATTGCAACACAAAGATGCACAAACGTAAATTGAAAATAATAATAAAAAAAAGCTTATTTTATTTCACACAGTGAAATATAAACCACACATGCTAAAGTGCTAAAGTAAACATGATTTGAAAAAAATATATATATATTATTATTATTATAATGTTATTTATCTATTTATTGCATACGATTAAGTACATTTACAAGTTTATTGACAAGCAAAGCTTTTCCCTCTCGTAGGTTAAAAATTAACTATTTCTGTGCTTTTGTTGTCATAATGTTTACCCATATCTCATGGGATTAGCCATTTGTCAATTAAAACTGCTGATTTGTTGTTTCAAAGATTGCTGGAACAAACAAATTAAATGTTACTAAGAATTAATCTGACGCCGTCATCACAGAGCGATGTGTTTGATGCTCACATTCTGGTTATGAGGTGATGTTAATATTAAAAAGTGAAATAACATCTTCAAAAAAACCATTTTATTTAGTGCTTTTCAAGCTTTACTTTTATCACTTACATACTGCTTGAATGATTCTTTCAACACGGGAAAAGAGTTCCTTATCAAATGTGAGTCCTCCTGTGGATTTTCATCAGTGTTTTCACTGCTTTCTCCTCGTCTCACTCCCTCTCATTGAACTCAGTGCAGCAGCTGCCTATTCAAATCAGTCATGATTAGCAACTGGTCTGAGGGTTAAGAAAAAAAAAGGCTTGAAAATATACATAGCGATGTGTCTTGTGGCTGCATTGACGGTAACTCATTCCCCTTTTGACCTTAACTGCCCAGCCATGACTTTAAGAAGCGAATTTTAATCGTTAAATTAAAGTTAACACCAGCCCATTACACTTTGACTTTGTAGCCTTTCATTGTCTGGCCGGTTTCGTCCTCTACCCCCCATTTTCATTGATTCCACCTTGCCGAAAGTTGAGATTGCCGTTTTTTACTTTCTTCTTTTTTTTTTGCTCTCGTTTTACTGGATGTTGCCCGTGGGACTGATCCCGCTCTTGCCCCCGCGTAGCAACTGGTTGCCAGGCAGTCATCACTGTCACTTCCTCATTACACACAGCCCCCTCTGGACCGGACCCGAAGTGGAGACGGTTGAAGACCGAACACACACACACACACGCACACGCACACGCACACGCACACGCACACGCACACAAACACAAAGCGTCACGCGCTCGTGCATGAATGTAAAGTTAGCCACCAAGAAAGTTTGAAGAATGGACTCGCACAAACTCGTACTTAATAATAGCGGCTATAATGACACCCCCTACCACACCCCCCACAGCTGTTTCCACGAATAGACCTTTTGAATTGATCGTCTGACATCCAAAAATGAGGACACACTGCAGCTTTAGCTTGTTAGCTCGAAGCACAAACCACATTTGTTGTATCACCGATTCCTAAAAAAAAAACGAATGGAAATAAGTGCAAATTTGATTTTAAATTGGAATAAAAAGTAACGACCGTGTTGTTTCAAACGCAATGAGGTTCTGGTGTTGATGGTGGTGCTTTGGTAGTCGATATAATTGTACGTCTTTTAATTCATTTTGTTTAAATTAAAATGCTAGATTTTTTTATTGCCATTCATTGTAATGATTAGCAATCAATGGTATCTTATATTAATCTATGTATTTATGCAAAGTTAAAGCAATTATTAGGAAGAATTTTAACAAAAAAGCCAAAAAAGCCAGTAACTACCAACTTCCTTGTCATTGTTTACCCAAGACATTTTTGAAGTACTGAGATACTTTTGATAATTGAGAAATACATAATAATCTTTATAAATAATTATACAAGCAAAAGTATGGCAAAAACACAGCTTTTAAGATTTTGCGGTTGCTCAATTTCAACACTGGGGGAGCCAGAAACACTATTTAAAAAACAACAGATGGGGCCTTTTAGAAACAAAAATATATATAACTAATTTATAAATATTGTATAGTTTTTGATAAAACCACACTAGCAGTCAATGGCCCCTTAAATTATTATTTATATTTAATCATTCTTAAAGCAACATACTGTATGTAACATTTGAATGTATTTTTTAATAGTTTTTGGCAATGGCTGGTTTTAATTCAAAACAATCATGGCATGTGTAGTATAACAATGTAGCTGCTATTTTATTTATGCTCTTGACCTTTTTCAAGTGTCCACCAAACTGTTTTAGTGGTTCTGGGACAGTTTTCGTTATCTACCTGGGACTCTTTCGCTAGTAACCAGTAAAACGAGAAACCAATACAAAAAGAGTTTATATAGTTTTTCTATTGAAATATATAAGCAAAAAAATGGCAAAAATAGAGATCTTACGATGTTGCACTCGCTCATTTTCAACACTGGGGGAGCCAGAAACACCATTTTTAAAACAACAGACAGGGCCTTTAAGTTAAAAAAATTAATAAACAAATTGCCAAATACTTTTCGAGCCTGCATTGTTGTCTGGTTCGTAAACAGCAAGACATGTTGGCGGTGAACAGGTCTTGGCTCAGCATCTGCGATCTATATTAACTGGCGTTTTATTGGTTGCTGGTGACTCACAGCGAGCAAAGAACCTCACTTTTACCATCTCCGGTTGCTTAAATCAATCAGGGACGACCCGCCGGTAACCATGGCAATGGCGGACCATCGGGAGAAGCCGTAAAAAAAAAAAAGAAAAAAAAGAGTCGCCGGCAGTTTGTCCCAGTGACAAGCGAGGAGCCGACTTTATCACCCGCTTTTAGAAAATCAGCTTTCTGTTTATTCGTCGTCGCACTTTCATAAATATTTGAGCAACTTTCCATTATAGCGGCAGATAATAGTCGGTCTGCGGCGCCGGACGAGCACACGCCATTTAAATAATTTAGCAGAGTCGGGGTGATAGGCTGTCAGATGCAGTTAAGAGAGGCCGGATTGATTCGGAATTTATTGTTAAAATTAGCGGGGAGCACAGGGGCGACGTTGTCAGGGCCGCGGCCAGAATGATGAGCCGCCGAAGTCGGTTAATAGACGTGTTGGCATTGTGGATTCCAGTGATGGATGTGATGCCAGACAGCAAGAGAAGCGTCAGGCTGTTCAGAAATAGCTGCGCGGCACTGATAAAAAAAAGAGAAAAAAAACGTGACTGAGAATAACATCTGAGGAGACGAACACAAGTTTGTGTCGGCAAACATCAGAAGCTACAACAGTGACGTGTGTGTGGTCAAAAGGTGGTGTTGGTGGTAACCTTTGTCAGAAAAAATCTATCTGTTTACTTAGGATATTAATCGGGAGAAACGTGATGGATCTTGAAATCCAAAATTGGTGGTTTCCTGGTTGGTAACAGAGTTTGAGCATCTTAAGACCTTATTAATTGTGCAGGCTTTTTCCTAATTTTCTGGGACTTCTTTGTTTGTTGTCTTGGCCTTGTAGAGTTTAAAAATTCATATGTATTTTATTGCTTTTGATTGTTCAAGAGCATTGTGGTCCTGGTCTAAAAAAGGTGCTTCATAAATAACTGTTACTTACTTACTTACTAATTGTGTCATAATGCCCTTTATTGTATATCTATTACTATTTGTTTTGCACTTTATACATTTTCCGCTTTGAAGTTATAAGCTTGTGTGATGAGCTGTTTTGAACTTTTAAAAATGTGTAATTGTTAGTGATGGTCTGATGAAGCTTCATGAAGCATTGTCATTATTTTCAGAGTCCACTAGATGGCGTCCTCTGCACTCTCTTTTCCTTTGTTTTGAACTGTTCTAATGATCACATTTTTCAATGATGGCACCACCTACTGACCTATATACAACATGACACTGCTTCATGAAGCATCATCACTAGTATTTGTTTTTGTGTGCGAAAATGTAAACATTTATTTTTCATTCATGTGTTTTTAGAGGAATTTTTAGTCAACCCCCCTTCCTCAAAAAACAAAAAAATCCTCGCAAATTGGATATTCTAATTCTTCAGATTGTATTACATTTATTATAATTGAAAACTTTTGATATATTTCTTTATATATATATTTTTATTATTTATCCCAAAAAAATGTAGTATTTCTCTTTTCATCTGTAAACATTACTTCAAGGTTATTGGTAATACTATATATATATATGTATATATATATATATATATATATATATATATATATATATATATAATATTATATAAGACATTAACTGAACTCTAAATATTCTATTATTCTGCTATAATTATTGTTAATTACATTTTTTCATGTGTTTGATTTCTTCATCACATATGAATAAATGTAGCATTTTAAGGAATTTTATTCATTTAAAAAAGTTATAAATATTAAGAAAAGAATGTGAAATAATAACGACATTCATAATCTAATCAGGAAAAAAAACCTCTCCTGTTACAACTACATAATAATGCAAATAAAGCAGCAAAATAATATATTTCTTTATTTTGTTTACTTAACAATGATACATTTTAACAGTTTTTTGAAGATGAAACATGTTTTTTAATCAGCCACATCCTTCCTGTAAACAGTGAATTATCTATTTATTGAAAAGAACTCTCCAAACCATCAAGTACTGAAGGTGATACAAGCTTGTATTGTTGTGCGTCAATTGTGAAATCAAATGAAAACGACAAAAAAAAAAAAACGTGCGTAGCATCAAGAATTGCCTTCTTGTGGAACCACATCTCTCCGGAGTCCATTAACATGCTGTCGACTCTCTCCAGGACTCTCCATGGAAATGATCTCTCCACCATCCCAGAAGGAGCGTTCAACCATCTCACTTCTCTGTCCCACTTGTGAGTTCAGCGTTTCGGTGGCGAATTGAAACAGGATAATGACACCGTTTGCAATTCTGTGTTTGCGTTCAGGGCTCTCGGAGCCAACCCTTTGTACTGCAACTGCGACCTGCGCTGGCTCTCCCAGTGGGTCAAGGCGGGTTTCAAAGAGCCTGGTAAGACCGTTAAATATGTATAAGTACAGACGGGGGCAGGATTTAAGGAAGGACTGTTACACTGTAGTTGTCAAATATGAGGTAGAATAACATGAGTTCCATCAGAACATTTCTTTCTTCTCACTACTATGCACATATAGACTGTATGAGAAATCAAGTTCTGGTGACTGAACCCTTACTTAATGTCCTGTGTAACGACATGTTACTTTGTTTCAGGTATTGCTCGCTGTACTGGACCTCCAGACATGGCTGACAGGCTCCTGCTCACCACTCCGCTCAACAGGTTTCAGTGCAAAGGTATGAATTCCTCCTGTATTGTTAGAAAGTCATTTTCCGGATGATTTTGCCCTAAATTGACCGTCTTCTCCACTGAACAGGATTTTTATTTCAAGTTCCCCTTAAATCCGTGACGGTTTATTCTATCTAGAACCGGACAGTAAGCCTCGCCTGAGAGAACTTGAAAGAACTTTATTATTGTCATAGTATTATGGTTCATAAAAAAGATTGAATATAACTATTTAAAACATTGCTTTTATAAACATTAAACCATCTTAAACATCTTTATTTGTGTATGAGCTCAGATATATTTTTTATTACATACATAAATCATATTAACTCTTTAAAAGTGTATACATTTTAATATCTAAATATTTGTAACTCATTTTAAAATATATATTTCATCATCTTTAATAGTTTAAAATGAATTCTTTAGATTTATTTTATTTAAGATATGCTTTGTCATCTTTAAATGTTTTAGACACATTATTTAGATACATTTTGACGTCTGTATATTTTTTTTAAAACATTTTAAATATTATTCTACCCTCTTTTAATGTTGCATACTCAATATTTAGATACATTTTGACATCTCTGTATCTTTTTTAAACATTTTAAAGATGTTTTATCATCGTTTAATTATTTAGAAACATTAATTAGATACATTTTGACTCCTTTGTATCTTTTTGAAACATTTTAAAGATTTTTTTATCATCTTTGAATGTTTTAAAACACATTATTTATATACATTTTGACTTCTGCGTGTCTTGATAAAACATTTTTAAATATATACAGTATTTATCATTTTTTAATGTTTTTAACATATCATTGACATCTAAGTGTTTTATAGCGTTTTTTTTATAACGTATAGAAAATATACATTTACTATTTTTAGTTATTTTTCTCTTTTAAAAATATTTATTTTGGTATCTTTAAAGCTTTCTAAGATGTACTTTGTGGGATGTTTTTTAAAACAAATCGTTTCTAGATATGTTTTAAACGTTGTGGTATTTTTTTTAAATATATGTGTATTTTATCTACTGATGTTTTTAACACATTCAAAAAGATGTATTTAACATATTTCAAGATATTTTATATAATTGTTTGGAATACAATTGACATGTTTTTAAATAAAGATTTAGAATTTAACAAGTCAAATTCTGTGTTAGGGGTGTTTTAGGGTGTTTTTTCTTAATAAAAACATTGTCTCGAAAAAAGAAAACACACTCAGACTAGCTGTATACATTAGAGTCATAAAACAGATTCATGAACAACATGTAATCCCACAACTTGGCAACAAATTCGCACTTTCACTCAACTTGAGGTCTAATTTTCTATTAAATTCTGAGGTTGCAGAAGAACAGGCAATGACTTTAACACGCTGCGAGCGCTGACATTTAGAAGTCTGACCATGTCTGACCCCTTCATCTTCCATTTCGGCATCTACTTGCCAAAACCGCTCATGTCCGCTCCTCAGTCTGCGCCGCTCATCACGGACGTCAATCTGTCTTTTCTGCCGTAGGTCCTGTAGATGTCGCTCTCATGTCCAAATGTGCCCCCTGCCTGGCGTCGCCCTGTCAGAATAACGGCACTTGTGTTTCGGATGCGTCTGGCTCGTACCACTGCACGTGTCCGTTCGGGTTTAAGGTGAGAACGTTTCGCTGAACTGCTGTTGTGTTGCTTCATATCAACTTGTGAAAAGCTTATTTTTAGGAGGGCAAAATTACCAAAAATAGTACCAAAAATTAAAGTTGCTAACCAGTAAATGAATAGTGAAATTCATTTTCTTATTGTAACTAGTTCAACTTTAATTCTTCCAGATGGACCAGAACTTTTCTTTTTTTTTTTGTATTTAAGAATTTAAAATGTGGTTAACTTAGGGTCTTTTATTTTGTTAAAACTAAATTCTATTTTTACACTTTTATTTAATATTTTTCAGTTAAGTTTTACATCTTAAAATTGAGACTCATAAATAAAAATGGTCGCATCTTCTAGTTACTATGAACCAGTACGACTGGGTCATAGTAACTATAAAATGTGTTTTATCCATAGGTTTTCGGACGAAAGTCTTAGATTCAACGGTAGCAATTTCTATTTTTGGTACTTAAATATTTACTTGTTAATCCCAAGACATGTTGGGAAGAGGTTTTTTGCTGTTCTTCGCAAACTTTTTTTGCAATGAAATGCAATCAACTTTCGAATTAAGAGCATCGCACCAGTACAAATGTCTGCCTTCCTTTTCACGGGGATTCTCTGAAATAATTTAAATGCAGTTTGTTAATCTTTTTTTATTTTTATTTCTTATCATTCATTTGATTCATTTTTGCCATGAATATTGATTGTTTGAACAAATTAAGATTGGACCCCAATAAATGGGTTTTAAATCATTAAAAATGGCAGGGTTTAATATTTAATTAATATAATAATAATTCAATAATTCAATAACATATCATTTGAATGTAGAATTTTGTAGAAATCAATCATTTAAAAATAATATTTTTATACTATTTTATACTCATGTATGTCTAAGATGCCTGGTTTATGATGCTATAAATCAATTACTATCTCAAGTTACAATCAATGAAAGCCAAAGAACTCTTCTACAAAATGTAGACCTTGAATGCCAAAATATCACAACAATTAAATGTAGACTTTTAAAGAAAATGTATAGTTAAATCACCTCTAAGTAGTCAAAAATGATAAATATATATAGTGAGGTTTGTCACAAGACCTGAGCTCTAAGAATTACACTTCATGTAATGCATGAATAAACAGATTTGTTGTCTAGTGACCCCAACTAACCCATACTTTAAATTAATTAATTTGTGTTTTATTCTGTTTTACATGACATTAAAACCTTACATGGCATTAACACAATATACAAATTTATTCAGTCAATATTATTCTAAATTATTATGATATTTTAATACATTTATTAGAAGCTGATGCGATATATTCATAATTTCCTTTTTATTTGTAGTTAAAATTGTTCATTTATTTGCTCTTTAATCTTCAGAAAGGGAACATTATTGTTTTTTAAATGAGTTTTAAGTGTTTTGAAAATACAGAAGTTAAGAGTTGAAAAAATGGATCTCAATTGCTGTCTTGAAAAAGTGAAAAATCAATCATAAACTACTGTCTCTGCTTAATTTGGTCAATGTTATCAGTCACTCTCTCCACTCCTGCAAGGCATTAGTTTTGGACCTATCAAGTTCAGAAATGTGACTCAAAACACTATCATATTTGACTAAAATGTGTTGATCAATTATTTGATTAAACAGAAAAATAGAGAGGTTTTTTTTCAAAGTAAATCCTCGTCCAGGTGTAGATTGACGGCCCTGCGACATAAGCAGGTTCATCGGCTCGCCTCTGGTATGCATTATGCATTCAACCATTGATCAATAAAGAAAAATGAAAGCTGACTGCAGCAGGCAGAATCGACTCTCCAGAAGACAGAAGTTCAAACTCTTGTCTGGATCCTGTTGTTCATCAAAACGTAGCTGCGTAAATCCAACGCGCCCGTGTGAATTGTGCACGAGAGAATGAGTTACTCAGGCATATAGTTAAAACGGCGCAGGTCAATCGTGCGTCTGCTTTCTTTTTCCGCGTCTCCATCGGGACGGGGTTAATTAGACTGCGAAGAGGAATCAAAGAAAAGCAGAACAAAGGATGTAAACAAGGAAAAGAGGGAGCAGAAGCTGAGGGAGGTTGACGTATACGAGGTGTGAGGGGAGACTCAGAGGAAGGATGGCCAGAACTAAAAAGAGAAAACAACAGAAACATAAAAAGCTGCCGTTTAAAAGAAAGGTAAAAAAAAAAAAAAAAAAGCAGGAAAGGAAGTAATGAAGATGGATGAAGGGGAAACGAGAATCCTTGCAGCTTTGATCAGAGGAAGTGGGTGTGTTAGCGACCGGCGAGGGTTGCAGGATTGAAATTAAAACGAGCGCCGCGGGGGGTTCTGTGTCAAGACAGCGGTGTGTGTTTGTGATACAAGATCTGCAAATTGAGGGGTGGGGGGGGGTGAAAGGTGTGCGGTGAGAAGAGCAGTGCATCAAGACTCAAGTGTTCCCCGAGAGCCGCCATGTGTTTTGTGTACTCTTGTGCGGTTAGACTGCGGCACCGCCTCCTCCGAGGGGTCTTTGATGCCCGACTTGCTCTCGCAGGTTTGGCCTCCTCCAGAACCGGACTAATCGCTCAGAGTCGTGGCTCAGCTTCGTTTTTTCTTAACAATGGTGAAACCTTAGCTTGACAGAGCGTTGTGGGTTTTTGTGTTGTATTAAAGCGATAACTCACGACAAGGCCACAAGCTCATTATATCGCAGTTAAAGGTTCCAGATTCATCTGCGATCAGCGGAGAAACCTCAAATGCTTTAGTTTAGCGTTGAAGGATGGATGACGAGCCCTGAAGGAGGAGTTTACTTTCGCTTTTTATCAATTTAAACTTCTAGGAAATTGCTGGATTCTTACCATCGAGTAATCAGATCATTTATTCAACAGTATTTAGTCCAAAATAATAGATTTATTCTTGATAAAATGTTGTATTAATAATAAATGTGTTTAAATAAATATTATGCAAATAATTCTGCACATTTTAACGTTTCAATATGTTACTCATGTTCTCTACACAGTACTTTTTTAATCTATTTTCAATCAAAATATATACAATATATAATATTGTATTTATTTTTATCTCTTATTTGATACCTGTTTTTATACACTATAACAAGAAATTGTGCACTTATTTTTAATGTTGTTATTTAATTATTTATTTTATAATTTCTTACTTTACATGTTTATCTTAAATCAGATCATTCTCTTTTGTACCATTTTTAGTTTATATATTTTTTAACTTATTTGACACTTTTTCCCAATAAAAAATACCATGAATTGCATATATTTAATTATATATGTATAAATGACTTGCTTAATTGATTTATTTTTGATAAGACAATTCCACAAAAAAATACTTTTCTTTTAGATACCTTTGTTTTGTTTAGATTTATTTGATTCCTTTATTATTTATTTGATACTTTAATTTTATTTTAAACATTGCACGCACACATATTAATATTAATAATAATAATATTAATCAGTATATACGTTTTATATATTATATTATTTATATTAGTTTTATTCCTCTGTTAGACAGTATAGTTTATTCTTTAATTTTCAATTAAAAAAATGCTCAAAAGTAACATATCCGTATAACTGCACATATGTTAAATGTAATGATTTAATGGATAATTTATTAGTTTATTTTTCATTAAAAATCATGACATGCAAGACGGTATCATGACCTGGCATTAGACCCAAACTTAAATTAAGGTGGGACATAAACACATGGAAAGAAAAAGGTTTAAAATCCACTGTCCTTCCCAAACCTTTTGTGATGAATATTTAAGCATTTACATTAAGAATTATACAAAATATATTTGACCTTCAGCTCTCAAGAATATTGAATTAAAATATAGGAAACACATTAAACCAGTAAAAGTGATATTTGTATGAGTGGGTTGACTATTCCTTAACTAGTTTTAATAATAATGTATTAGGTTGTGTGTGAAATAAAAGACAGTTTAACTTTAATGAGATTGTGTTTCTTGGGAAGGTGATCATAATATTATGGTGGATTGATGCAAATTTAAAGAGGGAATGTGCAACAAATCAACAAAATGTTTTATTCACGCTGTTGGAATTCCGGCAAACTGTATTCAAAAATTACATCAAGGCCGACACCGCTTCTTGCTGGCACCAGAACCCCCCATCTGGTGATACACCCGCGGTGACAAATCTCAAAAACCCACTGGGGATCCCCTAACAGAAAAAAAAAACTGCAAACTGTAATCCATCACCAGCTTGACAAGAAGAATTGAACCCATGTCTCTGCGGTCCTGGCAACCCAGAACATTCTCTGTTTCTCATCACGGATCTCGTTCTTTCTCAGCAGTAATGGAATTAGACAAAAGAAAATCAGGAAGTTGTGGAGAGGAAGAGGCTCAGTTTGAGCTGGTTCTGATGTCAAATGCACATCTATCATGAGGACGATAATCAACTCAAGGAGGATGTTTCGTTTGCTTCCTGCAGGGTCAGAACTGCGAGATGCCGCTCAACGCCTGCATCAGTTTCCCATGCTCCAACGGGGGAACCTGCCACCTTCATCCCGGACTTGAAGACCACTTCAGGTACTGGTTTCTCAAGCATGAGTCGTCACTTGATTTTATTTAAAGATTGAATTGTTTGGGGTTCGCGGGTGAGATCCCGCACCGACCCCTCCGTGTTGGTTAAACTCACTTTGGTCTGCAGAGAAAAACAGAAAACAAGATTAAAGTGGACGGTCTTGCCCCACTGAACAATTCATTACCCGAGAAAGCAACATGCTTTGACCCTCCGATGGGTTTTCTGGACTGTGTTTGAGGGACGAGGCGGGGGACCTGAACCCAATTGTGGCTGCTCGTTAATTTCCTGTGTTTGACTTCCTCAACTGTCTAGAGTAACATTTGCCCCTCTCGGTTCTGTAATGTTCTTTCCTCAAAATACGTTTGGTATTCTGTATATAAGACATATACTTTTTCATAAACCTTATTACCCAATAATCTTCAACCACTTATCCAAGGTTTTGTCAGTGTTCAGACCTTCCTATCTGAAATAAATTAACTTTAAAAACACTTTGTTTTCTCGAGAAACCGAGGCATTCCCAGGCCAGACTCTCTTGGCCCCGAAGTACCCCGCTAGGGGCACACCGAGTGGGCATTTTAAGAAGACCCTCAAGCCATCTGAATTGATTTTTTTCCACCCCCTGGGTTCTGTCTGGGTCAGCATTCGGCGCGAATAAGTCAAGAAATCCTAAAAAAAAACTAAAAAAAAACAAACATTCGGTCAACCTTTTCTTGAGGAGTACCAAGCCGCTATAGGGCCATTTAATAGTCTTTCTTGGCCCCTCAGTGCTACACAAGGAAGGCATCCCATAGGCAATCCTCAAACCCTGGCCGGAAAAACAAATGTGTTTGAGGTATCCCATGTGTTGTCTCTGGGTCAAGTGAACAACCTCCATCACTGCATGTTTATTAGTATTCTGGAAGCCAGGGAGGTCGAACACATTTCAGGCCTCTGGGTCAACTTGACCCTGAAATTATCGGAGATTGGGTCAAGGACCAAATCTGGCGCAATAGGCTCCGATTTTCCCTTTCTCATAGGATCTCCAATAGTTTTTCTTGGAAAATACCGAGGCAATCCCAGGTCTTGTGAGAGTATGACTTGGTCTCTAAGACCCTCCCGTTAGTCATACATTAAGTACCCTAAGAAAAGCTTTAAGCCTTTTTGAAGTGACTTTTTACACTAATGTTCCAAGCTTGGGTCTGGGACAAATTTTTCTTAGGGAATACTGAGGCGTTCCCAGGCTAACTGAAAGTATCTCTTGGTGCCGGAGTACCTTACGAGGATGGCATACAGCAGGCATCCTTAGACGACATCTAAAGGGTTTTTTACGCTCAGTTTGTCATGGACGACTGAGCTCCTCACCTGCCGAGAAAATCTTATTTTAGCTGGGGGGGTTTTTCGGCACCTAAAGTTGGACGGTAGATCAAGCATTAAATCCTGAACTTTTGCCTTTGGTCTTTTTTTTGTTAAAACTAAACTTTGACCAGAACTTTTTTTTATGTACAAAAGGAAAAAAAATGGAAGAAAATGTTGCAGATCAGATAAACAAATGGCTCTTGATTAATTCATCATTTTGAAGGGGAGTTTAAAGAACTTGGACAATCATTTCCAAAAACATTTATTTATTGAGTTGGCTGAGATAAAGGACTAAAAGGAATTTTAGGTGATGAAATGAAAAGTTTTCCTGGAAAAATTATGCACTACCTTAAACAAAAGTACGAGTCATGACTTTTACCTGCTGAGGGTTTTCCGCCTTCAGATTCATATGATTTTCTTCTCAAACAGGAATGTGTTCGAGACAGTTGCTGGCCGCTGTTTCAAAAGAGCAAATATCTATTTCCCACCGAAGAATTTAGAATTCTCTGGTAAAGCTATTTTGAAAGTACCGTGACCCTCGACCGTCTGGGTAATCCAGCTCTTGGCCCCTCACCTTCTTTATCTTAACTTAATGCACCTCTGTGGAAAATAAAGTCGCCCGTCGACTGATCTGCATTCATCCCGGGAAGCTGAACGACACATGTTCACTCCTTCTTCGCTCCCCCCTCAAGAACTCCCTCCTTCACATTCAAACAGTTTGACTCATTCGCACCCGACAGGCTGCCGGCTGCAATCTCAGTGTGTCACTCCTGGACACGGAGCAGCTCCTGCCGCGAACGCCGGAGGTCAACGGTCACTCAGCAGCAGTTCTTACGAGCAGAACAATCTCGGCTCTCACCTCAAGATGATCCAGAGACTCCAGTCAGTTTATTAGAAACATGCTTTCGCCGCTAAGAAAACGTGTGAAACTATCATTTGAGTTTGAAGGCAAAAAAAAAAAAGACTTTGTGGTTCAATGTTTTCCTCCCCCCTGCTGTGACGGTTGTTGTCACGGTTCAAACGAGGTCGAAGTTTGAATCCGTGGAAACATATTTCCTGTGAAAACTCGGTTTTTCAAATTTCAAATGTTAATTTCAGCACTTTTTGAATACAATTTTGTATTACAGTATATATGGATTTCCTTAAAACTTTAACCATAACCACTTATTTAACCATAACAATTATCTAATTAAATAGTAAGATCTAAATAAAGAGCTAAATATTGAGTTAAGAGATCAATTGTTTTATTCTTTTTATATTCACATTATACACACAAATATTATGTATTATTTTTACAACATATATTGTACCAATTTTTATATAATATCAAATTATATATATTTATGTACTCATGTAGTAGCGAGTTTGTTTTCGAACTGACACTACAAAAATGGACAAAAAATTGCTAAAAACTTTTCATTTATATTTATATATAATAAAAATTGTCTAGCATGAACAAAATAATGTATAAAATATAAAACTGTTTGTGTCTGATTAACACTAGCAATTTGATGAGTATATACTCTTTGTTTTCAATGTGCTTTGCAGCAAAACTAAATGTATTATTACAAAAGAAATTCAGTTTGTTCTATTTTGTCCTGAGAATTACATTTTTTATTTCTAATCACATTTTTTTTTTTTATATACCAACATTGTTTTAAATTATATTTTTATGTAATTTCACTCACTTCTTACACTAAAATCCACAAAAGATATTTATTAATGTAACGCTAAAGAAATGGTTAAACAAAAACTGTTGAGTCAAAATATTTACAAAAACTCGAAAAAAAAAGCGAAAATCTTTGTTTACTAGTTTGCTAGTCTTTTGATCTGCGCTGCCCTTTACAGAACCTCTAAAGTAACGTCATTAGTGGTTCCTCCTTCTTCACAGGTGAACATGGATGGTGAGAAAGAGAGAAACCAGACCCTGTTGACATTTTTACATGTTTAAAAATGAGTGTGAAATATTCAATGAGTCTTAATAAGTCTGCGAGGGGAGACATTTTTCAAAGAATATTGTTTAAATGTCAGGATTGGGATTTAATTGGCTGCAAGCCTTTGATGGCGGCGTCAGTCTGACTGACGGTTCTTTTGAAACTCGGACTCAAGGAAAGAATTAATGTTTGATGTATGTCACCTTTTCTAAAGAAGTTTAACAGCGGAAATGATGTTTAATATGTTCATGTTATTGTTGTGTGAGGGAGGCACTGATGAAGCTTCATGAAGCCTCATATTAAGAGTAGTGACACTGTCTGTTTTATAAATTCAATTGAAAAAAGATAGAAGAAAAAAGAATGCTAGTGAGTCTTCACGAAGCTTCATCGTCTATATTAGTTGAGTTTATGTTTTTATATTGAGGTTTTACCACTTTTTTAAGATATAATTTGACATATGAATTCCCTGGTGGAGAAAAAGCTTTTATTCTGAAGTCAAATAATACATTTGTTCATTGATGCGACTTGTTTATAATGGATACTGATTGGTGTTGAAGTACGTTTTTTACTTCCTTGAAAATATTGGACTTCTTCAACAGAAGGCTACAAAAATACATTTAATCTCGAGACTGCCAGTTTTTATTTGGCAGAGGACTCTGTTTTTTTTGTTTTGTTTTGTAAGCCCAGAAATGACGCCACATTTGGGAAAGCAGTAACTATCATGAAACGTGTGGGAAGCGAGAGCCAGTGAGATAAAGTGTGAGAAAACATCTTCAGGGCACCAGGAGTGAGATTAGACGGACTCAGGGTAAAACAAAAAAGGGTTGATAAATGTCCATCCCAGGGTTAACAGGTTCACACCTGCTCTACCTTTTTTCTTTTTACTATTTTAACTCAAGAGCACCATCAACTTAAAATAAGGCAAAATTACAAACTGCGTATCCCATAATGCTTTTGCCTTCTGATAAACCCATTTATTTATAATTTTTTAAAAACTTTTTTAAACTAAATTAATCCGTTTGGCCCAATCAAGTGTTTGACATTTCTAAGATACCTTAGTTCATATTTATTAAGAGGGTTTTGTTTAGCTTAGGAGAGTTTTGTGGGAGTTTGGCCATTTATTTAATTTAAATCTTATTAGTCTGTAACCAGAGGAAACTTTTGTTTCTTGTTATATAAATATATTATTTCATTTAAATTCTTTATTACTATATTTTTTATTATTTTCCATAAAGGCTTTATTACATTTTGGTGTTGGGGCCTGTCATAAATGTACTTATTATAATGTATTTTCTATATAATCATTTGTAAATGCCTGTTGCGATTAACATTGTTTTATATATATATAATCTTAATTTTAATTGTATTTAAAGTATATGTATGTTAGTATAACTCCTTAAACAGGTGTGAATACTGGAGACAAATAAAATAAACTTCCAGAAACTTAAATAATAATCGATAATCTGGCAGATTAATGTAATTACATAATGTAATATCATCATATATTATATGATACTGGGTGAATTATGGTAAATATTTATATTACAAATTAATGCAAATGAGGGATTATATATATATATATATATATATATATATATATATATATATATATATATATATAAATAATTTCAATTAAATTACATTTAAATGAAGTTTTAACAAAACTATTTAAATATTAGTTAAGGTTTATATCAAACCTATAAATATAAATATAAATGGACTATATATATTTCTTCCTTTTCATTAGGGCTTGTTGGATCCAGGCAAAGAGCTTTACTTTGCACAAATACATATAACGTAGGCAGATATTTTAATTTGCTATTGTGTTTTTTTTTTCCTTTCATGCTCTTCACACTGAAGGCTACATTTTCAAGAGCTCAAGAGCTATGAAAGTACACTGAGAGCATCTCGGCGCGGTTGTCACTCTCTTCCTAATACGTCCTTTGGGTCGACCTTGATGTGGAGAACATTTCGTCTATTTAAGTCAACTTGACACGTCGAGGCTGAACGGCGAAGCGAGTGTTGTGAGAGGACCGGAGTTGCAGCTGTGGTCGGAGCGTGTGATACAAAGTTGCGGGCGGTGGGAGTGTGATCAAAGGTGAGAAGAATGGAAGACGAATCTGAATCAGTGGATCGGAGACAAATTAGTTTGGAGAGGAGGGAGGAGGATGAATGGACGGGAGGAGGAAGAGAAGTCCTTTGATGACATGTGTTCGGAGCGCCGCAGCGCAATCGAATTCCACCTACAAGTGTTGCTTTTGAGGTCTTACCTCGAGTTATGTCAGAATAAATTACAGCAGAAAAACAGCAGCAGATATAATGTGTTTATTTATAGATCAACAAACTTCAAATATGATTTGTTTAGCTACATTTTCAGTTAAATATTGTTAAAGGTATTAAAAATAAAACTATGATGCTACATTAGCTAAGATTATTTCCTTAAATATTATTCAATATATACATGTTTGAATTCTAATTTCCATACAGTCAGTTATAATTATTTCCTTGTATGGATTAATTATGTTTGTAAACATCTTCAAATCCTCCATGAATCTAGATGATTATTTAGAAAACCAAAAATTAACTTCTTCTTGTCCCATTTGTCTCCATTTCATATATATTAATTCGATATTTGGCTCTATTTTAAAAGGTTTGTCAATGGACTGGTTACAACAAAAATGTTTGTGTATTTGCATCTACGTATATTTGATTGTATGCAGACGATGGCGTGATGTATGTGTGTGACTCCTAGATTTTAGAGACTTTTTGCCAATGTGTGAGTTTGTTTTTTTAACATTATTTCTATAGAATGAGGACTTTGAAACAGACATTTTGTTTCTGGAGTTTATAATGTTTCAGAAAAAATATATGTAATTCATTTTTCTAAATGAAACACCTTTTAGGCAGTAATAATTTAAAGATTTGTTTTTCCTGTGTGGCCCGGTAACATTTGACAACAATTGTTATAAGGCACTGGTCAACCAAAATGTAAAGCTTATTTACCTAACAGGGAGTCAGAATTTAATCTTGGGTGTGTCCAAATTCAAGCACTTCTGCACTTACACCTAATATTTTGAGTGCACAAGTGCGTCCGGATGAGCAGTGTGCGAAAATTTTGTTTGCAATGAGCACTCAAATGGAGCACTCAAATGGCCAAAAAAAGAGTGTGGATCGATGGACACTTTCCACCCTTAACTGTTGCCATCTTGGTGACGTAGGTAGCGCTAAACAAAAGCTACGTCACTGACGACACGTCTGACGTAAATGTCTCAAGAAAGCACAAATTTTACCACAAAACAACACAACAACAGTAATAACAAAATGAAACACAACCTGATAACTTGTTTCGTTTGGCGAAAAATGCTGTAAAGTGTCGGCTATAGTGTTCCAACTACTGGTTGTTTAAAAAGTAGTAGAAGAAGAATCTGTCGAGTCATTTCCGGTACGTTAATAGCAGCAGCGTTTGATTTTTAAATATGTGTGCTGTCTTAAAGTGTACTATAAAGCAGTGCACTTAGAGGAGTGTGCGATTTGAGACCCATCAATTGTCTTTTCATTATTTTAGGATCAAACCATCTCAGGGTTTTGTCCTCAACAAGTTCCAGTTCTATTTGTATCGTCTTTCATTCGTAATTCCTGTCCCTCATCTTCTCTTGGACACTAGCATCTTGAGAGATCACCACCATATCTTGAACTTTAAGTTGATCTTGACGTGAAACTATCACTTCCTGTCCACAGCTGTGTGTGTCCGCCGGGCTTCGAGGGCCAACGCTGTGAGGTGAACCCCGACGACTGCGAGGACAACGACTGCGAGAACAACTCCACCTGTATCGACGGCATCAACAACTACACCTGCGTCTGTCCGCCCAACTACACCGGTACGTACAAAAAAAAAATCCCTTTTTCCCCCCCCACAGGAAAGAGATTTTGTTCTCCAAATAAAGTGAATATATAAAGGAGTAAAAGAAGACGTCTGCAAATGAAAAATGCTGACTCAGGAATAGTTTTTTTTTCACCTCCTTTTACACACACAAACACACACAGCTGGTCCCCTTTGACACTGGATTTCAGTCAATACACACACACACACACACACACACACACACTGTGTCATTATCATTGTTGGCGGACAGAAGCTTCCCACACTGGCGGCCACCGCACCACATCCAGCTGTCCCACACACTCGCACACACACACACACACACACACACAAACACATACACAGCTGGATCCCTTGGCGCCGGAGCTGCACTCAGCTCGGTGAACCGGGTCGTAATCATCAGGTGTCACATTAGAGGACCGTCCTCTGCTGGTCCCTCTGCTTTCTCCAAGCTCAGCAAGCAGAGCTGTCACCTCGGATTTGGTCCGACGAGGAGGGCCGGATAAAAAAAAAAAAAAAGAAAAAAAAAAAAGGACCGCGCGACCTTTTGGAATCGCTAAAGTAAAGTTGCTCCAAAACCACAGTCTAAATGAACTGGACAGGAGCCTGAATATCAGCAACAAATTAAATGTCAGCCCCGAACTCTAAGATTAGAAACATATCCAGGCGCTGATGTTTTGGAGTTTTCGCAACAAGGAGGAGGGAAGGTGGGTTGGTGTGTGGGTGGGGGGGCAGAAGGTGGTCAAGAACATCGAGTCGAGTCAAGATTTAATTAATATAACATTTACTGAAACGTAAGATTTGAGTAAAAATACCGTTTTTCTTTCACCGATCCATAATACATTCAATTAAAGTTAATTACTGTTCTTACTTAAGTGATTTCTAATAATAGGAAAATAATAAGTTGCCATTTGGTTAAAGCTGGGGTGGATTATTGTTAGAAAGCCGTGAACAAACTGTATTGTAAAAGTTTAATTCATAAACAACCTTCCACGTGATTGAACAATGTTTTTTTTTAGTTACTTTACTTTGACTAAAATGTTTAATTTGTGTGTTTTTTATTTGATCTAAGTCATTAAGGAACTAGTGGATTCCAAGCAATGTATAAAAAAGCTTCAAGGCTTTTTTTTTAGTTCATGATGATTTGTATGATCTGAAATACCCAGCGATTCCTTGGTGAAATAATGGGATGTATCATTAATGGATTATTTACATTTTCAAGGGGGTCTTTGGCCCCATTTTCTGCTCCCTTACAATTGACAACAGGAGCTGAAGTTATGTAAATATTTGCTTTGTATTATTTAAATAAATGGTTTAATTTAATCCAGATTGGACGTATTTCATTTTTCATGGGGGTCTTCTGCCCCCCATATGCGCCCCCTTTACAATTCATAAAGAAACCTTAGATTCTGACCATATCGCTTATTTATTATCTTATATACATGGTTGAAATGTCATTTAAATTTGATATTTTTTATATTTTCCAAGTGGGAGGGGTTGCCCCCCTTGTGCCCCCTTTACCTTGACTTGATGGAGTCTTGCTCCCCCCTTCCTAAACCTTCAGTGAGAGCTTGGTAGTCCACATTTTCAAAAAATATAGAAGAGTGGTTTGGATTTTATAAATGACTTGATGTTGATGACTTTATGACTTGATATATCGCAGATCCTACAGTGTGATAATGGAGTCAAATTAATATATTGTTTCTGCCTTAACCCTTGTGTTATCTCAGGCTCAAGGTGACCCAAAGGTCGGAAAACCAATGTGTTTTAGGTATCCCTTGTGTTTTCTCTGGGTCAAAGTGAACCAACTCCCTGGCTTCCATAAATACATATGCAGTCGTGGTCGTTAAGGGATATCAAAAACACATTTGTTTTCAGACATTCTGGTCACTCTGACCCTTAGAAAACACAATGGTGTAAATGATCATTTTCGAAGTATGAACTCAGCATTAATCATGGTTCAGAACTGATGATAAACCATTTTATGATGAGGCACATCCTCCACAAAAAAATCTCCGCTAGTATTCCAGGGATTTGAACCAACATTTTGTGACACTGTTTGCCAATGTTATTGCATGAAGTGAGGCGAAGGTTTCAGCCTCACAATCTGAGCAAGTGTCACGCTCCTGGATCAGAGGATGGCGACTAAGAGGGTGGGAATGGGTCAGTAGGATGAGATTAAACCCCTTGAGCCCATGAGCTCCTCTGAGCGGCGGCTGATAAGGTATTTCCATGTCTAGGAAACTTTTCTTTTTTTTTCCAGTTCTCTAGACTAGTCGGTCGTTTCTTTCTCTCAGCATCCAGTTGAAGTGCAGTGACCTTGCATTGGAATTTCATGAGGAAAACTGTCTCCATCTTTGACCCCCCAGGTGACCTCTGCGATGAGGTGATCGACCCCTGCCTCCGCGGCTTCGACCCCTGTCGGCACGACTCCAAGTGCGTCCACGTCGGCCGCGATCACAGGTGGGTTTCAACGAATAAAACCCTCATTTTTTTTACGTATTATATTCTCACCGCTCACCTGCTGCGTGATAATGTTTAACCCGCCGTATCTCTAATCAATCAGCGCCGACAGTAATCGCCCTTCCCGTCTCCTCCTCAGGTGCGAGTGTTTACCGGGTTACGTGGGCCAGCACTGCGAGCAGGACTACAACGACTGCCTGGAGAACAAGTGTCAGCACGGCGCCGAGTGCGTGGACGCCGTCAACGGCTACACTTGCGTCTGCAAAGAAGGCTTCAGGTGAGCTCCGACGAGGGACCCCGAGGAGGGGGATGCAGATGCTGACTCATAATTGGACACTCCATTGTGTGTGTGTGTGTGTGTGTGTGTGTGTGTGTGTGTGTGTGTGTGTGTGTTCGCCAGATGCAACTCCATGTGGTTAATTACAGAACAGACAGTTCACTCGGGAGAGACACATTCATCACGTTGGGGGGGGGCACTGTGAGTGGGAGGGGAGCGGCAATGATTTAGCAATCTACAATAAAATAGACATAAAGGCAGGAGAAAGTTAATTAGCAGGCAGACAAAATGGAAACAAGAAAAAGATTGACGCAGGCTTCATCCGTCTGACGTTTTTTACCCGAGGTGCTCCTCCTCCTCCATCATCACAGGGGCCATGAGAATTAATTATCTACCGCTTGACCTCCTCAGCGGGCTGTTCTGTGAGAATCCACCGCCAATGATCCTGCTGCAGACCAGCCCCTGCGACCAGACCGACTGCCAGAACGGCGCCCAGTGTTTGGTGGATGCCGGCGAGCCAATCTGTCGCTGCATGCCCGGTTTCTACGGCAACAAATGCGACAAAATGGCCACCGTTCACTTCCTGGGGAGAGATGGATACGTGGAGTTACCAGGTGCAAAGCTCCGCCCCCCGGCTCATATTGCTTTTCAGGTGAGACTTTTATTCGTTGTTATTTTTCGTTATTTTTATTGTTGTGGTTGCTTCTTATTAGTCAACCCAAAAGAAAGTCTGGAGGAAGAAAAATAGCCTTGATACGAAAAGCAAAATAACAAAAAAATGATTAAAATACTGAAGTTACAAATCAAATTTAGAAAAGAATAAAATCATTGTTATTTACATTTTGTATTGTTTACAGTTAATTTTACGAACCATATTTTATACTCCTATTGTTATTAGGGGCCGACGACCCAAAAAGTACTGTCGATTATTAATGTGATTTAAAAACTTCAAGCCTCGTGGAATAATACTTGTGTGTGGAATAACGACTTGGTGATTTGTAATACGGCTTTGTAGTTCAACAACACGTTGAGAGATTTGGGGGGGCTGTGTATTAAAAATCGGTTTGAGGTCAGTAAGTAAAATTAGAATTTATGCATAAAGCTCAAAGACAACTGTCGATTTTTGCAAAAATTAAATGATTTTAAGTGTGATGTTGCTGGTCTACAAGACTTGTTAAAAAAAAGGCTGATAACTACTGGAAGGGCTTTGCTGTAATGGGATTATGAGATGATGGAATGCAAGCTCACTGGTGGTTATATGGTGAAACTGAGTGAAACTGGTTACGCAAGCCTCGACTACACATCCAAAAAATGTAAATGTTGTCACCCCTGGTGTGAACTCACCTTAAAATTGCAATATCGGGTTTATATTGCTGGACAAGAAGAGATGGATTTATTTCCCAAGGAGGCAAAAGTCGGAAAATTAAAATTTGGATAAAATGAAACCATTTATATTAAATAATACATGATAATATTTCCAAAATTTTAACTCTTTTTGTCGATTGCATGGGGGCGGAAAGGGGGGCAGAAGGCCCCCATGAAAAATCAAATGCGTCCAATTTGGATGAAATCAAACCAGTTATTTTAAATAATTAATAATAAGAATTTTCCATATGTATTCATCCTAGAGCTGAGCTAAAAGGCAGTCCTCTTGATTTGATGGTCGATTTAAATCTCCAGTCTCACTTGTTTCGCCGACCAAAAGAACAAGATCTTGAAGTTTTATGGCCGGACTGTCCTTTTAGCGATAGAGCGGCTCATTGATCCAGAAAAGACTTTAAGTAGAACCTCGGCTCCACCACATCAAGAGAAGCCAGATGAGGTAACCAGGTGGACGGACGAATGTGTTATCCAGCTCTGTTACTTAAGGAGAAAAGGTGACCAACATATTTACCACCCACTTGAGCATGTCAGGAGCCATGTCAAGTCAACTCCACAGAATAGGACCTTGAATAGTCCTGGAGATGGAAAAAAAAAGAAAAAAAGAAGCACTTCATAAATCACCACACGGTTCCCACCCTTCAAACACTCCATCCACTTGGTTTTGTTTAAAACTTACCTCTACGGCATTCTCTGGCAGCGCTCCTCTTCAGGTCCACCCCCGTCTCCTCTCCCACAGCCTGTTAGCAGGTGTTGTCTTGGCCTTGCTCCATTGAAGCCGGGGCGTTAAGTGCTTGGCCCCTTGGCCTCATTTCCATTCGCTAGTTAGTCTGTGCGTAGCGGAGCAGGCTCGGAGTGCGACACATTTGTTTCAGTGTGAAGGTGACCTTCTTGTGATTCTATAGATTTCGGATTTTTATCTAAATGTGTGAAAGTTAAAGGGATCAAATGGACATGACTGGTTCAGTTCATTGTCAACAGTCACCAAAAAAAACTGATTTAATTGGGTGTCTTTGTGCCTTTTCCTGAGCTTAAGTTTAGAGGAATAATCCCGTTATAAATCTATCATGTTTGACAAATAAATTAAAAAAAAAAGAAGCATTTAAAGTAAAGCTTCATTATCTAAACAGCCACTGCAATTAACGTTGTTTACTCTGCTTGTTTGTTCGAGAGTATTTCGGAGTTTGTAGTGGCATTAGTCACGCAATCTGTCCGTGTCTGGGAACAAGCTTGTCTACTAAATGATTGAATTAAACCCAAATCCTGCCAATTGCTCAGCGCTGTCATCCAGCACTGATGTGTTTGAAGAGTCATGCTGGAGCCATTACGAAGTCGATATAAATTGTTTTTGGGAATTCTCTGGATCTCGTATGTCTCCGTAGGTGGCGACAGATAAGGACAATGGGATCCTGCTGTACAAAGAAGATCACGACCCGCTGGCGTTGGAGCTGTACCAGGGACACATTCGACTCATCTACGACATCGCGACCTACCCGCCGACCACGGTCTACAGGTGGGGCTTGGTGGACATTTTTTAGCTGACGCGTCATGTTTTCGTGATTAAAAAACACGACGGGGCATATTTTCTAAAACCAATATATTTAATTTAATTCTGGTGGTAAGAAGAGTGTGGTTTTACAAAATCGAAAAATCCCACAAGCATTTTTGAATTAACATATAATGTGTTACTCACTAGTTCAAAATCTGCTCCTATTTACACACACACAAAAAAACGCAAAACCAGAAAAAACAAATAATTATGAGTCAGTCAAAATACAACAATTGTAATTGCGATTTTTCCAAGATGCCTTGAAGGCAGTCAAAATTGAAGCGCAAATCACCAACTAGCGTGCCACAAACTATATTGGAACTATTGTGAAGAAGTTCGGTTCCAGTTTTACTGTGCGAATCACGACCATTTGAAATTGATAAATAATAAAATAAAAAAGAAAATAGAGTCCTTATTTAAGACTTTTTTCTTTAGCGTTGACAATGTTTTGGAAGTGTTACTTTTAAATTTGGCATACTTAGGCTTAGTATGTAACGTAAAATACACATTTAGGGGAACAGATTTCTAGCCAACAAACAACTTTGGAAACCGTTTTTTGTTGTAGGTGCTATTGGGATACTTAACTCTTGAATTTTGGGGTGTTCCATTGTTCGCATCGGAGAACCCTTGCTATGAACGCCTACACGCCCACATTAACTATACACATTCTGCGACTATAATCAAATATATGTAAAGGTATTAAACACAAGGAATATATTCACATTTTAAAACAAAATTAAATATAATATTCAAACATAACAGTAGAACTTTATTGATCCCTCAGGAGGTCTTCTTTGGGAAATTGAAATAAAGGTGGGATCGATAAAGTTCTGCCTAAATATACTGTAAATACAACAACAACAAAAAAATGACAGACATTTCTTGCCGCAACGGTTAAAAAAATTCTACCGATATTTTATGTTTTAATACGTTGCAAACCTCGTAGACACATACCAGTATTACTCAGTGTTTGTTCTTCTTGTGATCTCCGACAGTTTTTCCGACGCTTTTGTTAAACTGTTTAAATTGTAAGTAAGAGTTTGGGCAAGAAGTTTGCTCAATGACTCTCTGTCATAATGGCTGCCAAACGACAACTGTGTTGACATCGACGGTACAATTGTTACATATACAACATCAATTCAATAATTATGACTGCGATTTGCGTCCATATTTATTCAAATACAAAAGTTTTTCACTTGTTTCGAGATTTGTAAAGTTGTAACGAGACAGCGTGACAGATGGGCTGGCGTACCTCTTGTTGTCTGGGAGAAAGTAGAGGACAGGCGGAGTGATGGTGGGGGAGGGGAGCACCAAAAGACTGAGTGATAGCCTGAGCGTAAGAGACAGAGATGAAGATCCACCTAATAGATGGAGGAGGAAAGAATTCCTGGAACACGATAAAGAGATAACAAGGTAGTACCGGTTGCCTGGCAGGGAAGGAGAGCAGGAGGGATACAATAGATGATAGAAGGACAAGTTTGATGCACAGTGGGAGACGGAGAAGATTGAGAATTAAAGGTGTAGGGGATGATGGTGAACCACGGAATGAGTCGGGAAATTATCCTGATCGGTCCTCGTTTAAGTGAGATGGCAGTGATGATTGAAAAAGAAATGGTAAAGAGCCGAAAAAGAGGATTCAAGCAGACGACTGGAGAGCAATTGTTGAGGGGAGCGATAAGAACAGTATCACGAGTTTGCACTTTCGTTGTTGTGTTTGGCAACCCGGGCGTCATCTCACCACATGTGTTTTTAGACATGCCATTTTTTGATTGCGTGAGCCTGGGAGTCGCTAATGGTCCTAATCTGGAAGCATTTAGACGGCATGGCTGGGGATGGCATCGGAACAATCCGAGCACAGCGGTTCTGAGGATGGCACTGTCCGTGTATTTACTGCGGTTTTATCGTCAGATGGCCAGGGAACGGTGCCAGGCTCTTGGATGTTTTTGCATGGTGATCCAGGGGGTTGGTTAGCTTGATTCTCGAAAACTGCAGAACAAGCGTTTGAGACTTTTGTCAGCGTGAGCAGGAATGTGGCAACAAAGACACCATAGTCATAGTTTCTTGAAGACCAAATGTTTGTCAACCTGGAAAACATTTAATCTGTGTCCAGAGTACTAAAGGGGGTTCATGCGGAATAGATTATCATTAACCAACAAGAGCCTCGCTAACTTTCGAACCAGCTGACTTTAGAAAACCTTGAAATGTTTCTTGGTTTAAACCAAGGATTTGTGTTTGTTCTCATTGTCATTACTTTAACAATGATATTGAAGGGGCCAAGACCAGATCCCAGGAGTATGCCATGTTTGATTGTATTCTCACATTACCCATTTTCCCGTCATTTTGAAAGCTGAAACCATGATGTTAATGTAATTTTTTTTAAAAATGGTCAGTGACATTCAATTTATAGCCAGTAATATACAATTGAAGACTTCTTTTTAAGTGTTTTTTCGTTAACATTTAGATTCAATTTAAGAAAGTATTAATTTGTGTCCAGAGTGTTATATTTGCTACCTGCTTGATTGAACACGCAAGAGTTTGATTCACAGGAGAATCGGACAACAAAAAATATTTTTTGTAACAACATATTTATCTTTTAATCTTTGATCTAATTTCAACATCAACTCATTGTCTACATGAATATTGGAGGGCCAAGGACAGATCACGGGGGTACCCCCTAAATAATTGATATGCTTCCTTTTTGCAAAATCATAAATATTTTAATTCCAATATCGACCATTTCTCCTCTTAAAAATCCTAAACTATGAGCATTTTAAGTATTAAGGAAGTTCATGACATAGAATTTCAATGTCATGTGTGTATATGCTATATACTTTATATATATTATCGTGTCATTTAACATCCACTACTTGTACTTGTGAATATAAGTAATATATAAATATTGGCGGGCCAAGAACAGATCCCAGGGGTATGCCACCTTTGACTTCCAATTCTAACACGAGTTTGTGGAAATATTTAACAAGCTGAAACTGAAGAAGTGTTAAATGTATGACACGAGAATCGGCCAGTTACAGGGCCTTGGGGGACGCCTAATTGAACTTCGAAGCAACTGCCATCAGTACTCTTTGAGACTGTTTATTTACCTTCAACGCTTAAAGGAAATTTTAGACATTTAAATTGCTTGCATCACTTCCTGCTTCATCACAGGTTTAAACGGTTTACTTCCAGGTTCTACAGGCGTCCAGGTATATTTTGTGGTAAAAATAATTGTCCTCACATTTGACCCGAATCCTTTTCAGGGGCTTGTGGTTAAAAACGCACGGACGCGTCACATGTTTAAGGGCAGGTCAGAAATTCTGAAAGTGAAATGGTATAGCCTTAAAACAAGGAGCGCTCAGTTCAGGAGCCCGACTTCAAAACGATTTCACTGGTGAAAGGAGGAACTTTCATAGGAACTGACCGGTTTAATGAAACCTTAGAGGAGGAAAAAAAAAAAAAAGGGGGAAAGAAAACAAGTGAAGGAGCTCGCTGTTCAGCAGCTGCCATCGCAATAATGACTAATTGAGGTTACCGTGGTAATATGGAACTGAGATGCCTGTCTGCCCTGCATCACTTTTAATCAGATCAGACTGCTCGACACACATAGTAGACGCAGACACATGGACACACACAAACATGCTGGCGTTATTGTCGTCAACAGACTTGTTCTCAGTTTAATAATATTTATTGAACATTGAAAATGATTTCTTCTGCCACATTTGAGGCTTCAGAAGCTCATCTTATGTGTGGAATGACTGAGGTAAGGCCCTCTTGTGCAAAATCTCATCACTCTCTGCATCTGTGTAGTTTATCAGGGTTAGTGTGACCTGTTGTAGAGCTCAGATGACCACATTTTAAAATCAGTCTCGTACTGCCCCCTTGTGCTAAGTAGGAAAAATGCCCCAAAGTCAGCTTATCTAAATATAAAATAGAGCCTTTTAAAGAAATCTAGGGGTTTACAATTGGACCCAACACCCTACCATTAAATGAAAGGTCACTACTCGAATAATAATGTTTTTTAATTGTTAACATTGGCAATTTTTAACACAATTTACAGTGAAATTAATAAACTATTAGTAGATTTTTAGCTTATATGGTGGCTTTTGATCACCAGTTGAAAATAGTAAAATTGATGCTTGAAATTAGTAAATAAAGTCATTATGATATTGATTATTATTATCATTATGATATTAACTATTTTAAAATATGGACATACGATAATATTGGAGTTTATTCTGTAAATTACTGTTTTAAATGGTACAAAGTATTTTTGTTATTTAACATTGTCAATCATGTTTGAGTTGCTTGTTATTTAAACGTAAATTATATCAATTTTGACCAGGAGGTTCGTCCCAAACATGTTTTTGTTGATGTTAGCTAAAAAAAAATGTTGATGGCCGATTCATGGAAGGGTTAGCCTTTGTCTTTCCAAAGTTCTCAGTACGGACGTAAATTTAATTACATTTTGGATCGCTTTTCTAAGTTTTCTTCTGTCCTTTGTTTTAAATAGTGTTCTCTGATGTAAATGTGTCATTGGTTGACATGCAACTGCTTGAAGAGCAACTTATGTGAGGATTTAGTTGTCTCTATATTTACATGAGAAAATAATCGTAATCCCTGCTCACTTAAAAACCCTTTCTGGAGATCAAATCTTGTTTACCAGAACCACGCCCACTCTGATGTGATTGGTCTCCAGCTCCAAGGGTCTCATTGTATAAACAAAGTGGGGCGTGATTACAGCGGGCTGGAGGAGGAGCGAAGCAATAATTACATCATAATGGCTCTCGTAACCTCTCATTTGCTCAGATTTCAGGAGAGAACTTGATCAAGTAATAAGTTCAAAACATGGTCATGATGAGGGACTTACTGCATCTTGGAGAGGAAGACTTCAACATTTGAAACATGCGAGTGAGTCCGGTTTTCACATTAGATGCCCTTTAATGTAAAATTTAGAAGGATTTGTTTATTTTCTGCTAATTTTAATGAAATTACGGCCTAAAATTGAATAAAGTTAATATAAAAAAAACAAACCTCAAATGCCATCGCTCAATGAGCGCAACTCTTTTGTGTGGCTGCTGTCATTATAAAGGGATGACTATCGGACTGAAAAATATTGTCTATACCCACATTTTCATCCAAATCCTCCTGTTAGCACAAACTTAAATTTACTGTTAATATTTAAGCCGTTCAATGCTCTGAACCAGGATCATTTCTGTCCTTATCCTCTGACCGGTGCAGGACAATCTCACGCTCGATGACTATCAGTCTATTTTTATCCTAAACTTGTGGTCAGATTTTCGGGAAAGACCTTTTTAAGAGCAAGAAAAAAAAAAAAGTCCAGATCTCTTCTTTTTTTCTCTCTGGCACCGATCCAGAACTCACATCACAGCCACATCGGCCCCTAATGTAACATCACCGAAAATTTAAATCCTCTGTATGCAGCTGTCAATCACCGCTGACCCCGGGTTCCCCCGGCTTCTTGAGACAAAGACCGGCATTGTCTGGCGCGAGACCACCGGTGGAAAGAGCGAGTCCTCCTTTTGTCTTTTGAAAAAAAGACATATATATATATCTGATGTTCTGCTTGTTTTCTGCGGCGATATTTGGGAGTCGAGTCCACCACCCCTGCATCTACCTCGCTCATGCTCCCTTGCTCGCTCGCCGCTGTGCCAAACCACTGTCTCTATAGCTGTCTGTCTCCCCTCCAGCAGAAACCACACAGCGGGGGGATCACAGTCGCACACTCGCACATGAAAACACGAACACTTTATTCCCAGGGTGAATCAGGGTTCGAAAGGTCCCGACTCTAACCGACAAGGTTAGCTCAGGCATCCGACAGAGACCCTGAGTAGTTTTCGTGTAGAAAGAAAAAAAGATGAAGACAAGGCGGTACAGGAGGTTGAAGGTTCAAATCCAGGGGTTGGGATTAAAGCTTTCTTTGGGGACTTTTCCACTCGGATTTCCTCCAAAAAACGTACCTTCATCCATAATCAAATGAATCCTGTAAAGGTTGTTAAAAAATTGAATTGAAAATAAATTTAAATAAGGACATAATCACTTTCTTCTAGATTGCGTGAATAATCTGGATTGAGAACACTTTAGGATCAATTAATTACAGTTAAATTAAAGGAAAGTGAACATAAATGCTGTCGAGTGATAACTTTATGATAGATTTAATAAAAATTGCGTCATTTTATGGTATAGAAAAGTTATTCCTAACCTTGGCAATAATTTTTCTTAAATAATATGATTTATTATATTTTTATAGTTAAATCCATAGTTAATATAAACAATACTTTAGATAATAAAATAATTTAAAATAATAATAAATTCGATGTATGACACTAGAAAGCCCGTAAACAAAAATCTATATTTAATTTAAAATATTGTGTTTTCTTTACTTTGTTGTATACTTTAAAAAAGGGTACCGCCCTCACCCTAACCCTTATTCCATATTTACATTTTTTATATTAAAAATCTGTTTGGATATATATTTTTTTTATTCGTTTAAATATTATAAATGTATAAATAATTAATAATTTAAATATCAGAATCACAAAATTGTGTAACCAGTGTCGTAAATGCAACATTTTGTGGCTTAATATAGTAAATAATCGCTGATAACTTTATTTCAAAATAGCTCTCGGATCAGAACACACAGTGTCCCACAAGCTGTGTGGTCTTGTTGAAAAGTGATGAATAATAAAACATATAGAACTCGAACAACAATATCAATAGCAGATGCTTTTTGGTCAAAAAAAAAAAAAAATCTCTTCTCATATTCTGTTGAACGTACCGTAGCGTAGAGTATCAGCCGGCCTGGAACCAGATGTTTATCATTTGTATCTGCGCCCAGATGTTCTCCGTTAAAAAAGGAAGATTTGCTTCCAGATTTCTTTTTTTTTTCTTTTGCTCCGTATGCAAAACAGAATGCAAAGAAAGGAAAAACAAAAACTGGAAATTGTTTTGTTTTGTGTTTCCAATTTGCTTCGTCACCAATTTTCCCCCTTCAAACTGTAATTGGTCGTAATCGGAACCATGTTGACCCCGGGAATCTCTGTTGCAGCGTGGAGTCTGTGAACGACGGGCTCTTCCACACCGTCGAGCTGCTGATCCAGAACCGCTCCATCAGCCTGGTGGTGGACGACGGCGCCCCCAAGAGCCTGGGCAAGCTCGCACGCCAACCCTCCGTGGACCACAACACCCAGCTCTACATCGGCGGTAACGCGAACACATGGACCAAGACTAGAGGATTCAGCTCGCTCACTTGTCCATGTCCTCGTTCCAGGCGTTCCATTCCAAGTGGTGGCCTCGAGTCTACGGACCGGGCCCGAACGATCCTCGCAGACCTTCAACGGCTGCATACATAACGTCAAAGTGAACGGGGAGCTACAAGACCTGAGCTACCGAATTGCAGGAGGTCGATCTCAAGGGGCTGATGGGAAGGTAAAAATAATTTAAAAAATAATTTATTGTTGTCAACTTAACATTTTCATCCATTAAGTTTTTTTTTCTCCTTATTGATAAGGTTACCACTCATTCACCTTTTATTGCGATTACAAAGCTAATGGCTACAGTGTAAAAATGGCATTGGTGTTATAAAACAATAATAGACGTTTTTTTACTAAATTTAAATTCTTTTTTTTTTTCCGTTTCTTTGGAAATATATAGATATACATATTTGTACTATTTTAATTTGACAAAAAAGTACGTAAAACATGTTGCATATTTACAACCAAAGACATAAACAGATTTTCAGAAAAATACCTATTTGTCCGTACTAATGCAAGCTTTAATAAAAAATTCTAATTATGTTTTCTCCAAAATCCCTCCAGGCTAATAAATAAAAATAAAAAATACATCTACAAAAGTGATAGTTTGTGGGGATTTTCCAAACTCTTCAAAAGAATGAAATAATAAGGAAATAAAAAAGTTTAAAAAAAAAGCACAGACAAAAATAACAGGTCTGGAATAAGCTTTAAAACAAATATACCATTACATAATAAACAAGTATTTAGTGGATACAGTTGTACAACTCGTATTGAGTTGTTCTTTTTGAAGTCATGCTTCTCCAAGGATTGATGATGAGGATGTTCCGTGTCTCTGCATCAGCTCCAGGGAGACGTCCAGGTGGACACACCGCAGGAAAAATGACATTCCGATTTTTCATTAAAAAACTCTTCCGTTTCTCCTCAGGTCGAAGGAATCCTGGCCGGCTGTCACTCATGCAGCGTGTGCGCTCAGGGAGCGTGCAGGGAGGGCGGCGAGACCGGCGTGACGTGCGACTGCCCGCCCGGTCGCAGCGGAGCTCTGTGTGACCAGACCACCGCCGCCGACACGACATCCAACCCCTGTCAGAGCAACAGGTGCCTGATCCAGATGCGCTTCTGCTTAACGTTGTCGAGGACGAATGAGTTGTAACTTCCCATTCCTCCTCCAGGTGTGTTCAGGGTCAGTGCGTGCCCAAAGGTCAGTCCTATAGCTGCCAGTGCAGCGAGGGGTACCAGGGTCAGTTCTGCGACAGACGGCAGGAGCCGACCGCCTGCAGGGGGCGACGCTGCGGCCATGGGGAGTGTCGCGTGTCGGAGGCAGGAGAACCGGTCTGTGTCTGCCAGCCGGGCTACTCTGGAGCGTCATGTGACACAGGTGTGTTCTTTTACATTAGGACACAGTCATTCAACTGGGTTCTTGGACGAAAAAATTCTCATGATAAATACCAAAAAATTGTATTCGCAAGAAAAATGTGGTTTACGTTTCTATTTATAGAAAAGTTTGAACCAAAAAAATAATAATTTCAGCAGACCATGATATTTGGGTTTCTTTGCCACAAAATGTTGAGTACTTTAAGTACACAAAAAACACAAATATTAGACATTTTAAACACTAAAAGACTTTATTTATAATTAAACAATCAATAAAATGATACAAATAATAATAAAAAAAAAACAGAAAACGGATCATAATAATAATAATGTATTAGTGTTTAAACACATTTCCTGATCCAATGACAAAGGTTTTGCGTTGAATTTAATTTCTTATTATCTTAAACCAAAGTAAATTAAATAACTTAACTAACATATTTCCAAAATATAATAATCTTTATGGAGATTAGTTATTTTTATTATTAAAAAAGACTTAAAAATTAAATTAATTAAACCATACATTTAAAAATAAAGGCTAAATATTAGATTCGGTTTCATTACATATCGTTTATACATTCGTTGTTTTTAAATGGAAACGAATGTAAAAACCCAACTCCCCTGACGGAATCATGTTTCAAATGTTGAAGTCTTCCTCTCCAAATGCATGAAGTCTATCATCGTGACGCTGTTTTAAAGTTATTACTTTATGAAGTTCTCCTACCTGACGTTTGAAATCTCAGCGAACGAGAGGTTACGAGAGCGGATTCCATTATGACATAATAATGGGCTATGCTCCCTGCAGCGGCGAAGAACGCCCTGCTTCTTTCTTTATGCATGTGGCCCTTGAAGGTAGAGATTTTTTTCCGGGATTGATGACGCTGAGTGACGAATCTCGATGCTTGGTCTATCACAGCAGAGCGGGTTATGGTGAACACGATTTTAGCTATAGAAATACAAAGGGTTTTTAATGTAAATATCTTTATTTAAAAAGTTTTTTGTACAAACAGACACATACTGATGAGCACAATAGAGTCCAAGATTAATTTAAGAGACACTTAATTTAACACATTAGTTGCCCATTACCATCCTAAATCATAGTCAAACATTTATCCCTTTCCCAGAAGTCACGTGTCAAGGCGAGATGATCCGCGAGCAGCTCAAACGCATCCAGCCCTTGAGAACCTGCACGTCCACGAGCAAGATCCCGCGTATGGACTGCCCCCGATCCTGCCAGGCGGCGGCGCCGCCGGGCGTCTGCTGTGGCGTCACCAAGAGCCGGAGGAGGAAGGTGGTCTTCCGCTGCACCGACGGCACCTCGTTCTCCGAGGAGATGGAGACGGCGCTGGAGTGCGGCTGCTCCCGATGCCCGTTGTAACACATTTCATTCATGAATGACCCCCCCCACTCCCCCTCCAACCGCCCACCCCTCGCCCGGATGTTTCTCACCAGCATCGCCGTCATGTGATCTTCTTTTTTATTTTTATTTTACACGTTTCATTTAGACTGATTTGCTGCCATGGAAAAAGTCAAAACGAAAATGGGACTGTTTTTCTTTTTGACAGAGAAATATATTGTAAAATAACGAAGAATAAAAACATATTTTTATGAGGGATGTTTCTGAAAATGAGAAAAAAAAAAAAGGACTGATGTTTTTTTTCGATATGTTGATGATATAATGTTACATAGTATGAAAGTTTATTTTTTACCTTGTATGAAGCGAGAAAGTACACAGCAATATAGATTAACATTCTTAAAAGTATATGAGTTTATATGTATGTATAAATATGTACTCTAACCCTATTAATGTTACTTTGCATCTGCATGGTTAAATGTGAGCTGCGTGGGAGAGGGAGGAAGGATTTTTTCGGAGAGACTCGTCGACTCCAGCAAAGGAAAAGATGGACACTTTTTCTACGAAGAAATGAACTTTGGTCGACTTCATCCTGCACATGATCCTCCTCAGTGAAAAGACTCTTTCCACAGAGATAAATCCTCGAGTTACTCTTTGGTTTTCTGTTGCACACCAGACATGAAGACATTTATTAAAGGTCAGATATTCTGTTATATGGTCGTTGAATCTTTCCAGAAAATCACCAAAAAAGATTTGATTCAATCAATGATGGTATCCCTCAAAGTCCTGTCCTCAATCCCCTATTATTTGTGTTGTGTGGTTCGGTAAGTTTCATTGAAATCATCCAAATTGAATTTCACTCCATCGTTTCTCCTCCACTAGAACCCTAGGAACACACTGAAGCAGCAACACTAACCCACCCAGACACGTCTCATCCTCTGCTTCAATATAGTAGCGTGAAATATTTCTGCAAGTAATTGTGCATCTACATTGACTTTACAGACGCTTTCAAAGCAAACATTGACGCCATGTTTCTGGACTTCTTGGTTAGTTGTGATGAAGCTTCATGAAGCTTTGTGATATTTTTCAAAAACCACTAGATTGTTGAACGTTTTTTTAATGAAACCTTGTCTCTACCGTTTCATCCGGGGTCGGGGACGTAGGGGGCAGCAGCTTCAGTAGAAAGACCCAGACTTCTCTCCAGACTTAGTCAATTGCTTTCTAGAAATCAAACAGTGGCTACATAAAAACACTTTGCAGCTAAATTTGGACAAAACTGAAACTTTGGTTATTGCTCCTGATGATAAGGTTCCAGGGTTGAGTCACTACTTGGGTGACTTAGGTCAGTCTGTCAAACTGAGCCTGAGAAACCTGGGTGTTTAACAAAACATGGTTCTAAACTGACCAAAAACGGTTTCCTTGAGTTGAGAAAAATCTCTAAATGATGTCCCAACATGATCTGGAGTTTAAAATCCATGTGTTTGTCACACATTCTTGTTTAGACACGAAAATAAACTTTTATAATAGTCTAAACAAGAATGTGTCTCGCCTGCAGTTAATACAAAACTCTGAAGCGAAAATTCTGACCGGCTCTAGTAGAAGAACTCACATTTCTCTGATCCTTAAAACTCTGTATTGGCTGCCAGTTTATTTCAGGATCATTTTTCAATTCTGGTTCTTACTCTCAGATCTATTCATGGTCAGGTTACATCTGGTTACATCAGTGATCTGATCCAGCCTTGCACCCCAGCTCGGGCTCTGAGGTCCGTGGATCAGAATCTGCTGATGGTTCCTGAACACGATTCTGGACCAGAGGAGAGAAATCCTTCCAGGCTGTTGCTCCTAAGCTTTGGAACGATCTTCCTCTCCCTCTGTGTTTGATGGATCTACTGTCTTCAAGAAACATCTTTTGACCTTTTTAGTTGAGCTTTTCTTGACTTTATTGGAGCTACTCTGTTTATTTCTGTCTTCTTGGCCTTTTAAAGTATGTACTTTGACTGTGCATTGTTTTTATTGTTTAAGCTCTTTGTGACCTGGTCTGAGAAAGGGGGCTTTACACATACGTATTACTCATTTACTTACTCTTTCTCAGGGATCACAAGATGTTCCCAGGCCAGCTGAGAGACAAAGTCTCCCCAGCGTGTCCTGGGTCTCGCCTGTGGTTGCCTATCTGTAGATGCTAGCGCAAGTTATTCTGAACTGACTCCTCACAATGCGAACAAGTAGTGGTTCTACTCCATGTCTATCCAAGATGACATTACCCAAAGATTTATTTAGGGTCAGTTATCCAAAAATCTCTTCCTTCATCTTCATCCAAAATGATGCACTTAAAAAACATCCAAATACCTCCGTACTGCTCGTCTGAAATGTCAATCTTGTATTGAAGAATCTATAAGGGTTCCAATTGTTCCCGAAAAGGACTTAAGCAAGTCTATAAGATACTCATGTTGTCTTTGGAATTGACTTTATAGACCATAAGCAACTTTCTGGTATTAAAAGGCGAAGCTAATATGTCCACATTTGAAAGCCTATGTGAAGGTCTTGTGAAGAAGAGAGGCATAGTTTAGATGCACTATGATGTAAAGCCAAAACAATTCTTCAAGGGTGCCTTCTCATTTTTGACCGCAAGAGGCCAGCATTTTCAATTGAACTCGTGATTCATCAGCCGTTTAACAAACATTTTTAAAAACAAGTGCACTCTTTCTTTATGGTACAAAACTCTAACTTCTTGATACTAGCTATGGTTGAAAAACTTTAATGATACAATATAAACATTTTTTTTTTTTTAATACTGACGTGTTACTACTGTGTAATTGCTCTGTAACAATTGAGAAGAAGTCATAATAATAGCAATAAATAGTAAGTTCTCACTTGAGTCATAAAATAGGTATAGCCGTGGAAAATACATCTTTTTGATCACATAAGTTCACTTCACAAGCAAAGATCTGTGTCTGAAGCGGATGCAGGAGGTGGTTTGTGGCAGGTAGTGGTCGCGCCTGATACCTTAAATGAAGGCGAACAAGACGTCAAGTTCACAGACGGCTGTTTGTTTCTTCATTCATCAACATTGCTTTCAGGTAAGCAATGTTTGATTTCTTTGTTTTTTTGTATTAAATATGACAACTTCATCTAATGAAATGAACCTTCTTGTGTTTAAGCAAAGAACCACCAGTTGACGACTCATCCAGGAAAGGTAAGCAACAATTTTTACTTTAAAATAATACTTAAAGTAATTGATCATGTGTCTACTTGTTTAAATAGACTAAAATAAACCTTGTTTTAAAATTGAGGTGACATATATTTACATTAGTAATACCTGTTACAAGTTTACAAAATAAGAAAAATAATTCAAGCTTAGAATTCTCACTATGTTCTTAAAATGCAAACTTTAAGGCACTTTAAAAACAGAATCAATCACTTTAATGTGTTTGTGTGTTAATTAACCATGATTCAAGTGGCATTTCTCCCACGACAAAAACATTTTAGTAAATGAAGATGTTTTTTTTCTCTTAATTGACTTTGAAGTTATAATTCTGAGATTAAATTCATAGTAAATGACACTGATGCTTCTCATTTTAAAGACGGATTTATCAGTTTATTCTGAATCTGAGTTTGTTTTCTTTTTTGCCCCTATCCTTTTCGCGAGACTGAAATCTATTGTGTTGGTGTATACAAGAGCAATATAAATTTAAACCACTAGATGGTGCCAAAACCCGGTCTTTTATATCCGTCAGTCTTTGCGATAGAAAATGACTCACGTCTCTCCCTCAGATGAACATCAAGTACAACCTTGTCTTCCTTCTGCTGCCCCTTCTGGTCGTATCTGTTCTCTCACTGGACGCTGACAAGGGAGGGAAAGGCAAAAAGCAAGGGACTTGGGAAGATTTCCGAAACAAACACATCCACAAAGAAATGTTTGCAGACATGTGCAACAAGATGATTCAAAGCAGAAAGATTCAAATGGGAATGATGTGCAAACCTGTCAACTCTTTTATCAGAGCAGACAGCGAAGAGTTTAAATCCATCTGTCAAGGAAAGAAGAAGGAAACGGTGACCAGCAAAGACCTCTACGATGTTCTCCTGTGTTGCCTGATCGGGAAGAAACAGAAACCCCCCAAATGTCAGTACAATGGCTCTGTCACCAAACAGAAAGTGACAGTCAAATGTGAAAATGGTCTCCCTGTTCACTTTGAGGGCAAAGACAAATGCACCTCCGACCTTTTTGCAAATTTTTTCTATTGAGTTCTCGTAAATTAATTCAGGCTCATGTCAGAAGTGAAACTGACGCTGCATTTGCTTTTTTTAAATCCTTGTAATGAAACTTAAAATAAAGATGAAATGGCTAAACCTTATTTACATCACTTTTTTTTCCCATCTGAAACAGAAATCAAGATGTTTCTCTGTCTTGCTTTTGTCGGTTTCTGAAACACATAATAATGCAGGAAGTGAGTTTGGTCCCAATGTGCTGCATGAAATCAAGAAGGAAAAGAGAAAGTTTCACTCTGACTTTTTTTTTCTAGTTCTGCGTCTCTGATCCAGGTAACATGAAACACATTTTAAGTTGTTTAACATGATATTTTATTTTAAATAAAATATGATGGAATAATTAACATGCTAATATATTTTTGTTCAATGGGTTACTTGTCTCCTCACCCAGAGATACATTTTTAACTCTTAATTTATTTTTGATTAATAATCTTTAATACAAAGTTGTACATTTTTAATCGATTTATAAGGCACATGCTGTGTGTTCCTTCTTATGTCACATGTTCTCATTAGATTGTATTTAACTAAACCGTTCGTTCTAAGACTTGCCGTTTTCTTCTCATCAGAACAGCATGAGGGCCAAGATGTCTCTACCTCTCTTAAATATCTCTGTGTTTGTCTTTCTTTCCAGCAAGGCCTTCTCTGCTGGCCTAAACATATTCAGAAAATGAATAACATTTTTTAATTAAAAAAAATAATTGTACGTTCATGTGAAAGCTTTCATCAAATCATATTTGAGCAGCCGGTCATGTGTTACCCGAGGCCTTCAGTCGCTTCAGAGCTTCCACGATGCAGAGTGTGAAGACTAGTGGGAGTGATATTTTGATATACTGCACTGCACTTCACACTCAGATCCCTGTGGTGTATAGAGAACCTTAAAGTAGTTATTGAGAGGTGGATTCCTACAAATGTGCGCCACTCAAGGGCTATGTGTGAAATGCACAGCCCGCCACTGTCCTTAACAGACACTCCCATCAAACGACAACACTTCTACTGGAAGTCTCTGTATAATTAATGATATCTTTATCCCTTCATATCTCTTTAAAGCTCACAATAGTGGCCTTGAGTTTGCCACAAGTATCTCAGACCAGACTTTTATTCATATTTTTGTTGAACAGTTAAGTTAAGAGCGGCTTGAAGTGTTCTACTTTAAATGTATCAATCTTTTTTAGACTGGTATGGTCGTCCGTGCTGAAGGTCGTCGTGATCGTTTTGGTCGGTGTCAAAGATGTTTTTTCACACTTGTTCTTAGGAAACTGTGTCTGAAAGTGTGTGGGGAAAAAAAAAACAGTCTGCGTCAGAAGCAGCTCTAGACGAGAGCTGAGAAAACCACTTGAACAAACTCTTGTTCCACTTAATTAAAAGAGTGTGACTTCTCTTTTCTGTGGTGTTTGTGGTTCAGCTCGGAGACGCCTGTCTTTGTGAATGCTTACTCTCGTGTTGCACAATCTTGATTCACTTCATAATTTGGTTTATATAGAGATTAAATAATTGTTTATATACTCATACATCACTGACAAAGTCCCTTTTAAAATTAATAATTCAATTCATTAAATCATGTTGTTAAAAATGTAAGCGTTTCAAAATGCAGTTGATCATGAGTCAATGAGTTATATTATTTTAAAGAATGAGTGCATATAGAGTTAGGATTGGAGTTATGTAAATAAATACAAATCAAACTATTTTGAATCTTTAATCTCCAAAAAAAGACAGTTTAAAGATGAATCTCTTATTATAATTCTGAGATTAAATTCATAGTAAATGACACTGATACTTCTCATTTTAATGACGGATTTATCAGTTTATTCTCAATCTGAGTTTGTTTTCTTTTTTGCCCTGATCCTTTTCGCGAGACTGAAATCTATTGTGTTGGTGTATACAAGATCAATATAAATTTAGACCAGCAGGTGGTGCCAAAACCCTGTCTTTTATATCCGTCAGTCTTTGCGATAGAAAATGACTCTCACGTCTCTCCCTCAGATGAACATCAAGTACAACCTTGTCTTCCTTCTGCTGCCTCTTCTGGTCGTATCTGTTCTCTCGCTGGACGCTGACAAGCGAGGGAAAGGCAAAAAGCAAGGGACTTGGGAAGATTTCCGAAACAAACACATCCACAAAGAAATGTTTGCAGACATGTGCAACAAGCTGATTCAAAGCAGAAAGATTCAAATGGGAAAGATTTGCAAACCTGTCAACTATTTTATCAGAGCGGACAGCGAAGAGTTTAAATCCATCTGTCAAGGAAAGAAGAAGGAAACGATGACCAGCAAAGACCTCTACGATGTTCTCCTGTGTTGCCTGATCGGGAAGAAACAGAAACCCCCCAAATGTCAGTACAATGGCTCGGTCTCCAAACAGAAAGTGACAGTCAAATGTGAAAATGATCTCCCTGTTCACTTTGAGGGCAAAGACAAATGCTCTCACCTTTTTCCAAATTTTTTCTATTGAGTTCTCGTAAATTAATTCAGGCTCATGTCAGAAGTGAAACTGACGCTGCATTTGCTTTTTTAAAATCCTTGTAATGAAACTTACAATAAAGATGAATTGACTAAATTGTATTTACATCACTTTTTTTTTCCATCTGAAACAGAAATCAAGATGTTTCTCTGTCTTGCTTTTGTCGGTTTCTGAAACCACAATGTGGTGCATGAAATCAAGAAGGAAAAGAGAAAGTTTCACTCAGACTTTTTTTTCTAGTTCTGCGTCTCTGATCCAGGTAAAACAAATCTTATATTTTCATTCATTAAGTATATTTCACTTTTTTCCTAAATGTTATTTTTGATATTCCTGTAAAGTTTAAAATATGTTCAGGGATGTCTAGAGATGAAGCAGAAACGTTGGATTGATATAGAAAAGAAAATGATTATTTTTTTAAAAGTAATTCTTGTTAAATAAACGTTAACATGAAACACATGTTAAGTTGTTTAATATGATATTTTATTTTAAATAAAATATGATGGAATAATTAACATGCTAATATATTTTTGTTCAATGGGTTACATGTCTCCTCACCCAGGGATACATTTTTATCTCTTCATTTATTGTTGATTAATTTTCTTTTATACATAGTTGTACATTTATAATCGATTTATAAGGCACATGCTGTGTAGTTCCTTCTTATGTCACCTGTACTCATTCGATTGTATTTAACTACACCTGTCGTTCTAAGTCTTGCTGTTTTCTTCTCATCAGAACAGCATGAGGGCCAAGATGTCTCTTAAATATCTATGTGTTTGTCTTTCTTTAACCAGTGGCGGGCCGTCAGGGCCAGCAAGGCCTTCTCTGAACATAATCAGAAAAATCATTTTAAATTTTTATTTAAAAAAAAAGAATAAAAAAAGTTTACATTTTAATTTTTTATTATTGTTTATTTTTCATAAATATGTAATAAATTATTCCTTATAGTCTTTTATCTTCATTTCATTTCTTTCCTCTTGCTTGTGCAAGTTGGGCACTGCTTCCACAATTGGAATGGCGCCGCACGAGCAGCAGCTGGTTACAACAGCTCCCTCTTTCTTCTTACTTTTTATTACACTTTTTATTACACTTTTTTCCTTTTTTTTGGCGTCTTTTTAATTTTTTCTTTAGAGTGGTCGGATCTTGTTGCCGTTGTGCACAAAACGAGACCACTTTTACAACTTTTGCATACGGTTTTCTGCTATTTTCGTCACTTTTGGGAACTCCGTCGGCAGACACGCTCAGCGGGTCTATTGTTTACACAAGGGATCAGCTGTTGGGGTTGCGCAACACTGCTCTCTCTCTCAGCGCGGAATGGAAGATTCCCGTGGAAATCAAGAGAAAAAGACGCGGATGCAGAGCAGGTCGGATGAAACAAGAGAAGAAACGTAGGTTCCGTCCCTTTATTCCATTGATCATCATGGGAAATGTACGTTCGATCGTGAATAAAACGGACGAGCTTTCTGCGCTGACCCGGCATCAGAGAGATTTCCGGGAGAGCAGCCTTCTATGTTTCACGGAGACCTGGCTGACGGAGAAGATCCCAGACTCTGTTGTTTCCCTGGAGGGGTTCAAGATGGTTCGTGCGGCCGGGACATGGATGGAAAGAGGAGAGGAGGAGGAGTGGCGGTGTTTATTAATGAGAGATGGAGCGATCCCGCGCATGTCTCCATTAAAGAACAAGTGTGCACTAAGGACATAGAGTTCGTTGCGGTGGGCATCCGCCCGTATTACATCCCGAGGGAGTTCTCAAATGTGATTGTGTTCACTTTCTCCCTCTGCGGACGCAGCCGCAGCGAGCGAGAGGCTGAGCGCCTCAGTGTCGGACCTGCAGCTCAAACACCCGAACTCTCTCCTGCTCATTAACGGAGATTTCAACCATGCCTCACTTTCCTCCATTCTTCCCACCTTCACACAATACGTGAAGTGCCACACCCGGAAGGACAAGACTCTGGACCTTTTATATGCAAATGTAAAAGGTGCCTACACCTCCACCGCCCTGCCCCCCCTCGGCCGCTCTGATCACAACCTGATACGTCTGCGACCTGAATACACTCCCATGGTGAGGAGACAGCCTGCACAGAAAATAACTGTTAAGATGTGGAATGATGAAGCCAAGGAGAGGCTGAGAGACTGCTTTGAGTCTACAGACTGGAGCGTGTTCTCTCATGGTGATGACATCGACACCTTCAATGACCATTCCACAGATTACATAAAGTTCTGTGAGGGCAACGTCACACCGACCCGCAAGGTGCGGTGCTTTGCCAACACCAAGCCATGGGTGACCCCTCAACTTCAAGTTCTGCTGAACAAGAAGAAGAGGGTGTTTGCTTCAGGGAGCAGAGAGGAGCTTAAAGAGGTCCAGCGAGAGCTCAAGAAGGCGATCAGGATGGCCAAGGAGGAATACAAGAGGAAACTGGAGGAGCAACTGGCGCAGGGAAACACAAGGGATGTGTGGAAAGGCCTGAAGAACATCTCAAGTCATGGCCAGAGTGGAGCCAGAGCCACAGCAGGGGGAGACCAAAGATGGGCCACTGAACTTAACCAGTATTTCAACCGGTTTGATCAGGGCCCCCCTCCCCCCTCCATCTCTGCCCCCCACTCTTCACAAAGCTGCTTTTCCCCTGCTTCAGCCCCCTCCCCCCAACCGTTCTCACCTCCAAGCCACCTTTCTCCCCCCCAACACGCCCTACTGCCTCAGCTGCCCAACCCCCCACAGCCACCTCTCTCTGTTACATCTGAACAGGTGAGGAGAGAATTAAGGCGACTGAAGATCAGGAAAGCTGCTGGACCAGATGGACTCAGCCCCAGACTGCTCAGGGACTGTGCTGATCAACTTTGTGAGTTGGTCACACACATCTTCAACCTGAGCCTCAAACTGGAGAAGGTCCCGGTCCAGTGGAAGACCTCCTGTGTGGTTCCGGTTCCCAAGGCGGTACACGTGAAGGAGCCGAGCCACTTCAGACCAGTCGCCCTGACCTCTCATCTGATGAAGACCTTGGAGAGGCTGGTACTCCGCGAGCTACGCACGACGGTGAGCTCTGCGTTGGATCCGCTGCAGTTCGCCTACAGGCCAAAGATGGGGGTGGACGACGCCGTCATCTACCTGCAGCACCGGGCACTGACTCATCTGAAGCCGAGGGTAGCACTGTGAGAGTCATGTTTTTTGACTTCTCAAGTGCTTTCAACACCATCCAGCCGGCGCTGCTAAGGAAGAAGATGGAGGACGCAGGAGTTGGGACACAGCTGGCAGCATGGACGATGGACTACCTCACCAACAGGCCGCAGTATGTGAGGCTGCAGGACTGCAGGTCTGAGGTGACAATCTGCAGCACCGGGGTGCCTCAAGGGACAGTGCTGTCACCTTTCCTTTTTTCCCTATACACGGCGGACTTTACCTATGACTCCAGCAGCTGTCACCTCCAGAAGTTTTCTGACGACTCGGCCATTGTGGGCTGCGTGTCTGGGGGGGGCGAGCTGGAGTACAGGTCAGTCATCAAGGACTTTGTTGACTGGTGTGAGAGCAACTACCTTTGCTTAAACACCGGTAAGACAAGGGAGATGGTGATTGACTTCAGGAAAAAGTCCCCACCACATCAACCGGTGAGCATCCAGGGCTCGGACATTGAGCTGGTGGACAGCTTCAAATACCTGGGTGTTTTACTTTTTTTTGTTTTTATTTTTATTTTATTTTATTCTATTGTATTTTGTTAATAGTGTTACATTTCTAATTTTGTAAATAATTGTATATTTTTAAGATCTTTTTTATTTTATTTAGTATTATCTCTCTCTCTCTCTTTTATTTTTATTTTTTTCCTTGCACTTTATTTTTTTAAACTGCGCTGTTGTAAAAGTGTGTTTCCCCTCTGGGGATGAATAAAGCTTTTCTATTCTATTCTATTCTATTCAAGCTTTACGATCGATCGGGCGCGCTCTTTGCCGGCAGCTTTTCAGGTCGATAGCTCGGAAGACGGTCTCGAAGGATAGAAACATTGCTATATTTAAGGCAAATTTCCGAGCCGAGAGGTCCTCCCCCTATCGCCCTGTTGGTTCCTTCAACCTCCCTGTGTCACGATCTCCTGTGGAGAGTTCTTCCTACTTTGTTTCCTTTTCTAATCATTCAAATGTTCTTCGGTGGGAGTTCCTGTCTCCTTAAACTTTATATTTTGATTATCTTTTAGCATTAATTTAAGTATGGCGTATACGTATAGTGGTTAATAATTTTTAATCTAACAAATTGCTCTGTAACAATTGAGAAGAAGTCATAATAATAGCAATAAATGGTAAGTTCTCACTTGAGTCATAAAATAGGTATAGCCGTGGGAAAGACATCATTTTGATCACATAAGTTCACTTCACAAGCAAACATCTGTGTCTGAAGCAGGAGGTGGTTTGTGGCAGGTAGTGGTCGCACCTGACACCTTAAATGAAGGCGAACAAGAAGTCAAGTTCACAGACGGCTGTTAGTTTCTTCATTCATCAGATTTCAGGTAAGCAACGTTTCATTTCCTTGTTTGTTTGTTTTAAATATGACAACTTCATCTAATGAAATGAACCTTCTTGTGTTTTAGCAACGAACCACCAGTTGACGACTCATCCAGGAAAGGTAAACATATTTTTTACTTTAAAATAATACTTAAAGTGATTGATCGTGTGTCTAATTTTTAAAAAAGATTAAAATAAACCTGATTTTAAAATTAAGGTGACATATATTTACATAAGTAATACCTGTTACAAGTTTACAACATTAGAAAAATAATTCAAGCTTAGCATTCTCACTATGTTCTTAAAATTCAAACTTTAAGGCACTTTAAAATAAGAATCAATCACTTTAATCGTCTGTGTGTTAATTAACCATGATTCAAGTGGCATTTCTCCCACGACAAAAACATTTTATTAAATGAAGATGTTTTTTTTCTCTTAATTGACTTTGAAGTTATAATTCTGAGATTAAATTCATAGTAAATGACACTGATACTTCTCATTTTAATGACGGATTTATCAGTTTATTCTGAATCTGATTTTTTTATTTATTTTTGCCCTTATCCTTTTCGCGAGACTGAAATCTATTGTGTTGGTGTGTACAAGAGCAATATAAATTTAGACCAGCAGGTGGTGCCAAAACCCGGTCTTTTGTATCCGTCAGTCTTTGCGATAGAAAATGACTCACGTCTCTCCCTCAGATGAACATCAAGTACAACCTTGTCTTCCTTCTGCTGCCTCTTCTGGTCGTATCTGTTCTCTCACTGGACGCTGACAAGCGAGGGAAAGGCAAAAAGCAAGGGACTTGGGAAGATTTCCGAAACAAACACATCCACAAAGAAATGTTTGCAGACATGTGCAACAAGCTGATTCAAAGCAGAAAAATTCAAATGGGAAAGATGTGCAAACCTGTCAACTCTTTTATCAGAGCGGACAGCGAAGAGTTTAAATCCATCTGTCAAGGAAAGAAGAAGGAAACGATGACCAGCAAAGACCTCTACGATGTTCTCCTGTGTTGCCTGATCGGGAAGAAACAGAAACCCCCCAAATGTCAGTACAATGGCTCTGTCACCAAACAGAAAGTGACAGTCAAATGTGAAAATGATCTCCCTGTTCACTTTGAGGGCAAAGAGAAATGCACCTCCGACCTTTTTCCAAATTTTTACTATTGAGTTCTCTTAAAATAATTCAGGCTCATGTCAGAAGTGAAACTGACGCTGCATTTGCTTTTTTAAAATCCTTGTAATGAAACTTACAATAAAGATGAATTGACTAAATTGTATTTACATCACTTTTTTTTTCCATCTGAAACAGAAATCAAGATGTTTCTCTGTCTTGCTTTTGTCGGTTTCTGAAACCACAATGTGGTGCATGAAATCAAGAAGGAAAAGAGAAAGTTTCACTCAGACTTTTTTTTTCTAGTTCTGCGTCTCTGATCCAGGTAAAACAAATCTTATATTTTCATTCATTAAGTATATTTCACTTTTTTCCTAAATGTTATTTTTGATATTCCTGTAAAGTTTAAAATATGTTCAGGGATGTCTAGAGATGAAGCAGAAACGTTGGATTGATATAGAAAAGAAAATGATTATTTTTTTAAAAGTAATTCTTGTTAAATAAACGTTAACATGAAACACATGTTAAGTTGTTTAATATGATATTTTATTTTAAATAAAATATGATGGAATAATTAACATGCTAATATATTTTTGTTCAATGGGTTACGTGTCTCCTCACCCAGGGATACATTTTTATCTCTTCATTTATTGTTGATTAATTTTCTTTTATACATAGTTGTACATTTATAATCGATTTATAAGGCACATGCTGTGTAGTTCCTTCTTATGTCACCTGTACTCATTAGATTGTATTTAACTACACCTGTCGTTCTAAGTCTTGCTGTTTTCTTCTCATCAGAACAGCATGAGGGCCAAGATGTCTCTTAAATATCTATGTGTTTGTCTTTCTTTAACCAGTGGCGGGCCGTCAGGGCCAGCAAGGCCTTCTCTGAACATAATCAGAAAAATCATTTTCAATTTTTATTTAAAAAAAAAGAATAAAAAAAGTTTACATTTTAATTTTTTATTATTGTTTATTTTTCATAAATATGTATTAAATTATTCCTTATAGTCTTTTATCTTCATTTCATTTCTTTCCTCTTGCTTGTGCAAGTTGGGCACTGCTTCCACAATTGGAATGGCGCCGCACGAGCAGCAGCTGGTTACAACAGCTCCCTCTTTCTTCTTACTTTTTATTACACTTTTTATTACACTTTTTCCTTTTTTTTGGCGTCTTTTTAATTTTTTCTTTAGAGTGGTCAGATCTTGTTGCCGTTGTGCACAAAACGAGACCACTTTTACAACTTTTGCATACGGTTTTCTGCTATTTTCGTCACTTTTGGGAACTCCGTTGGCAGACACGCTCAGCGGGTCTATTGTTTACACAAGGGATCAGCTGTTGGGGTTGCGCAACACCGCTCTCTCTCTCAGCGCGGAATGGACGATTCCCGTGGAAATCAAGAGAAAAAGACGCGGATGCAGAGCAGGTCGGATGAAACAAGAGAAGAAACGTAGGTTCCGTCCCTTTATTCCATCGATCATCATGGGAAATGTACGTTCGATCGTGAATAAAACGGACGAGCTTGCTGCGCTGACCCGGCATCAGAGAGATTTCCGGGAGAGCAGCCTTCTATGTTTCACGGAGACCTGGCTGACGGAGAAGATCCCAGACTCTGTTGTTTCCCTGGAGGGGTTCAAGATGGTGCGTGTGGACCGGGACATGGATGGAAAGAGGAGAGGAGGAGGAGTGGCGGTGTTTATTAATGAGAGATGGAGCGATCCTGCGCATGTCTCCATTAAAGAACAAGTGTGCACTAAGGACATAGAGTTCGTTGCGGTGGGCATCCGCCCGTATTACATCCCGAGGGAGTTCTCAAATGTGATTGTGTTCACTGTTTACATTCCTCCCTCTGCGGACGCAGCCGCAGCGAGCGAGAGGCTGAGCGCCTCAGTGTCGGACCTGCAGCTCAAACACCCGAACTCTCTCCTGCTCATTAACGGAGATTTCAACCATGCCTCACTTTCCTCCATTCTTCCCACCTTCACACAATACGTGAAGTGCCACACCCGGAAGGACAAGACTCTGGACCTTTTATATGCAAATGTAAAAGGTGCCTACACCTCCACCGCCCTGCCCCCCCTCGGCTGCTCTGATCACAACCTGATACGTCTGCGACCTGAATACACTCCCATGGTGAGGAGACAGCCTGCACAGAAAATAACTGTTAAGATGTGGAATGATGAAGCCAAGGAGAGGCTGAGAGACTGCTTTGAGTCTACAGACTGGAGCGTGTTCTCTCATGGTGATGACATCGACACCTTCAATGACCATTCCACAGATTACATAAAGTTCTGTTAGGGCAACGTCACACCGACCCGCAAGGTGCGGTGCTTTGCCAACACCAAGCCATGGGTGACCCCTCAACTTCAAGTTCTGCTGAACAAGAAGAAGAGGGTGTTTGCTTCAGGGAGCAGAGAGGAGCTTAAAGAGGTCCAGCGAGAGCTCAAGAAGGCGATCAGGATGGCCAAGGAGGAATACAAGAGGAAACTGGAGGAGCAACTGGCGCAGGGAAACACAAGGGATGTGTGGAAAGGCCTGAAGAACATCTCAGGTCATGGCCAGAGTGGAGCCAGAGCCACAGCAGGGGGAGACCAAAGATGGGCCACTGAACTTAACCAGTATTTCAACCGGTTTGATCAGGGCCCCCCTCCCCCCTCCATCTCTGCCCCCCACTCTTCACAAAGCTGCTTTTCCCCTGCTTCAGCCCCCTCCCCCCAACCGTTCTCACCTCCAAGCCACCTTTCTCCCCCCCAACACGCCCTACTGCCTCAGCTGCCCAACCCCCCACAGCCACCTCTCTCTGTTACATCTGAACAGGTGAGGAGAGAATTAAGGCGACTGAAGATCAGGAAAGCTGCTGGACCAGATGGACTCAGCCCCAGACTGCTCAGGGACTGTGCTGATCAACTTTGTGAGTTGGTCACACACATCTTCAACCTGAGCCTCAAACTGGAGAAGGTCCCGGTCCAGTGGAAGACCTCCTGTGTGGTTCCGGTTCCCAAGGCGGTACACGCGAAGGAGCCGAGCCACTTCAGACCAGTCGCCCTGACCTCTCATCTGATGAAGACCTTGGAGAGGCTGGTACTCCGCGAGCTACGCACGACGGTGAGCTCTGCGTTGGATCCGCTGCAGTTTGCCTACAGGCCAAAGATGGGGGTGGACGACGCCGTCATCTACCTGCAGCACCGGGCACTGACTCATCTGAAGCCGCCGGTAGCACTGTGAGAGTCATGTTTTTTGACTTCTCAAGTGCTTTCAACACCATCCAGCCGGCGCTGCTAAGGAAGAAGATGGAGGACGCAGGAGTTGGGACACAGCTCGCAGCATGGACGATGGACTACCTCACCAACAGGCCGCAGTATGTGAGGCTGCAGGACTGCAGGTCTGAGGTGACCATCTGCAGCACCGGGGTGCCTCAAGGGACAGTGCTGTCACCTTTCCTTTTTTCCCTCTACACGGCGGACTTTACCTATGACTCCAGCAGCTGTCACCTCCAGAAGTTTTCTGATGACTCGGCCATTATGGGCTGCGTGTCTGGGGGGGGCGAGCTGGAGTACAGGTCAGTCATCAAGGACTTTGTTGACTGGTGTGAGAGCAACTACCTTTGCTTAAACACCGGTAAGACAAGGGAGATGGTGATTGACTTCAGGAAAAAGTCCCCACCACATCAACCGGTGAGCATCCAGGGCTCGGACATTGAGCTGGTGGACAGCTTCAAATACCTGGGTGTTCACCTCAACAATAAACTGAACTGGTCCACACACATCAACGCCGTGTACAAGAAGGGCCGAAGTCGCCTCCACCTCCTGGGGAGACTGAGGTCCTTCGGAGTGTGCAGACCACTTTTAAGGACCTTTTATGACTCCGTGGTAGCCTCTGCTATCCACTACGCTGTGGTCTGCTGGGGAGCAGGCAGCACGGACCGGGACAGGAAGAGACTCAACAGGCTGGTCACGAGGGCCGGCTCTGTCCTGGGCCGCTCGCTGGACTCGGTGGAGGAGGTGGGAGAGAGGAGGACACTCTCCAGACTATCCTCCATCAGGGACAACGCCCTTCACCCACTGCACCTGACCGTGGAGGAGCTGGCCAGCTCCTTCAGTGGCAGGCTCAGGCACCCCCAGTGTAGGACGGAGCGTTATAGAAGGTCCTTCATCCCAACTGGTGTCAGGATATTTAACTCTCTACTTTAAATATCCTGATGCTAATCCGTAGTGTGTTTTTCTTCTTGTGTGCTTTTTATTTTTTTCCCGTTTTTATTTCTATTTTATTTTATTTTATTCTATTTTATTTTGTTAATAGTGTTAAATTTCTAATTTTTGTAAATAATTGTATATTCTTAAGATCGTTTTTATTTTATTTTGTATTATCTCTTTTATTATTTCTTTTTCCTTGCACTTTATTTTTTAAACTGCGCTGTTGTGAAAGTGTGTTTCCCCTCTGGGGATGAATAAAGCTTTTCTATTCTATTCTATTCTATTCTTGTACGTTCATGTGAGAGCTTTCACCCAATCATATTTGAGCAGCCGGTCATGTGTTACCCGAGGCCTTCAGTCGCTTCAGAGATGGCCCTTGTTCATTGAAATCAACGGCAGCCGAAGGATTGTGTTGACCAATCAGATTTGAGTTAGCTACACAAACGTCAGCGCTTTGATGAAGAGTGTGTGTGTGCTAACATTGATCTACCATTGATCTACCAGTTTACCAAAAGCTTTGCCTTTTGGCTCAGCTCTCTTTTTACCATCACAGACAGGTGCAGCATCTGCTTAACAGCTGATGCCGCTCTGGTCTACCTGTCGATCTCATGCTACATTCTTTCCTCAGTCGTGAACATTACCCAAAGATTTATTTAGGGTCAGTTATCCAAAAATCTCTTCCTTTATCTTCATCCAAAATGATGCACTTAAAAAACATCCAAATACCTCCATACTGCTCGTCTGAAATGTCAATCTTGTATTGAAGATTCTATAAGAGTTCCAATTGTTCCCAAAAAGGACTTAAGCAAGTCTATAAGATACTCATGTTGTCTTTGGAATTGACTTTATAGACCAAAAGCAACATTCCGGTATTAAAAGGTAAAGCTTATATTTCCACATTTGAAAGCCTATGTGAAGGTCTTGTGAAGAAGAGAGGCATAGTTGAGATGCACTTTGATATGAAACCAAACCAATTCTTCAAAGCTGCCTTCTCATGTTTGACCGTAAGAGGCCAGCATTGCAATTGAACTTGTGATTCATCAGCCGTTTAACAAACATTTTTAAAAACAAGTGAACTCTTTCTTGATTGAACAAATGTTGTGGTCACAGCAGCCTGCTGTGTTCCCCTCCCCCTGGTCTGCCACTCCTCCTGTCGCCTCACCTCACACCTGGTCCTCATCACCAATCACACTCACCTGTTCCTGATCCCCAATCAACCCCCTTCATCTACCCTTGGATTCCCCGCGGTCGGTGCCAGATCGTACTCTACTCTACCGTGTAACTCGGATCCCTCACTCCAGCTCGCCGATCTCGCTCTCCCTCCGGCTTCCCCTTCAACTACCTGCTTCCCCTTCGTTCAATAAACCCCTTTTGTACTCTCTGGAACTTCGCCTCTGTCTGCTCTTGGGTTCAGCATCGCAGAACATAACAGAACGATCTGGCCAAGATGGACCCAGCGGACATGGCAAAAGTCCACGGAGCTCTCGCCACTCAAGGCACTCAGATTGCCGAGCACAGCCAAGCCCTCCGGGACGCTATGGAAGCCTTCAAAAACATCGCCACCCGAGTCACTCTGATGGCCGCACAACTGGATGCATTGGTTCCCCACACACCGGAACCCCCACTGCTTATGACTCCTCCGCCTGCCCCCACTTCCCCAGCACACCTGCCACGAGCCCGAGAACCTCTCATTCCTGCGCCCGAACGCTACGCCGGGGACATGGGTACGTGCAGGGCCTTTTTGATTCAGTGTTCCCTAGTCTTCAGTTTACAACCCCTCACCTACCCCACTGAGAAGGCTAAGATAGCTTACATTATGGGGTCACTTAAGGGGAATGCCTTAGCGTGGGCCTCAGCAGTATGGGACAGTGATTCTCCAGTCAGGGATAATTTTGATCTTTTTGTTGCGGAAATGAGGAAGGTTTTTGATCACCCCGTGGAGGGAGGGGACATCGCCAAACGCCTTATTTCCTTACGCCAGGGCTCCCGCAGTGTAGCTGAGTTCTCCGTAGAGTTTAGGACTTATGCAGCAAGATCGGGCTGGAATGATAAGTCTCTACGTGGGATTTTTCTTTCTGGTCTGAGTGAGTCCATCAAGGATGAGCTGGCTACTAGGGAGGAGGCTGAGACTCTGGACGAAATTATCTGCGTTTCTATCCGGCTGGATAACCGCCTACGTGAGCGGCGTAGGGAGATGACAGGGAGTTCCATATCCCCAGCACTCTCTACTATCCATTCCTCACACTTCCCGAGAGCTACCCCCTCTGCCCCCGTGAGATGTGCTGTGCCCGAAGAGGAACCCATGCAGCTGGGGCGCACTCGTCTCACCGAAGCTGAGCGGTCCCGTCGTTTAAAGAATGGGGTGTGTTTGTACTGTGCACAACCCGGACATCTCATCTCCACCTGTTCGTCACTGCCAAAAGACAAGGCCCAGCAGTGAGACTCGGGGCCCTGCTGAGCCACCCTCCTTCCGTCCCCGTTCCTCTCGGTTCACGCTCTCTCCTGGATGCCACTCTTCTGTTCCTCGGACGTCCCTTGCCAGTACCCGCCCTGGTGGACTCAGGAGCGGACGAAAACTTCATTGACGCCAAGTTCGCTTCTCAGGTTGGCATCACTCTCGAAAAATTACCCTCGCCCCTTAACGCTAACGCCTTAGATGGCCGCCACCTGGCCCTTATTACTCATCGTACCAAGCCCCTGGAATTAATTGTTTCTGGTAATCACCATGAGAAACTTCAGTTTCACGTTATCCAGTCTCCTCGTACCCCTCTGGTCCTGGGTTACCCCTGGCTCAAGCTGCACAACCCCCATTTCGACTGGTCGTCTGGCAAGGTGGTGAGTTGGAGCACCTTCTGTCATTCCACATGCCTTCAATCTGCACTACCTCCAGCAGAGGGAGTTGTTCCCTCGCCCCAAGTACCCCCCGACCTCTCCTTGGTTCCCCCAGCCTATCATGACCTAGGAGAGGTGTTTAGCAAGTGTCGTGCGCTCACCCTGCCCCCTAATCGCCCCTATGACTGTCCCATTGATCTCCTCCCTGGCGCCCCCTTGCCCAGTAGTCGCCTGTATAACTTGTCCCGGCCAGAGAGGGAGGCAATGGAGAAGTACATCAAAGATTCTCTTTCGGCTGGCCTCATAAGACCCTCCTCCTCCCCTGTTGGTGCTGGCTTCTTTTTCGTCTCCAAAAAGGACAAGTCTCTTCGTCCTTGTATCGACTTCAGGGGACTCAACAACATTACGATCAAGAACAAGTATGCCCTGCCCCTCATCAGTTCCGCATTCGAGCCACTGCAGGGCGCTACAGTCTTCTCAAAATTGGACCTACGCAATGCCTACCACCTGGTGCACATCCGTGAAGGGGATGAGTGGAAGACTGCTTTTAACACCCCCCTTGGCCATTTCGAATACCTGGTCATGCCCTTCGGTCTTTCTAATGCCCCTGCAGTGTTCCAGAACCTCGTAAATGACGTCCTCCGGGATTTTCTCAACCGCTCGGTTTTTGTCTATCTGGACGACATACTTATTTTTTCTCGGAACGAGGAGGAGCACTGCCAGCACGTCCGACAAGTTCTTCAGCGGCTGTTGGAGAACAAACTCTATGTTAAGGCCGAGAAGTGTGAGTTCAGTGTCACCTCGGTATCCTTCCTTGGGTTCATCGTAGCGAGCGGACAAGTGAGGACCTGCCCCGAGAAGGTCAGTGCGGTGACAGACTGGCCCATCCCCAATTCCCGCAAGAAACTGCAGCAGTTTCTGGGGTTTGCTAACTTCTACCGGAGGTTCATCCGGAACTACAGCAGGGTTGCAGCCCCTCTCACTCGTCTCACCTCTCCTGCCCTCCCATTTGCCTGGTCACCCGAGGCGGAGACTGCCTTCTCTGATCTAAAGAGACTTTTCTCGTCTGCCCCCATTCTCATCCAACCTGACCCCTCCAGGCAATTCATCGTGGAGGTCGATGCGTCTGAC